>NC_135327.1:185009820-185337681 GCF_023851605.1 Tamandua tetradactyla
GTATCTTTCTGGGGCCACTGTTAAACCCACCACATATGTAGAGGTAGGTATGCAGCTTTTACAGAAGCATAGAGGACTTGTACATAATATACAGGATGAGTTTGTAGGATGAAGTAAGAGACACAGGGTAAAAAACAGCCTACTAGAAAAAACAGTAAAAGCAAGTAGTTGGAGAAGCAGGAGGAGAGAGGCTAGAAACTGTATGTCCAGGGTAATGTGGAATTTGGATAAGGAAGTGGGGGTAAGCCCAGTTCAGGGAATGCTCTGATTACTACAAAGAACATAGTTATTCTTTGTGACAAAATATTTACTGAGGATTCAATATTTTACCTCTTCAGTGTATTTAAGAGCATAGATAAACAAAGTAAACTATATATAGTTACTATATGTTAATTATTTAAAAATACTTACTAGTTTGTACCCTCATGCATAGTATATATATTTTGTTAGTTTTAGAATGATTTGCTGAGAGTGATTGATGGGGAGAGATGCAGGCAGAAAGGCAAAATATGAATGTTTGCGCATCTTGGGTGATGGGGGGTAGAGAATTGTAAGGTTCTGTTTTGCCACCTGAGTAATAGTGGAGCAGTGTTATTCAAGCAAGTGGTAACTGAGCCTAGCTGTAAAGACAGCCACATGGGCTAGACTTCATAAAAGCATGTGGTAGTTAGATTCAGTTGTCAACTTGGCCAGGTGGATGTGCCTGGTTCTGTTGCTGTGGCCATGAGCGAATGGTACGTGAACCTCATCTGTTGCTGATTACATCTGCAGTTGGCTAGGAGGTGTGCCTGCTGCGATGAATGACATTTGACTTAATTGTCTGGTGCTTAAATGAGAGAGCGTAAAGTAGCACAGCCCAAGCAGCTTGGCATTCCTCATCTCAGCACTTGCAGCTCAGCCCAGGCCTTTGGAGATGCAGAAAGAAGTCACCCCGGGGAAAGTTGTTGGAATCCAGGGGCCTGGAGAGAAGGCCAGCAGAGACCATCCTGTGCCTTCCCACATAAGAAAGAACCTCAGTGGAAAGTTAGCTGCCTTTCCTCTGAAGAACTAACAAAATAAATCCCCTTTTATTAAAAACCAATCTGTCTCTGCTGTGTTGTATTCCAGCAGCTAGCAAACTAGAACAAGGCACAAGGGATTGGTCCCCTAAAATCTTTGCTAGAAAACAACGTGGACTTTTTTGTTCCTTGACTTCAGATTGGCAGCATTGGTACTTCCTTTTGCATAGTGTTGTCTTACTATATCTTACTGCCCTATGAAGTTTAAGGATTGTTCTCTATACTAGCTCTAGGAGAAGGTTGCTGAGCAGCCTTGTACTGTGACTGGGCAAAGAGCAGAAGGTTGTTTAATTTCTTTTAGTTTGGCTTTGAATATAAAATTAGATTTGAATTACTCTAAAATGAAAAATTCAAGATCTTTGATGTTAAGAAAAAGATCTATAGAGAAATAATATAAGTAAAATAACAAGTTTCTTCTTTTAAATTCTTTCCTATAAATTGGAGAGTGATCATCTTTTCTGGATAATGGTTTTCGTAGCTGTCATTAACCAACTTGAAATTATCATCTTAATAATGTCAGCAATATGCACCAGCATTTATGTAGAGAAGATTCTGGAGCCCTGTAGGCAAACAGAACAATTTAGAATGTCTTTTGGGATAGTAGGATAAACGCATTTTAGAGACCTTTGTGTTAAATAGATAAACTTATTATTTCAGATGAGCATATTCTGACTTTCATTTTTCAAGCAAAATGTTGACTCATGCCAAAAATTCCCATTTATAATATAATGGAATGTCTGACAGTGACATAAAAATAAGAGCTTTGGATAAAACAGTAACAAAAGCAACCAAACTATTTCTGGCAGATGATCTGAGTAGTTTTTAGTAGATAGAAAAATGCAGGATTTATATATTAGTTTTCTAATGTTATAATAACAAATGATCATAGACTTAGTGGTTTAAACAACATAAATTTATTATCTTTAAATTCTGTAGATTAGAAGTTCAACACAATCTTGCTGGCTATAATCAAGTTATCAGCAAGGGCTATATTCCTTTCTGCCTATAGGTAATAATCTGTTCCTTGCTTTTTCCAGTTTCTAGAGCTGCCCACATTCCTTGGCTTGTGGCGCACTTCCTCCATGTTCAGAGCCACCAACATTGCATCTCTCTGACTATTCTTCCTTGTCTCATCTACCTCTGAACACAGCCAGGAAAAATTTTTTGCTTTTAAGGACGTTTGATTAGATTGGGCCCACCTGGGTAATTCCTGATAATCTCCCATCTCTAGGTCCTGAGCTTAAATCACATTTGCAGAGTTCCTTTTGCCATGTAAGGTAATATATTCACAGGTTCCAAGCATTAGTATGTGGACATCTTTGGGAAGCCGTTATTCTGCATACCACAATGTAGAAGTACTTGAAAGTGTGTCATTCAGAGGAAGTAATTTTCAGATGTGCTCATGACTTGTTACAGGTCTTGAAGCTTTTAGTGGCATTTTGCAGAGAAGAGGTACATATTTTTTTAATTGCTTTATTTGTCTGGACTAAAAGCTAATGTTCATTTTCTTTTGTTTACTTTAATAGTGATAATCTACTAAGGAGAGCAGCTTGTCAAGAAGCTCAGGTAATGCCATTTAATGTGATAAAATATAAGCTCATATGTCTGTTGTGCAGAAAACTGCGGCTATTCCAGGGGACTTGCATAGTGCCTTGCATCGGTGTAGGTTGGCTGTTTATTTTTTCATTATCAGGGAATGAATCAGTCTGAGTGCCAACTCTAAGTAAGGCGTAAGAATGTCAACCATCTGATGAAATCAGTTCCAGCACCCATCCATTTAAACTTATTACCCAAAAACACATAATTGGACAGGTTGGAGCATTGAGAATTTGTTCGTGTCTGCAGTTGTCCTTTGAAGATGTACCTGAATCCTGAATCATTCCTAATACGAATAACCCCTAAGGATATCAATTCAGAACAATTGTTACCTCTAAAAATTAACTCTTATTAAAACTGTTGATTCATATTTTTAAAGCCCTTCTCTTTGGCCCAACTCATTTATACTATATGTATTATTATCATCTTAGTCACATGATATTGTATTTAATTTTCCATTTATCTGACTATTTGTTATAATTGAATTGTAAATCCTTTCAAATTGAATACTGCATTTTTGCTTTTTCCTTCTCTCCAAATTTGTACATTATACCTGCAGATGAATTTGAGTTGCCTTTTTGTTCTATGCCATTTAAGCATGATGTCAGAGATACCAGAAAAGAAACAAAAAAGTTATAAATGGCAAATGAATGATGCATTTAGTAGGAGACAGTAGGTGGCAAACCATATGTTTCTTTCCAAAATGTTTTCATAGATGACAATAATGATAAATACTATTAATAAACTTATCTCTTTAGTGATGGTGATCTAAGTTTTAAATTTGTCTTTTAAGAACTTAATTACTTTCTTGTTGTTTCATTTCATATGGCTCTGAAGTTGTTTTAGAAATCAGTTCTTTATATTTGAGGTGACTCCTACCCCAAACTAGCCATTAGCAACTTATAAATCTTCTTGGAAGGGGAACCCTTTCTCTCTAAGTGAGAGTAGAGTAGACCTATATGATCTTGTTTTTTTTTTTTTTTTTTTTTAACATGGTCAGGCATCAGAAATCGAACCCGGCTCTCCGGCATGGCAGGTGAGAATTCTGCCTGCTGAGACACTGTGGCCCGTCCCTTTTTTTTTTTTTTTTTTTTTTATCTATATTGTCTTGAGGTTCTCTCTTTTTTGTTTAAAGTCAGTGTCACTAGCTCTGTTCTGGATTCGGACTCCTCTTATTTTTTTCAGGGGCTGTATTCCTTCCATTATTTCTTCTCTCATATATTTACCCTCTCCTACTGTTCTAATTGTCTTCTTCTCCAGTATATGCTTGGCTTTTTCCTCCTGATGAAAGAAAATAGATCCATCTTTATTACCGCCACCAGTTACTTTTCCTGCCTAAGTCCTTTTCTTTACAACCTAAATTATTGAAAGAATGTGATTTTTTTATATTTCTTAGCTCACACAAACTCCTCAACCTACTATTGTTTCATATAAACCCCTTTACCCACTGTGAACCTGAGGCTTAGCTGCAGCTAAGTAAGAATTCTAAAAACTCTGAGTCCGGAATAGAGAGGAATAACCTAGTACTATAGGTCTGAATTCTGGTTGACCAGAGATCCTGGTTAATTAAATCATTTCTGACCACGTTCCAGAAATGGTATGAACAGAACAAGGACAAATTATAATATTTAGAGATTTGGCAGCAAAATGTAGTGTCTAACTCAGTAAAAGTGAAAACAGACTAGAAATTATAATGCACAAGAAACTTTACAGAGAAACAATCTGTGTCCCTGAAGAATTTAGAAAAGGAAGTTTCATTAATTTTTTTAGGTGGTGGTGGATTTATAGTGAGCTATTTAAGAAAAATCTTTGTATAACTTTCCCTTTTCTCCTGTCTTTACTTTTTACTTCTGTCCTTGACTTCTGCCTTCTTGGCCTAGACCAGTTCCCCAAGATTCTAGTTCTTGTCCTTTTTGGTGTTTTCCTATTGTTACTCCTTTTGTAGACCATCTTCTTTGATCCAGATATACTAGCAGTAGCTCCTACTTATTTCTCATTTTTGCTCCTCAGGTCTTGTCCTCTGTGCCTCTTAATTCTGCCTCATTTATATCTGCCCTTTAGCACTGATAGCATAGAAAAAGCCTGGGTTTTGGAGTTGGTTATAAATTCTGGTTCTATAATTTATTAATTGAATATCTTTGAGTGAATTAATCTTTCTGAACCTTGATAAAATTTGTAACAATGGAATTATTTAATAGTTCCTTAGTTTCTGAGAAATAATGTGTGTGAGAGTGACAGATATTGGGTGCTTAGTAAATATTGGATTTGTGTTCTTGTATGATATGATGCAGTTTACATGCTATAAAGGTTTCAAAGAAGAGGAGATAGAGGATTAGGTTGAATTTTTATATGTGTAACAATATAAAGATTAGTTGGTAAACACCAAGATTCTTTATGAAAAAACTTTAGTAATAAATTGAAGGAGAAAAAAAGATTTTACTCTGAAAACTAAAGACACACGAGAGCAAGACAAAAGCTCTCTTTTGACTGACTGCGGCCTTACTGATTATGTGTTTATAGTAAACCTTGCTGTGTCTTATAGAGAAAAGAAAGGTGACAACTCCTGATAGGTGAAGCAGAGCTTTTTATTCCAGTACAAAAGTTTTTGAATATTGGTATACTGTTTTTGTTTTTTTATGGTGGTTTTTTTAATATGAGGTCATAAAAGGACATTTTCCCCCCAGAGTAGATACAATATCTGCTGGAAGCAAATTATTTTGGAATAAAAGAACATATGAGGCCACTAACTGAATAAGAGAGGATTTAATTTAAATTTTTTAATTTTTCCTTTTTAGGTGTTTGGCAATCAACTCATTCCTCCTAATGCACAAGTGAAGAAGGCAACTGTCTTTCTCAATCCTGCAGCTTGCAAAGGGTAGTTCAGTTTGTGGTTTGTTATATATTTGGTTGTTCTAAGGGGAAAAAAGAACAGAATGTTGGGTAGCTAGTTGAATTGTGTAAGGTTGAAAGAATTAGGTTCAGTACTCTTCTGTAAACAAGATTCATTTATAATGTAGAAATAACAATTAACAGCAAGATAAAATTATAAACTAATTGTTGTTTAACAACCTTGTTTAATTGAAGTTCGATAATCATTCCAGAATTAACACACCCAGAGAAGTCTTTTCTTAGAAGTAGTACCTTTGGGACCAACTACCCTGCTTCTGTGGCATAAATCATAAGACCATCTCTGTATGCAATTCAGAGATGGCTGAGAGCGCTGTGGGTTTTGGAGGGCAGAAACATTTTTTTCCAGAAGAAGTGAACCTTGAGCTATGTCTGAGCTGAACATGAGGCAAGAAGTGGGAGAACACTTATTCTTACTGGCTAAGGAAATGGCCCATAGGTTAGGGGCCTAGAAACAGAAATGGGCTTGTTATATCAAAGGACAATTTATAAACTGGTCTGCCTGGCCTGAAAGGGTTATGTAAGGAAATTGTGGGAATTAAAGTGTAATGAATAGTTGCGGCCAGTTTGCAGGTGATAAGGTTAGTATTTTCTGGAATAAAACTCAGGGTTATGAAGTCAGGGTGTTTCTCTAGTTGCTTCTTGGGAGCTTGTGAGCATGGCTTTGTAGATATGAGAAAATGCCTTGCCTTATTTCTTCTTTTTTTTTTTGCATGGGCAGACACTGGAAAATGAACCTGGGTCTCCAGCATGGCGGTTGAGAACTCTGCCTGCTGAGCCACCATGGCCCATCCCTTCATTTCTTTTTAATTCAGAAGTTTAAGGTTTTTACCTAAGGATTTTCTAAATTGGCTTCCTTATCCTGTCTAATTGGATTATATATGCCCAACTTTGTTAGAGCCCCTTCCATTCCTTATAAAATACCAGTCATAATGCTAATTGATCACTCATTTAATACCACTACCAAATTCAACCAACATATAAATGAGTCCTAACACAATGCAATCAAAATGTGCAAGATAATCAATTAAATAGTCAATAATGGCCTGTGGGCTTTGGAATTTGAGGGACCTGATCTGTGTACTATTTTGCTGCTTACTAGTTCTGATGCTACAGGAGTTACTTATCCTGTTAAATCTTCAATTCATTCATCTTGTTGAAAGAAATAAAAGTGGCCATTATAATCAAAGCTGCTGGTTTATTAAAAGAGAAACTGCTTGAGCAGGGAGATCTCAAACCTGGGAAGCCATAGTGAGAATCTCAATATCCATCTGGTTACAGCTGCTTATAAAGCCACTTAGAGGATTTTCAAGTGTGAAGTTACAATGATTGGTTCGCATTTAAGTTTCTTATTGCATAGGAGGGTCTCACACAATGGGGAACAGAAGTACATTGGTAAGTGTGATATACTTAACCGTTTCTAATAGGCTATCTGTACTGGACCAAAACTGGCTTTTTACCAAGTGTCTTAAGTGTTGCTCAGATTGCAGTTTTATTGGGATTGTTCTGCTTAATGGAAGGTCCTGTCCCGGTAGTCAATTGTTTTGTCTTTTGGAAGATCCCTGTCATTTCTTGGAAGGGAGTCTCTCCTGGAAAATGCCCAAGGCAGGCATTCATTTTATTTTATTTAACAGTCCATAAAATCAGAAAAGTAATAGTACATTTTTTATAAAATTACCATATAGATTATGTGTTTTTAGGGTTAAATGAGATAATGCCTATGAAGTGTTTATCGTCATTTCTAATGCATAAGAACCACTTAATAAAAGAAATATAAGCAACTATTGCTTATAATGCTATAAGCAATATAGTATTGTTATTATTGACCTATATGCTAGGTTCAAAATATTCTCCACTGTATTGGGCACCATACCTTAAAGCTGTACCTCTCTTTCTGCCTACTTTATATAACTGATCTATATCTATTCCTTAAGCGATTCAGTAAGTTAATAGCTTGATAATTTCTGATAAATTTCTGTATCATTTAGGTCATTTAGGTCCCTATTTCTAAGACGCATTTACATCTTTTACTTTTTTACTTGCATATGCTTTTTTTTATCTTGTATGCTGTGGGTCACATTTCATTCTTTTTCCGCATGACTATCCCATTATTGCAGCATTTGTTGAATTTTTTTTTTTTTTTTTGAAGGTGGGTCCTTTATTTGAAGAAAAGCTAAAACTACCGCCAAAGGAAAGTAGCTTTCTTTTCTAAAGGCATTGTCTCCTTTAACAAGATGAATCCCTGTATGATCCTAGGAAGCAGCTACTCTGAAACTTTAGCATTTTTTTAAAATACTGCTTTCAGTATTTAACTGCACTATTTTTGTCATCTCCACTCTGCCCTGACAAGTAATTTATCATGAGCTATTTCATTATGTAGTACTGATTTAAAACTGCCTAAAAACTTAAAGAAATAAGCTGCTTTTTTTTGTATTAGTAAGTAATACATTAAAGAGTAATTATTTTTTGTATGTGTGTGAACCTGGAAATTGTTATAGGTACATAAAGATTTTATTTATCCCTGGTAGCACCCTTAAGTATATAATGAATAATGCATTTCTTCCTGGTAATACTTATTTTTAATATTTTATGTGTAACACTAGCAGAGAAACAGAATTTTAAAGATTTTCTATACTTAATTGCATCTTGAAGTATTCAAGTCTTATTTCTTAAACTAACTTATAGGAGATTACAGAGTTATTGTGAGTGATTGATAAGTCATAGTGAGACTTCTCTAGAGTTTTGCTTCTTGCATATAGAGTTGATCCACTTCCAATGAATTTGCTCTTTCTTATTAGTCCAGTAATAAAAGCAGCCCTGGGTAGAGAAACATTTGTAATATCACTAGCTCAGCCCTTTATTGTTGGGTTAGAGACCTAGGAATAGTGAGCTAGAAAGGAGAAATTTCCATTTGGCCTTTCGTGTCCATTATAATAATCATTCAGAGCATTAGAAAAGGTAGTGGGTATTTGTTAATTTGCTAATTACATACTCAGGTAGGTGCTTGGTTTGAGACACTCTTTTTGATGGTTCCTATGAAAATTTGACCAATGTTCTCAATTTCTTTTTAGTTTAAAATTTAAAGAATGTTGAATTTGATCTGTGTATAACTATGCATACTCCTCATTAGGTACCTTTGCATTTCTTTCTAATATGAAATGTCCTTAAGAAAGTCAAAGCACTGATAGTTGAATGAACTAAATATTGTGTTGCCTGAGTGGAGTCATATCTAGTGTATATTCAGCCTCTAGACTGTGAGCTCTAAGACTGAAACCATTGTAAATGGGTAAGAGCTCACAGTATTAGACAAGGGCCAAACTCCTGGAGGCCACAGAGTAAAAGATTCTATGTCTTTGTCCACATTAATCATAACTCATTGTTAAACTTTCTGTATTTGAGCAAACAAAGGACACTTGTGTTCCATAGTCTGTTCATTTATTGTCTGGGCTTTTTATTCTTCCTCTTGAGGAACTCATGTTAAAATAGTTGTATTTTTTTCCTTTGTCTACAGTAAAGCCAGGACTCTATTTGAAAAAAATGCTGCCCCGATTTTGCACTTATCTGGCATGGATGTGACTATCATTAAGGTGAGAACAGCTTGAGAGTGTTTATTTTACTTTGGTTATTTCAGAAGACAAGAATAAAGAAATCAATGTTGTGTCCTTGTTCTGATAGTTAATAAAAGCAATTTGATCTTTCAAAATAGCCAGCTTTTCATTTTCAGAATAAGTTTAGATGGAGGTATGGAGAACTTGATACCTTTCATTTGAGAAATGGGATATGGGATTATTTTGTCTTGGAAGATGGAAGTTGTTATAGCTGTCAGAATTCTTTTCCTGAAAATATTAAACCTTCAAGTTAGAAGAATTTATTAAATTTCTTGGTAGTTTCACATGATAGGTAAGCATTTTTCTCTGTGGTGAAGAATTTTAAATGGTAAAATTGTAGAATTTGTGGATATTTAGGTAAGAAAAAAGGGGACAAAAATAAATTAGAAGGACTTGTGCTATTTCAGATGATGCCTCAAGTTTCTACTTTGTTGACTTTGAAGTGAAATATATATGGGTGCATATATATGTGTGTGTATTTTGTGAAAATCACTCTTTACTGTATTTATAAAATATGTGTGGTTATCCTATTTTTAATCTTCTACATTTTCAATAAATCAGAGAGATTAAAAGATCACTTAGTGCAATTTACTTTATTGCTTTAGCTTCTCAGCTACTAAAAATATACTGTACAATGAATTGGCTTAACAAAGATGTTTATTGGCTCACAATTTTCAGAGACTAGAAGCCTTGCATTTTCCTGGGACTGGTATCTTTTCACTGGTTGGCAGTCTTTGGGGTTCCTTGGTTTTGTCACATGGCAGTGCATGTGGTGGTATCTTCTTTCTCTTCTGTGCATTGACTTCCAACTTCTTGGTTCTCCCGTGGCTTCTCTCTGTGCCCTTTGCTTATAGGGACTTTAGTCATATTGGATTAAGGCCCACTTTCATTCAGTTTGTGCAGTTTAGCTAATAGTATCTTCAAAGATCCTATTTACAAATGGGTAAATACCTATAGGAACAGGGCCTAAGACCTGAACATGCCTTTTGTGGGGTACATGATTTAATCCCCAACAACCAAGCAGTTGTTGAACTCTGTTCTCCAAGTTTTCTGATACATGGTCTTCATGTTTGTGCACCTTTAGGGATAGAAGAAAGGGATAAAAAAAACTAGCATTTATTGAAGTACTTGTAATGCACCATAATCTCTACTACATATGACAAGACTTAGAACGGCTATGTAAGACTGATATTATGTGTTTCTTGGCTGTTTGTTGGAACTCACAGGAAATACCATATGGACCTAGAGCTTTCTTTGAGGGACTATTTTAATTATATATTAAATTTCTGTAATGGTTCTAAAACTATTCAAATCCTTTTTCTTCTTAATTTTTAAAATTTTGATAATCAGGTAAAATTTTCAAGGAATTTGTTCATTTCATCTACATTTTCAAATTTATTGGCATGAAGTTCATAATATCCTCCTTTTAACTTTTAATTTCTGTAGCTTGTATAATGTACTGTTTTCATTCTTAATATTATCTTTTTAAAAAAATTAATTGTATATTTTATTTAACCCAACTAAAACATCCAAAATACTATCACTACAAAAAGTTATGAATGAGCTATTTTGCGCATTTTTTTGTCATTGTTGGTGGAAAGTCTTCATCATCCAGTGTGCATTACCCTCACAGCACTTGCCAGTTCAGTCCAGCCCTGTATCAAACTCTCAGTAGCCCATGGCTTGTGGCTGCCGCATGTAACAGCCTAGATCTAAGACCAAGTCTGTGCTATAGTATATTGCCTTCTCAAAACCCTGCCCAGACTGACTTCCTTGATTCTTGACTTGCTTCTAACTTGTCTGTGCCTCAGTGTTGTTTTAAGCTGATCCCAAATCTCCAACTCATTGCTGACTACAGCTGACCTTCAACCCTGCAGTGATGTTCTGCCAGCCTGCTTGACTCAGGAGAGCCGCTGGAGATAATCCTCCCTTCTTGACCCTTTGCTGCCCCTGTGGGCAAGCACCCACACTGTACCTTGTATTCTGGGGGCAGCCATACCACAGGAGTGCATAGAGCCGGAAGGTGTTTAAGGGAGGTAAACCAGGAACAGATGCAGTAAATCTGACTTACTTAATATTATTTTTACCTTCTCTTTCTCTCTCAAAAATTTTGGGAGTTGTTTGCCAATTTAATTAATCCATGCAATGAACGATTTTTGGCAGGTCATTAACCTCTGGTCTTGTCTTTATTCTTTCCTTCATTCTTCTTTTTTTGTTTTCTTCTGTTCTTTTTCTGACATTTTAACTTGGTTATTTAGTTCGATTTTTCTCCTTTCCTATTGCATGCAATTTAAGGCTTTAAATTTCATTCTGTTATTATTACTTCAGCTGCATCCTATAAGTTTGCTATATAATATGTTCATTGTTTAGTTCTAAATATTTCCATTATGATTTTTGTTTAATCCATGAGTTATTTAGACATGTTTTAAAATTTCCAAATTTAAAGTTTTTCTAGTTATTTTTTTGTTAGTGATTTCTGATTTAGTTGTATTATGGTGAGAGAATATGAACTATATAATTCCAGTGTTTTAAAATTTATTGAACTTTTTTTATGGTCTAGCATGTGATGTGTTTTTACAAATGTTCCATGTGTTCCTAAAAAAAGATTATTTATCAGTTATTGGGTACTTGTTCTATATATGTCCATTAAATCAAGCCTGTTAATTCTGTGGCTTAACTCTTCTACATCCTCATTCTTTAAGGGGAGTGTTAGAAACCTCCCACTGTGGTTGTGAATTGTCTATATCTCTATGCATTTTTCTTAGTTTTTGCTTTTTATATTTTGAGGCTATAGTTAGGTACACTCTTAGAATTATTTTTTTTTTCTCGTGGTTTGACCTTTCATAAAGTGAGTCCTTTAGTGCTAATACTGCCTTTTGCTATAGTCTCTCTTACCTGGTATTAATAATAACTATCCTAGTTTCCTTTGGTTACTTTTTTGTTTTGCATAATTTTTGCATCCTTTTACTTTCAACATTTTTGTATCCTTACTTTTTAGATGCATCTTTGGTAATGTCATGAAGACAGGATATTTTAAAAGCCCAATCTAACAATTTGTATCTTTCAACTGGACTGTTTAATCCATTAACATTTTTTTGTAATTATTGATATATTTAGATTTATTTCTATATCAGTTATCTCTATTTGTTATCTAACATAACAAACTGCCTATAAACATAGTGCCTTCAAATAACAACTGTTTTTCTGTTTATAATTCTTGATCAGTAGTCATGTCTGGAATTCTTCTTGTGTTGATCTTGCTTGGATTTCTCAGTGCTATGACTGAGATTGTATGGTCTAAAATGGCTTTCCTTACATATCTGGCACATTGATGCTGGTTGTTATCTGGCCCATGTGTCTCCACTAATCTTTATGTGGTAGCTGTATTTCCTGAAGTAAATTACAGACGTCATCTTGTTTTACTCCTAAATACTTAAATGTACATCTTGAAAAAATAAGGATGCTTTTTTATGTAAAAACAATGGCATTATCGTAAGCAATAAGTATAACAATTCTCAAATATCATCTAATGTTACCTAATTCATGTTCAGATTTTTTGGAAACCATTTATTATTTTTCTAATTTAAGATATTTTAAAATTGTATACAAATACTAATATATTATGTATAATGTAAAACATATATAGAAAATAGATATTTAAAAGGATGTGATTAAAAAATTGTTAGAAATACCAGTGGTTTCTTGACTATATAGAAATTGCTGCTCTTTGCAGGGTTTGTTTCCTTTCTTTCTTTTTCTTTGATTTTGAAATAATTTCAGACTTACAGAAAAGTTGCAAAAATGATACAAAGAACTCCCAGATGCATTTCAACCAGATTCCCGAAATGTTAATATTTTACCACGTTTGCACCATCATTCTCTATATATACACACAGACACCTAATTACTATTATTTTTCTGTATTGTTTGAAAGTAATTTGCAGAAATAATACCCCTTTATCCCTAAATATTAATATTTTCCAAAAACAAGGATACTATCTTCCATTAACACAGAATAATTATCAAAATCAGGAAGTAACATTGATGTTGTACTATTATCTAGTCTATAGAATTTAAATTAAATCAATTGTTCCACTAATATCCTCTCTATAATAAAATTAAAAATAAGAGTTCTGGTCCAGATCCAGTCCAGGATCACATATTGCATTTAGTTGTCGTGTCTCTTTAGGTAAATTGAATCTAAAAATGTTCCTCAGTCTTTTCTTTTTCTTTCATGGCCTTCACAATTTTGAAGAGATCAGGTCATTTATTTAGTGGAGTGTTCCTCAGTTTGACTTTGTCATGATTGGATTCAGATTGTATGTTTTTAGCATAGATTTTTAGCACAGAATGATTGTTGTATTCTTCCCAGTGCATCATATAAGGAATTCATCCAGGAAGCTCTTTAATTTAAATTAGCAGCTTGAGTGTTTTTGGATTACTCAGGTAGCATGCATTTGGGTCACTTACCAGTGTTTGTATGAGGCCCACCTTGCTCATGAATTCTCAGGGAAGATTCCTCCCTATCCTTAACCTCCCATCCCCATCCCCCCAAGATGGGATTAAGATAATTTATTTCTAATTCACCCTTAAACTGTGCATGTACCCTTTTGGAACCAGGCTTTTTGGTGGAGTGTGAGTCTTCTAGATTTCCCACCTTGAACAGGTTCTGGGATTTTGCCTCTTATCCTTAGAGCCTGGGGAAGCTTTGAAAACCAAAGTTCAAGTATGCTTGGTTCACTAGATGCCCTCAAAGCATTTACTGTTTCTGTGTTAGTATTTGACTGGGATTTCTTCCTTTATTCTGGTTTATCTGCATCAAAGTTGTTTTAAATATTTTACTCTACAGCTTTAGTGTTCAGGGCAAGGTACCTAGTCTATCATTCTGCTAGAAATGGAAATATAACCTTTCCCATATGCCAGTTTATTTAAATCACATAAAGACCAGTGAAGTTGGGTGTTACCTTTCTTTTATGAATGAGGAAACAGAGGATACACACATCCAGAAACCTGCCCAAAGTTATACAACTAATAATGACAGAGCTGGGACTTAAACCCAGATCCATCTGGCTCTGAAGTATGTGTTTTCTACCTTGAGCTCTTCCTCCCACTTGATGTGAAACTTACTACCCTCCAAGGCAATCTATTTCATCCTAGGATAGCAATGTTAGAATATTTTTCCTTATTTTGAGAAGAAATCTATTTCCCACGAGCTTTTACATATGGATCAATGGTTTTTAATTCTGGTTGAATATTAAATTACCTGGAGAGCTTTAAAAAAAATACCAGTGCTCAGATCTCACATCCCAGGTGTGATTGATGTGGAGTGCAGCCTAGCAGGCATCTGCAGTTAAAAAAAAAAAAAAAAAAAAAATCCAGGTGATTGAGATGTGCAGTAGGACTGAGAATTGCTAGCCTTGGTCTAGTTCTATCCCATGAAAGTGTGTGAAATAAACTTAATTCTCCTCTAAAATAGTCTTTGGAATACATGAAGAATGTTAGCATGAACCTCTCCCTTCAGGCTTCTCCAGTTTAAACATTTCGGTTTCTTCACAGGGGTCATACTTTCAATTCTGTCACCATCCAGGTAGTTCTCAAGAATGTTCTCTAGTGTTCTGCTGTTCTCTTAATGTTTAATGCCAGGGGTTGATTTCAACACTGCAGATGTGGTCTAAGCAAAGAAGGCATAGCAGAACCCAAAAGTTCCTCATTCTGATGCTATTTTTCTTTTAAGTAGCCTTAGATCACACTTTTGTTATTGTTGATATATCATGTTTTTGACTCATACTGGACTCATGGTCCACTAAAACTCCTATATCTTTTTTCCTATGTACAATTAGGATACTTTTTATCCTTCCCGTTTTGGTGTTTTGGGGAGTTTCATCCCAAGATCAGAGCCTTGAGTGTATTATCACTAGTAATTTAATCTTTTTTATATGATCTTTTCTTTAAGTTTTTGTCAAAATCTTTTTGAATTTTGGTTCTTTCATGTATGCACTTATTCATGTTTATTAATTTGGGGGGGCATATATTTATTAAGCGCTAACTGAGCGAAGCCCTGTTCAAGGTATTGGAGACGCGGTCTGAACAAAAGAAGCCCCCCTCTGTCCTCAAAGAACTTCTAGTCAAAGTTTGAAAGGAAGATACATAGATAAGCAACAAGTATACAAATAAAAGTATGATTTGTTGATAGTAAAATAAAACAGCTAAGGGGACAGAGTAATGGGGTTTATTTTAGTTCAGGTGGTCAAGAAAGGGTGGTCTGATAATATGTCCTTTGGACAGAGACCTGAAGGAACTGAGTGAATCATGCAGAAACTTGAGGGAAGAGAATCTAGGCCGAGGATACTGCAATTTCAAAAGCTCTGAAGCGGGAGTGTTGGTATGTTTGAGAAACCATCGTGGTTGGAGTTAAATTAGCTAGGGGAGAAAGCAACAAAGGATGAGGCTGAAGAAGTAATACAGGGCAAAACCATCAGTTTTGTTTCAGTGAATTATCTTTCATTTCCATTACTGATAATATATAAGAAAAAACTGAAGGGAGAGCTCTAGTGAAATGTCACTAGCAATCTCCCAACAGTTTGATATCACTCCATGAAATATAGGCATTCTGTTGGTAACTAATTCACTTAATGTGTTCTAGAATAGTGTTTCTACATTTCTCTACCTTGTCCCCGAGGATATCATCAGATAGCTTGCCAGGTGTCTTGCTGTAAACCAGATACAATGTGTCTATGTACTAATCTAGTAATCTGTCAAAGAAGAAAATGAGGTTAGTCTGAAATGACTTGTTCTGAGAAAGCCCATGTCGATGCCTAATGATCACCTATTTCTGGGTACTCACAAACCACCCTTTTACTTGGTATTGACATATATTCTTTTTTAAAAAATTAAATATTTGCAAATATATAATTATAAAGCTAGTTATTTAATTTTTAGGATAAAAAGTAGGATTATTCATCATGAAATTAAATGGTATTAGTTTAGGGGCTCCTTTTTCCTTTGTGCCAATCACAAACTAATGTTACGTAGCACTTGTTGGCTCAGGTGCTTTAACTCATCTGAAATCCAAATATTTAATTTTTGCCTATTAGAATTTCTAGTATAGTGTCAATTGGAGGGAGTGTTTTTTATTTTAATATAAATTTATGTTTGCTTTCAGAGGTGTACATATCATTAGTGGGTTAAATGGTTCATTTAAGTCTATGCATACATCTGAGATTAAATGATCTCAATAAAAATGGTAAGGCTTAGGTACTGTTTTGTGACTACTTTGTATTTCTTAACAACAATAATAATCTCCTCTTTTTCATATAGTACTGCCTGTGAACAGTTACCTTGTTCTGGTTGCCGCGCATTCTGCTTTACAAAGTACTGCAGGCAAGGAAGCTGTTATTACCCCTCCATCAACATACATAATTTCAATGATAAGGAAATTAAGATCCAGTGAGTTTAAGGCTACTCAGCTAAAAAGTAGCAGAGTTGGGATTTAGTCTAATCTCTTGGGCTCTCAAATCTGTGTTCTTTTCATTACATCTGCTTCTCCCTATTTGCATATTCACTTGAATTCCTGCATTTGGATGAAAGGCACTGGATAAATGATGTAATGGAATTGGCACTGGACTGGAAATGAGTACTTTGACTAGCTGGCTGTATAAACTTAGACAAATCACTGAGTTTCCTTATTTGTAAAATAAGGAGCTGAGGGAATGGTTTCTGAAGCCCCTTCCTGCTCCAAAAGTTTATAATTACATAATTCCTTTGATAGCTGTTTAGTTTTTCAGGTCTATTAATTACGTGAAACTTAAGAAGATACTCAATATAAAACTTTAAAGAAAATATCCACATTATTTGACTTTGGCCTTGTGGTCCTAGGATGATAAAACTACCAAAAGTGTCCTTTGTATTTCAGACAGATTATGAGGGACAAGCCAAGAAACTCCTAGAATTGATGGAAAACACAGATGTTATCATTGTTGCTGGTGGAGATGGGACATTGCAAGAGGTATGACTGTTTTTCTGTTTGAAACCATTTTGAAGGTGAGGAAAACGGAAATTCAATCTGAGAGCAATGGCATAAAGTGGTTATAAGTTAAGGAAATTATTTCTTTGTAATCTATTATTTTAGGGTTGTTGCTTTTTGAAGCAAATATAGTTTTATATTTGCCCCATGCACTTTTACTTCATTCCTTTGTGTAAACCCTCCACCCAGCACATGGAAAGATTTTTGTTACATTTAAGTTTGATAAGAGCAAATAAGACTGAAGATAAAATGTTGGTGGCTGGGATAAGCTTGTTATGTTTTGAAGACGCTTATGAAGTAGCTCTGTTTGTGCTGGAATCAAGTTCAATTGTGAGGAATATTTCTTATAAAATAAACCAAAGTAAAGATTCCTTTAAAGAAGTATGTATCTATTCTCACATCATTTTCATCATACAGTTATAAGAAGAGAGCTACATGTTCAGATGTATGCGTATGCTTTGTTTAAAAATTATATACCCTTAATGCTTACATTTGTCCAAAAAGGAAAGTCAGTATATTGCCCTGGGGTTTCTATTCTTTTCTACAGAGCAGAGTAGAATGTTCGTCACATATTGGAAAACTCTACAAAGCCCAGTGTAGGAATCGTCCCAATTGCTCTTTCATCCCATACCTCATTTTGCCTCTATTTGGTGTTTTTCATCAGCATTTCTGGGATCAGAAGCTAACAGCAGACAGGGAACTGTCTTATGTTTGATGTAGTAATTATGGGAGTTTTAGTAAGCTTCTTTTAAAAAGACTGTGCTAATGATCTTGTAATTGTTTTTATGGCTTTTTAATGAGGTGTAAAGAATACTGATAGCATACCAACAAAGAATGGCAGTCTCATTTAATCCTGAAATTCAGTGAGGTAGAAGCCAAAGGGAGAAGGTTTGCATAAGGCTTTACTTTACAAAATGTTTTTAAAGAAATTTAACAAATTGTGTATTTGGTATAATCATAGCAATATAAAAGTATGCCTTGATTAGGAAAGAACATTAGAGGGAAATATTTAAAAATATAAATAGTTGATTAATGATGGTTTCCTTCATGGTGGGATTATAAGAAACTATTTTTTTTTCAAGTTTACTTCACAATTTTTGTAAGACACATTTATAAAGAGAAAAAAATAAATTATATAGCAAACTGAAATTGAAAATTGAGAGTATCTTTTAATAGAGGGAACATTATCCCTCTTGTCTTCATATTCATTGGTAAGAAACACTTATTGAGCCTCTACTTCTCTGAGTGTTGTGAGGTGTTATTTTCCCATATGTATACTTTATAGTGGTAAGGTTGGGTCTTTTATATAATTGATTGTGTATGTAGCATTATTACGTATTTTATAGAACTGAAAACTTAATTTTGCTAATAATATAACATGGAATTTTTATTATTTTATCTTAATCTTTATCATATTATGGATCCTAATAACACCTCTAATTTAGCACCGATCCTATTTTAGAATACTATGTGCTTTAATATCCAGTATCTCTTTGACATAGTTTCTAATAAGAAAATGGGAATATGTTTATGGTCTGTAGAAATTGAGTCTACTTCTTTTATGATAAAGAAAATACATGTTGTTTATTTTATGTATATGTATATTTTTTATACATTTGTAGGTTGTTACTGGAGTTCTTCGAAGAGCAGATGAGGTGAGCAATAAAGAAACAGTAAATGCATTTTAGCTTTTTCTTTTCTGTTCTTTCCATCTCTCTTTGTTTTTTCTCCCATTCTGTATTTTTTGGTGGGCACAAATTGTGCTTTCTTGGGTTTTAGAAAGGAAAGTACTGCTGCCTGTGCCATGGAACACTTAAAATAACTCATAATGGACCTTTCTCCTTTAAAAACCAGGGTATTCAATAGCTTTACCAATGATTGCTTAAAATGTAAGATCCTTCTATTAAATCTTTTCTTTAATTTAATTTTCTTTAATTTAATTTTCTTTTATTTTAGAAGCATACACTGGAAGCCATACAGCAATTAAAATGAATGAATTTTATCTATAAATATTTGCATGGCTAAATCTAAAAAATATAGATAATAAAGGCAGATTTGCCAAAGTGTGTTATGGATTTCTACAAAGTTTAAAAATTCAGAAAATAATTGTTGAGGGATGCCTAAATATTTAGTAAAAGAATAATAATATGGATGGAAAGGAATCAACCAATTTCAAGGTAATGGTTACTTCTGGGAAGGGAGAGAGGAGGATAGGATGAGAGGCATCATCATCTCCATCTGTATTATTTTATTTCTTAAAAAAATCTTAATCAATATGGCAAAATGTTAACTTTGATTTAACTGGGTCTTGAGTACATGCGTATCTGTGACATTTTTTGTTCTTTTCTATAATAATTTGTAATATTTCATAAATAATGACAACAGAAATATCTTTTATCATTCCCTTTGATAAATTTGAAGTTGCATATAGTACATGGTAACCAAAATAGCCTTTAGGAATCTTATAGTGTGTTTTATTTTTGTGACATTTAATTAAATCAACTACTATGCCACTGTTTTTGCCTCTTCAAACCTGCCTTCTTTATGCTTGAGATAGTTTATAAAGCACTTTCACTTTTTATAGCCACTATACAAATGTGGGGCATTTTTGGCCGAATTTCGTCTGCATTTTTTTCAAATAATGTGACAATTTGTTACATTCTCTGTTACAGGCGTGCATTTATCGAATATGTTCAAGACCTTTACTATCTTAACAACATTTCTTTTAACCAGCAGCCATTAGTGAATTTTCAAATAGTTCTTTCGAATTTCAGTCACTTTGTTTTCATTGACTACCTTGTTTTGGAAACTGTTCAATTAGTGTTATCTGATTCTGGTCCATAGGTTTGGCAAGGGAAGAATAGGCATAGTAGATAAAAGTTTAGTTACTGTGTCATAATGGATATTCCTGTGCCTCTCTGCTTGGTCTGATTTTTCTGGCTTACATAATAAAACTTTCCTCTTCTTTTTTTCCCCAGGCTACCTTCAGTAAGATTCCCATTGGATTTATACCACTGGGACAGACCAGTAGTTTGAGTCATACCCTCTTTGCTGAAAGTGGAAACAAAGTCCAGTAGGTCGTCAGTGTGGGATATTAGTATTTGTGAGTGTGTCAGTCTGGGAATAAAAAATTCACAAGTGTGATATAATAAAAATAATTATTATTTTTTTAGTTTTGATAGCCTGATACTTGAAATAATTAAGAGGGCCTAGATCAAAGCAACCTTTCAATTCAATGGGAAGTTTTCCTGTTGGGTTGTGGGACTCTGGTGATCTAATAATATGTCCCATGGAGATACATACTTGTGTTCTTGGTCAGTAAGAAGATAGCATGCCTGAGCCAAATTCTTTTATGCTTTTACTTCCTGGATTCTCTAGTGAAGACCAAATTGTATTCATCATTTTTAGCTTTAAGTATACATGATGACAAATAGCAAATTCCTTGTAAAGATGGAACCTGTAGCCTTGGCTTCATTATCTTGATGATATAAATAGCTAACACAGCCTTTTAGGAATGTGTAAAGTGGTAGGCAGGATGGATAAAATAGACAGTAAAACAGTGTAACCTTGGAATCTAAATTAAATTGCTGTGAGTCTGACAATGTCTTCAGGAGTCAGGCAAATTATTGTGGTTATTGTTCTTTTTTCTTGAAAGCCATATGTTAAACAGAAGCCCTAGTCTTTCCAGAAGTTAGGAATCTTGAATTTGAGTTCTGGCTTTGCCAAAGATTAATTAATATAATCTTGAGCAAATAATTTTTAGGTTCTCTGTGTCAGTTGCCTGATCTTTAATGTTACTTTTGTGACACATGGGAGAAGGTCAATAACTATTTATTGAATGAATTGAAATATTCTCAGGATTTTTCTGGTTTTAGCATTCTATAATCAATAACAATTTAATTCAGTTGATTTCTGTTTTGGGTTAAGGATTTTCACTCTGCTTTGGAATTCGTTGATAAAGCTTTATTTTGTGGATGTAGTTTTGTTGTAATTTTAGAAGTCAACTGTTGTACCTTATAACAATCCTGTGTTTATTCCTCTATAAAAAAAGCCTTTACGCTGGTGGGCTGTGGTGGCTCAGCAGGCAGAGTTCTCACCTGCCATGCTGGAGACCTGGGTTCTATTCCCAGTGCCTGCCCATGTAATAAAACAAACAAACAAACAAACAAAAACAAACCTTTACCCATTGTATTGGTTTGTTAATGCTGCCAGAAATGCAATGTACCAGAAATGGGTTGGCTTTTATAAAAAGGGAAGTTTACAGTTCTAAGGCCATAAAAATTTCCAAACTAAGGCATCCAGAGAAAAATACCTTGACTCAAGAAAGGGCCAATGATGTTTGGGGTTTCTCTATCAGCTGGGAAGGCACATGAGGATGTCTGCTAGCTTTCTCTCCTGGCTTCTCATTTCAAATGGCTTGTCTGGGGGCATTTTCCTCCTGCATCTCCAAACATCTCTCTCTGTATTGGCTCTGAAGCTTTTTCCAAAATGTTTCCCTCTTAAAGTAAGCAACCGCACATTGAATGGTTGGAGGGTGGAGACACTTATCCATGGAAACCACCTAATTCAAAAGGTCCCACTCCCAATTAGGTGAGTCACATCTCCATGGAAACAGCTGAATCAAAAAAAAAAATCCCAACCCACAATATTAAATCAGGATGAAAGAACATGGCTTTTTGGGATATACCAAGTTTGAAACGGGCACACCCATTTATCTAATACTAAGCACACTCATAGACATATATCATCCCTTCATTAAAATGTCTGTCATGTTTCAATTCTTAATATAATTATATAATTTTAATATTCTGAAGCCTAGGAAATATGAGAGACTATTTAAATTGGTCATACTTTTTATTCTTAGTTTGGAATTTCTGAGGGAGAATAGATATGACAATGAATTAGGCAGATATTTTTGCTTATATGAAATAAATCCCATCTGTTTGATGTCTTGGTTACTTTAGAGAGTTTGTCTTTCTCTCATGTTAGTATTTGATCTGTTTTAGTCAACATTCTCAAATAGCATATGCCAGCGATCAGAGATAGACAGTTCTCCTTGGAGAAAATATTTTTTTTCTTCAGAACCTCTGTTCATAAGTCCCAATTTATGCTGACTGTGGTAATCCTCAGGTCCTGAAATAGACGTTGGTTTTGGGGATGCTGATTTTCCCTTGTAAATAAAATAGTAATAATAAATAATACAGATTCTATTTGTAATTTATAAAATTATAAAACTTTATTTATAAGCATGCCCCAGAACTTTTCTGTAATCAAGTAAGTGCCCTTGATACAGAATTTTGTCGACCTCTTAACATGGCAGATGCCTAAGGCTATTTAAAAAGAACAGGGCTTTGCTTTTTGCACGGTTGTCAAAATTTGTTGCACTATAATTATAGCAGAAGAAAAAAGAATCTTGAGTTTGGAATGTTGCAGGTAAATAATTCTAAAAATGCTGTCTATTCCAGTGTTGCTTTATTTAGAACTTTCAATTATTTATAATCAATGATAAATTTAAGGTTATATTGTGAAGCAAATTAGAAAAATGTATTTAAGCAAAATAAAAAGGGGTTTTGAGTTGCAACAGAATTTAGTTTTTAAGGCCAGTCTCTCAAAAGCATTTATTAAACATTTTAGTGTGCTACGAACTGTTCAGAGCAAGCACAATGCTTTAGGACCCTTTCTAGGAGCCTCCTTCAGAGCTTAAAAATTCATATTAGATGAATCTGAGCTTTGTGGTCATGCTACTTGTTTTTTCTTAAACTGAATCTCTTTTTCTAAACTGCTACCTACTTCCCAGGTATAGCACCTCTGTGGAGAGGAAAAATGGGATAAAGATGATAAAAATGTGTTGGTAGAGAAAGGTTAGAAAGTAAAATAGGCTATTTCCTTAAATTTCAACTTGCTTATTAGGGAACTCAGAATTTTATCCAAGCATTTGAGTTAGTGTATATATATTTTAAAGTATCTTAAGTTGTATCTAACTTTGTTAGAAAGCACTAATTGAGATGGTTATGATTTCTGACTTAGATAGGTAAATCTGTGGAGCACTCAGATAGTAGCTGTGGATTTTTCTTTGGGAGGAGAAATTTCATACATCCATAAGTTGGCCTCACAAGGGAGAGAGCACACCTGAAGTCAAATTTAGTTTTGACAATGCTTTCTGTGTCATCATGGGAATTTTATTTAACCTCTCTGAGCCTCAGTTTATTCACCAGTATTTATTAAATGTAGAATAATAATAGAATTTCATAAGATTGTTAAAAAGCTAAATATAAAGTCTACTTCAGTAAAAAATATTTGATTTTTTAATAAAAATATGAATTACTTCAGTAAAATTAATATTTTACAGTAAAAATGTTAATTACTTCAGTAATTTATTTGATTAATGTGTAATTACACATTAATTAATGTGCAACATTTAATTCATAAACCTGATATATTAAGGAGTAGCTGTTTGTTATAATCTTCACTGAAAATTCATGAATGATGGATAAACTGTAAATAACAAATAGGATGACTGTATAATTACTGATTCCAAATTCTATGATTAAGACAAAAACAAATAAAAAAGATAAACTCTCTCTTCTATTGTTAACTGCTTTACCTGGAAATGTACAAGATCCAAAGGAATGAATATTTTTAAATATTCATAAGAATGGGAAAACAAAAGAAATAGAGTTTTCATCACTTGAATACAAGACTACTTAAAAATACAGTAAATCCCAGCTGGCTCAAAAATGTAAAGTCATGCACACGCATCTATACATAACAAGCTTTTCAGTCAGTTACCATGGAAAGGTGACCTTCCTACCAAATTCCCTGTATTAACCAGGTCTGTACATTGCAAAATAGATTATAACGGGCCAAATTAGGAGAAAAACGACACTATTTTGGATGGAAATTAATTTTTAAACAACTCCTGTCTTGCAGTTATACTACAGACAGAATAATCTTTTCACTTTGTTATTGATAATAATTATTATATTTATTTTTCTAAATATAGCTGTATACCAACAATAAAGACACTAGAATACTAACATTATGCATTTATAAAAATATAGTATATTTGGGGATAAATCTAACAAATATGTGCAAGCTTTGTATACTGAAAACTACAAATCAATGAAGAGAAAAATCAAGAAGACCCAAAGAAATGGAGAGATATCCATGTGCATGGATTGCAAGACTCAATATTTAGATGTCAGTTTCCCCACATTGATCTATAAATTCAACACAGTTCCAATCAGAGTTCAACAGGCTTTTTGAAAAAATCTACAAATTGATTCTAAAGAAAAGGAGCTAGAACAGTCAAAATAATTTCTTAAAAGAATAACAGTTTGAGGATTCACAGTGGCTAATTTCAAGACACACTAAAGCCATAGGGATCAAGATGTGCAGTTTTGGCAAAAAGGAGAGACACATAGATCAATGGAAGAAAGAGCCTGAATTAGGCTCTCGTATATCTATTCAACTGGGTTTTTTTTGACAAAGGCTCCAAAGCAATTCAGTGAAAAGAGGACAGTTTTTTCCAACAAATGGTGCTGGCATAATTGGATGATTGGATGTAAGAAAATGAACTTCAACTCATACTTCACACTATATATAAAAATTAACATGAAATGGAGCATTGACCTATCTAAAACCTAAATCTGAGAGAAAATCTGGTGATCTTGGGTTAAGCAATGATTTATTAGGACACAAAATGCACAAATTATAAAAGAAAAAATGATAAATTGGACTTCCGTAAAATTTGAAACTTCTGTTCATCAAAAAGCATTGTTAAAAAAATCAAACAAGAACAAAAAACAAAAAACAGGCCACAGACTGGGAGAAAATATTTGCATGACCTATACCTAATGAAAGATTAATATCCAGAGTATACAAAGAACTTTCACAACTCAATAATAAGAAAGCAGCCCAATTAAAAAATAAAAAAAGCAGAGCAAAATATTTGAACAGGCGTTTCAGTAAAAACGAGACATGGATGACAAATAAGCCTATAAAAAGATACTCAACATTATTAGGCATTATTAGGGAAATGCAAATTAAATCCATGATGAGATGCCAGTGTACATGAAGGAAATTTCTCTTTATAGACACAGATAATAAATAGAAGGATTAATAAAATTAAAAAATCACCATTATGCAACCCTTTGTTATTTAAAAAATCCAACCAGTGATTATCAGTGGTTGCTATCATGACAAAAATAGAGACAGCCAGATATTATATGCCTCCTGACAGAAATACACACTACCATTTGTGGCGTATTTTTGCTCGGAGTTGAATCTGAACAAATGGTGTTTTGGAGTGACTGGAGGGAAGTACCAGAAACTGTTGAGCTGTGTTCCAGTGGCCTTGATTCTTGAAGACAACTGTATAAACATGTAACTTTTAGGGTGTGACTATGGAATTGCGAAAACCCTGTGTCTGTTGCTCCTTTTATCCAGAGTATGAACAGGTGAGTCAAAATATATGGTTAAAGAATAAGTAAATAATAGGGGGAACAAAGGGTAAAATAAATTGGGTAGATGGAAATACTAGTGATCGGTGAGAGGGCGGGGTAAGGGGTATGGAATGTATGAATTTTTTTCTTATTTCTTTTTCTGTAGTCATGCAAATGTTCTAAAAATGATCATGGTGATGAATATAAAAGTATGTGATGATATTGAGCTATTGATTATATACTATGGATGGATTGTATGTGTGAAAAGATTCCTCAATAAAAATATTAAAAAAATCATTTAGTAAATAGTGGGTGCTTATTACATGCCATTTACTGTACTAGGTGCAGGTTTTGTATTGGTCCATAAATGTATATAAATTACTGTGAAATTGTGTAATGTTCAGTCTACTGGAGGAGGCAGATGAGAAGGAATAAAGAAAGAAATATATATTATAAACTGTGATCTCCTGTGAAGTAAAATAAACACAGGTCAGTGATAGAGAATTACAGAGAAGGACCTACTTCTAGGCTGATTATGGTAGGCTTCTCTGAGATGGTGACATTTAAACTAAGACCTGAAGGATGGGAACTGACTAGCCGTACAAAGAGACAGCAGAGGATATGAACAGGTTGGCAAGGAGAGGACTTGACCTGTATTTACTCCTTCTCTCAGTTCTGAGCAGATATCTCATTGGCTAGCCACTTGTTGGTTTAATATTTCTTTTCCGGACTCTATGTTGTATATTTATGTGCATATGACCATGGGTCTAATAGAGTGTGAACCCTAGAACTGACATAGTTTTACATGCCCTAAATGGATGTCAGTAGTACATGTCTTTTTTTCTTTTTACATGGGCAGGCACCGGGAATCAAACCCGGGTCCTCTGGCATGGCAGGCGAGCATTTTTGCCTGCTGAGCCACCATGGCCCAGGAGTTCATGTCTTTTGATGAATACTTTTTAAAAAATCTGTATGCTTTTCAAATGACTATCAGAATGTAGGTAAGAATAATGGTGTGTCTTTGAACCAAATAATCAGGAATTAAAATGAAGTATATCATAGTAATCCTAGAAAATAAGAGGAATATGTCTTAGATTCTGAATTATGTTTTGCTAAGCTAACTCCAACAAATCCTGCCTTTATGGTTTTTAAAGTAAAAAGAAATATTGTTTGTGAAGTGCCTTTAATTTCTTACAATGAAGGAAATATGTTTTATTATTATTATTTAAATATGTTTTCCAGTGATAAATCTGACTCAATAATGTTAAATATGATTGGTGTTTTCGTTACAACTTTTCCTTCCCAAAACCTTCTCTGAGTCTGTATCAGAGCCTTCCACTATATTCTTATCAGTAATTCTCTATATTCTGGGGACTATTTTGAAGGAGTGTATCTTTTTCCTGATACAGTTATTAATACTCTGGTCAGGGGTATGGTTGTATATGGAGATGTGTGTATGGGGCAAGGTGGGTGGGTGATATTTAATTTTTGCACCACATTCATTCCCATTACCTTTTAGACATATTACAGATGCTGCACTTGCCATTGTGAAAGGAGAGACAATTCCACTTGATGTTTTGCAGATCAAGGTAAAGTCTTTTCTTAGGAATTTTAAAAAATATTAACCCAAACTTTATCAAAGTAATCACACACATTAAAGAAAATAAAGCAGTTCAAATGAGATTATAATGAAAATAGCCTCTCTTCTTACCCCTTTTTACCCAAGATCTTGCTCCCCAGAGAAAAAATAATTTTAACTGTTTATTCCAGATGTTATTACTAATTGAAATGCTTATGAGCTATCATAAGCTTTTAAATGCTTTTAAACCTTATCTGTTGACTTCTTTGTATATTCTTGTATATCTCCTCTCAATATAATTGTATTACTATTTCTAATTCCTCTATTCATTACCTTTGGTCCACAAGTATTTGTCTACTTCATTTTTGTTGTTTTGAATATTTAAATAGTTCATAAATATAACAATTGATTTCATTTTATTTGCTTATATGGTGCAAGCATCCTCAGACAAAGGTGAAATCTTTCACATTCCCTTTTCTTCTTGGAAGGGCTTGTCTTTCTCTGGAATTCAGGTTTCTTGGTTGCCTTGGAATCTCAGCTCTCTGATGGGAAGAATCATGATTTTGTAGATTATCTGGCTTTTTCCCATTTGGGTTGTCTGACCCAAATGTGGACAAACTCATGAATTTTTTAGGAATATATTTCCTTGCTTCCTACTGGAAGAGCTTAGAAGCAGTGACATTAAGTAGCAATGAGCATACCTTGCATTCAGATCTTGTTGTCTAAATACTGTTCCCTAATAAAAGAAACCAGGTTTCTGTGAAGAAATAGCTTTCAGAGGCAGGGCAAGAACAAGTTAAGAAAGTACTCAAAAGTGATGGGAACATCACAAAAAGCCATAGGAGTGAGACTGATGGCATTGTACTGGCTAATTTTGGGACAATTTGAACATCAAATATAATAATGGATGGTAATTCATTAAATAAAAATGAAGGATTCATGAGTTTAGAGAGATATAATAGAAGAATTTCCAGTTGGAAATATAGAAGGAATGACAGAATTAGAAGATTACCATTTTACAATCACCAGTGTAATAATTGATTCAGGTAGAAGTTATCAATAGATGCTAAAACCACTGGGTAAATTATTGGTAGCTGGAAAACAGATATTCATAGTCTCAAGATATCACAGATTACTTAATAATTACAAAGGAGAAATTTACTTTATAATAGAGAAAGCTAGCATCTTATTAAAAAAAAAAGTTGACATCTTAACCAAGTGATCAAACTAATCATCAATAATGTGACCAACTGGTGTTATCAGCTTCCTGATGTGATCTACTGAATGGGCTATAATAACATCTATGTAGTTTACTGCCAAAAATGTTAACCTGAATCTAATCATTAGAAAGCAACTGGACAAATCCAAATTATACGTTAATCTAAAAAAACAAAAATTAGTCTGTCCTCTTCAATAATGTCAGTGTCTTGAAATCCAAAAGAAGGTAGAGGGTATGTTCTCAATGAAAGGAAACTAAAAACATAACACAACAAAATAAAAAACTAAAGAAATATCACAACAAAATTCTGGGTTGGAAAATTGAGACAATTGAGGACCTTTTAATATAAGCTGTGTACTAGGTGTTATAAATAGTTAAATTCAGTGGTGTTATGGTTTATGTCTGAGTATGTTTTTATTGTGAAGAGATACGTGCTTAAATGTTTATGGGAAAAGGATCATGATCTCTGCAACCTATTTGCAAAAGGTTGAACAGCACTACAAAAGTAGGGAAATGTTAGTAGTTGGTGAATTTCGGTTCTAGTTTCTAGATGACCATGTCAAATACCACACAATGAGTTGTCTTAAAGAATGGGAATTTGTTGGCTTATGGTGTCAGAGGCTGGAAGGTTTGTTTCCTTCTAAGGTCGGTAGCATTTTGACTGGCCAGCAATCCTTGGGTTCCTTGGCTTTCTCTTCACAAGGAAAAAGTGTCCTTTCCTTTCTCTTCCTGAGTCTGTTGACTTCTGGCTTCTGGCTCCTGCTGCTGGCTTTCTCTCTATGTCTGAATTTCTTCTACTAATAAAAGACTCTGGTAATCAGATTAAGGCCCATCCTCATTCATTTGGACCATACCCTGACTAAAACATCTTAAAGAGATCCCATTTACAATGGGCTCACAACCAGGAATGCTGACTAAGACTAAGAACTTATGTTTTTTGGGGTATGTAATTCAACATAACACACTGGCTGAGAGGTATAAATGATATTCATTGTCCTACTTTAAAAAGGTTTTTGTTTGACATTTTTTTCCAAATAAAAATTTGGGGAAGAGGTCCAATAGTAATTCCTGATTCTTGATTAGGATCCTCTCTTCAAGAAGGATTTACTTTATAGAAATCAGAAATTTCCACATGGACTATGTAGCTTTTCCTTCTTCATTTAAACTTCTTTTGCTTTTATCTGGAAAGGGCATATTCCTGAGAAGGCAGAGCCATAATCCTGTGAACACTTTAAAATGTACTGGCTACATTCAGATCATCTTCCAAAGGCTATGAACATTTTATATTCATTCAAGTTTGCTGATACCAAAGTCTATACTGTGTCATGATTCCAAACTTCAATCTTAAGATGCTACCATTAGCTACATAGAGTTTGTTTTTGCATATTTATAATTGGTGAATCCATAAGTTTGCAGCCTATTTTCCTTGTATTTTACATTCTTCTCATGCAGTGATGTCAGAATTCTCTACATGACCTCACTGGTCATGATAAAAGTGGTTTAAATTGCTAATTGATCCTATAGCATATCATAAGCAGAATTATTCTCACAAATTGGGAGTAACTGTGTTGAAAGAAATTCTAGCTTAGGAAAGGTACACGGACTGGCATCCATGAAGATATTATTTTAAAATATTACTACTGAAGAAGGTGAATCAGGATATATCTCTTAATAACTGAGTGATTTACTGCTTCTTATATATGTGTTAGAATTATAGCATTCCAGAGTAGTCATGATTTAACTGGAAATTCTTTGCTATTCTTGTATTTAAATGTTTTTATCCCCTTTGTTTTCTTTCAAATATACTGACTTTGTGTATTGATGAAACCAGTATCAAATTTACCATTGGCAATGTTTATTGATGACATAGCGAGGAAGCAGAAAACTTTTAAAATCAATTTCTAGAAAACATGCTACAGCAATCTCTACTGTGGTTTCTGAGGCATCCAGCTAGTTTGACTTTGTCTTCTTTTCCTTGTTGATTTCTGGAAATTGCTTTCAGAATATGGAGAAAGCATTATAAACAAAGCGTGATAAAAATATATATGTATACACGCACACACAGACATAGTCTCTTATTCAGTTTCTTCTGCTTTTATAAAGCAAACCCAGTTTTAAACATATAACTGAAGATTCTCCAAAGAGAAAAAAAAAATTCCTAGAAGCCTTAGATTTAGCTTTTTGCATTTTTCAGCATGCTTTCACATCTCATTTAGACCTCCACCCCCATGAGGAAGGATATTAGCATCCTCATTTGACAGATGAAAAAAACTTTTCACATGACTTGTGCTGGAGACAGAACTAGAATCTAGATTTCTGTTTTATGGTCCATTGCTGTTTTCTTTTCACAGCTTTGTCCAGTTGTTGTCATTCTTGGCACTAGACGATGATGTTGAAAGGGCAGTTTTCTCCATTTAGACATCTGTAATACCTAGTACTTGACTTTGAAGTAACTACTGGAAACATTTATGGAATTTTTTCTAGTTCTTTCTTGTTGTTTCAGTTCGACTCTATAGATCCTGTCAATCCACAACCAAGTTAGGTATATAGAAAAGGTGATAGGAAGTTAGAATATCTCCCTTTCTCCTATCATTCCTGGCCAATTACATGGATTCCTTCTTTTAAAATCCTGGCTCCAATAATTTCTTAAGGTGATTCTTGAAGCTGCTTCAAAACTAATTCTACCTTACTTCTTTCTCTTAATCTGGTATCCCTAAAATTCCTAGATTAGCTTCCTATCTAGTTAAAAGGATTTTTTTTTATCATTGTTCCTTAAACAGTGATAAAACAGCTAGTTGATTTTTCCAGCTAGTTGTCCTAATTATTTTCTTCCACAAACCACTAGACTATTTTTATCTCAGGAATTTACTCTTTCTAGGGGAGTATGAGGATTGGGGAAGCAAAAGATCTGGCTGAGTCTGAAGCTTTGTGACTGTCCTTCAGTTTTTGTTTTTGTTTACTGATCTATCTCATATTCTGACAACCCGCTCAGACCTTCATTAGGTTAACATACTGTTTCTTTTCCTTAGGCTAGAATGTGCTTTCTTCTCTTCTTTGTCTCACTTTCCTTTTTTCTACCCAGTCCCCTTACAACCTCCCTGCCACCCCCTTTAAGCTAAGCTACTATGCTATTTATAAAAAATTACATTCTTTAAAATGTAATTTAAGGTGTTTTTCCCCCCCAATCAACCATCTCCTTTGCTCCTCCCACCCATTATGTAGTTGCAACTGCTTTATACTTTCAAACTTTATACATTTCTCTATTATTCAAACTTACTGAGCTGTATTGTTATTATTTGTATCTGTAGACTACCACTATACCTTAAGCTACTTGAGGGCAGACATTTTTATCTCCAGTCCCTTATATATAATATGTATTCTAATGCAAATTCCATAGAAAAAAATGAATGAATAAATGAATGATCAGTATAATATACCACATAAATGTGGTATTTAAAACTTACCACACTGTTAAATTTCATTAGTAGTTTTGTTAAGATAAATATAAAGTGAGACTTACTTTAGACAGTATTCAGAGTCAATAGTTTATCCTGTTCTCAGTGGTAGAATCAAGAGGGTCATTAATAAACAACAGTGGGGAGTGAGTAAGAAAGATAATGAAGTTGTAAAATATAGAAAAACAGTTGGACTAAAATATGTAGCTTAGAAAGGATAAAGGCTAAGGAAAGAATGTAAGCATTTTGATAGCAGGAAGTCTTGCTCACCAATATGTCCTCAGCTACCATCACAATGCTTGGCCCAGAGTTGGGGGTTCAATAAATATTTATTGGCTGAATCAATGAAAACATATGTGTCTTTACATATTTGATAGGTAGCTGTTATGTAATTATAGTTAAACTAGAGATATTTTTGATTCATGTCAGTGCTTTACAAGGTTATTCTGTCACCTGATTTTGTCAGAAAGTGTTATGTATGGACTATTTCTGGTTGCCATCCACCATACTAGTGGCTGAGTTTACAATGGTTACAGCCCTTAATACACTCTAGGATTGATGTAAAGATCACAGGAGAGAAATTTATATGTGCATTAAGCAAAAGATGGCCTTGCTTTCAGATATGGAAGCCTATGTTCAAAAGCTAAGTGAGTTGCCTAGAATCATTTAGCAATTAAGTTCTGGAATTCTGACTTCAAAACCATTGTTCTAAGCTAGGCTACTATGCTATTTATAAATATCCAGTCTTCACCCTTCCTAAGAAAGAAATAAGGCAGTCCTTAAAAAATCACTTATACTTTGAAAATATCATCCCTTAACATGTCTAAAAATCCTTGGCTCCATATAGCCAGTCAGGAAGGTAATCCTGCTGGCTCTGTAAGACATATCCAGTATTAAGCTATTTCTTCCCATCTCTGTTGTTACCACCCTGGCCCAAGCCAGCTACATCTCTCTGGATTATTGCAGGATTCCTCTAACTATTCCCTTTACTTCTACCCTTGCCACTGTACTCTCAAAATAGCCAATGTGCAGTCATGAGTTAAATCATGTCACTTCTCTGCTCTAAGCCCTTCAATAGCGTCTAATCTCAGAATAAAAGCCAGATTTACTCAGAGTCCTTCAAGGCCAAACACAGTCTACTCCCTGTCACTTCTCCCTCATTTCCTCCTCTCCCTTCGCCACTTTGTTCTAGCACACTGATCCCTTCACCATCCCCCTAGTAAGCTAGGCCCTCTTCTGCCTTAGGACCTTTGCTCTGGTTGGTTACTCTACTTAGAATATTCTTTCCCCCAGATATTTTTGTGACTAATTCCCTCACATCCTATATTTCCACTTCTCAGAGCCATCTATCCTGAGTACCCCGTTTAAAACTGCAACTCCACCCCAAGGCCCCAATGCTCTCATTCTTTTTACTCTAATTTTCTTTTCTTTTTCTTTCTTTCTTTTTTTTTTTTTTGCATTGCACTTATCACCTTCTAACGTACCATGTAAATTTTCTGTTCGTTCTTTTGCTTGAACTACAATATTAGCTCCATTAGGACATGGGTTTTTGCAAACTCTTTTGTTCACTGAACAGGGCATAGAACATGCTGTGACACATGTTAATGCTCAATACATGTTTTTGAACGAATGAATGCATAAGTCAATGATTGTCCATATGTGATAATTTTTAAGCTGTTGCTTTTCTGTTCACCATTAATATTTAAATTTCATTGTTGAGTGCATAAATGAGTTCAGGCTTGTATCTTTTAATAAAATGGCCCTTTTATTATTATTGGTCCAAAATCTACTTTGTCTGATATTAGTGTACCCACTCCAGATTTCTTTTAATTAGTATTAGCATATATATATTTTCTATTTAACTCATTTGCATTTTTATATTTAAATTAGGTTGCTTGTAGAAAGTATATAGTCGAATTTTGCATTTTTATCCAGTCTGATAACCTCTGGTTTTAATTGGTAGGTTTGGACCATTTACATTTTTTTAACCTTTTTTTATTGTATAATATAACATAACTGCAAAGCGAAGGAAGAAAAAAGCAATAGTTTCCAACAAGTAGTTACAGGACAGATCCCAGAGTTTTTCATGGGCTGCCATACCATCAACTCAGATTTTTCCCTCTAGCTGCTTGAGAACATTGGAAGCTAGAAGGAATATATATATACTTTTTATCATCACTATTTTTTTATGTGTGAAAAAAATAACATATACAAAAAAGCAATAAATTTCAAGCACAGTGCAACAGTTAGTTGTAGATTTCAGATTTTGGTATGGATCACAATTCCACAATTTTAGGTTTTTACTTCTATCTGCTCTAAGATACTGGAGACTAAAAGAAATATCAATATATTGATTCAGTAATCATATTCGTTTATTAAACCTTACCTTCTCTGTATAACTCCACTATCACCTTTGATCTTTCTCCTACTCTTTAGAGGTATTTGGGCTATGCCCACTCTAACTTTTTCATATTGGAAGGGGCTGTCACTAATAAGGGGTAGGGAGATGGAGCTAGCTAATGTTCTAGAGAGGCTGGCCGTTCTAGGTTTCAGGACTTATCTGGTCCAGGGACCCATCTGGAGGTTGTAGATTTCTGGAAAGTTGCCCTAGTACATGGAACCTTTGTAGAATCTGATATATTACCCTAGGTGTTCTTTAAGATTGGCTGGAATGGTTTTGGTTGAAGTTTGGCAAGTTATGATAGGTAACAGTGTCTAACTGAAGTTGTCGTTAGAGTGACCTTCAGAATAGCCTCTCGACTCTATCTGAACTCTCTCAGCCACTGATACCTTATTTGTTACATTTCTTTACCCCTTTATGGTCAGGATGACATTGTTGATTCCGCGGTGCCAGGGCCAGGTTCATCCTTGGGAGTCATCTCCCACACCGCTAGGGAGACTTTCATCCCTGGATATCATGTCCCACATAGAGGGGAAGGGCTTTTATTTTACTTGAAGAGTTGGGCTTAGAGAAAGTGAGGCCACATCTGAGCAACAAAAGATGGACCATTTACATTTAATATGACAATTTATATTATTGATTTTAAATCTGTCATCCCACTACTTGTTCTCTATTTGTCCCATCTGTCTTTGTTCCTCCTTTTCTTTTTCTTTCTGTAGTTTTTTGAATTATTTAATCTTCATAGTTGTTTTTTTTTTCTCCTTTGTTGGCTTATTAGCTCTATGTCTTTTTTGTTTGTTTGTCTTATTGGTTGCTTTAGGATTTCTAGTATGCATTTTTAGCACATCACTGTCTCCCTTTAAGTAATATTACACTATACTACCCTGAGAACCCTAGCCACCTAGGCCTCCCTGGACTCTCAACTTTGTTTTTTCAACTCAAGTTGACCACCAGGATCTGCCTGAGTTCCCTTCCAATACATTGGCCTGGAAAAGCTCTCCAGGTATAAGCTAGGGTAATTGTAGAGCTCATCTTATGTGTTTCCCTTCTCTTAGAGATCAGTGTCTTGTGTTGCCTGTTGTCTAATGTCTAAAAACGGTTGCTTTATATATTTTGATAGGTTATTAGTTGTTTAATGCGGAAGAGTAAAAGTCAGGCCTTGTTACTCCTTCTTAGCTGGAAGTGGATGTCTCCCATTAGTTTTTTTTTTTTTTACATGGACAGGCACTGGGAATTGAACCCGGTTCTCCAGCATGGCAGGCGAGAACTCTGCCTGCTGAGCCACCATGGCCTGCCCTCCCATTAGTTTTTTTAATAACAGATTTTTGTTGAATTTATTTGATATTGATGTGTGATTGAGTTAAGCAAAATCATTATGCAGTTATTATTGAGCTTGGTGCGCTTCAAGATTAGCTATTTCTTTGAGCTTCCTAACTGGTTTTCCTTCTCCTACCCTTTCCCCATACAATGCAGTTCATTCGGTAGCCAAAATGGGCCTTTAAAATGTGTCATATTATGCCTTTGTTCAAAACACTGTAGTGCAAAGGTTGCCAGATTTTCTTAGTTCATGATACTATTAGTATCTCAGTAATTTTTCATGGCTTCTCAGGCCCAAAGTAATACCTTAGAGTTTCATTTATTAAATAATTAGGGCTAAAGAACTTAATAAGCATTTATGTTCTGACAATTAAGTAGCTTTTTGAAAAATAATACGTTTAAATAAAAAAAATTATTTCATTTATAAGTAATCACAGTTTCTAAGAGGTTGTATCTACTTTGGGACTATAAAATGTCTTAAGCTTCTTAAACCTTGGAGTCAGATTGGTCATTACCACCCACATTTTCTATTCCACATTGGTTTTCATGTGGTACTTGCTTTTTTTCACAGCAACCACTAAAACTAGAGCTGCTCAATATATAATGTCCTTGAAAGTAAAGTAGTGCAATCTAATGTTGAAAGTGTGGACTGCCTTGAACTTGTAAAACTGTTTCTTTTGAAAGTTTGAAATATTTTGTGGCATTCCTATGAGTTAGAATAGAACAGAATAAAATAAAAGTCCTCACAACGGCTTATAAGTACCTATATGGTCTGATTCTCACCTCAACACACACACACACACACACACACACCCCACTTCTGACCTTATTTTCAAAAACTCTCTCTCCTCTTGAGTACACTCCATCCATATTGGTCTCTTGCAGTACTGCATTTGTGTCAAGCATTCTCCTACAAGGTTTTTCCAATTCCTGTTTCCTCTTTCACACAGATATCCACTTGGATTGCTTTTTTTCTTTAGGTCACCGTTCAGATGTCACTGTATCAATGATACTGACTCCCTTATATTAATTAGCACTGCCTCTTCCCTCAACATCTTTGTATTTCTTTTCTTTCCACTCTCTCTTTTTCCTAGTGCTTTTAGCTTATAAATTGATGATGTACAGAAGATGGATTAGAAAAAAATCATTTTACTTAACCGATAATATTGTAGTTTCCTCCTAGTTGCCAGTGATTCCCAGGTGCTGGCTGTCTTCTGGGTTCATGTGTGAGCTCTTTGGGATGCCTTCCAAAACACAGTTTTCTGTTGTTGGAGATCTGTTCTGTCCCTCTCTCTGTCATCTCCTCCCTTAGCTTCCAGCCTTGGTACCTTTCCAGGGTTGATACCTTCCAAGGCTTGGTGCCAGGAGCCTTTTACTGCTTTGATACTATTCCTGGCCATATTCTTACATGAAGTTCTGTCAAGATGGTTCAAAGCTCTACTATCTTTCACAGTATCTACTTGGCACCGAAGAGACTAATATATTCTTGCCATGCCAGTCTGTGGGTATATAGATTGCTTTACCATCACCTCTTTTTTGCTCTCCCATCTCTTTCTATTTATATTTTGTTTTGTATAACCAGGTACAGAAACCACAAATGCATATCTGCTGCATGAGTAGTACACAACAAAGGAATGAGATGCCAGGGTCTTCTTCTTATAGGCACTCCCTATTTGTGTGTGATTCTCCTAGAAATTCCTCATCTGTTTTTGGTATAGTGGGAATGGGAGTGAAAAATGAGGTTCAGGGCGAGCACTACCCAACCCCTCTTAGACAGTAGGAGAAGACTTAGCCTACTTACTCTAGGATAGCAATTTACAGCACCAGGTATTCCACTCAAGTTCCTGATTTTCTGCTTGTACTGTTTTGTAGTGGGGTCATGGTATTATAGAAAGTGAGCTGGTACTATACCTGTTTAGTAGTGGGGTCATGGTATGGTGGAAAGTGGGCTGGTGTGGCCTGTTGAGTAATTCCAGTGGAATTATGTCTAGCAAATGTTGGGCAGCTCTTTTTAGATTGTGAGGGTACTTGGTGCCTATCAGTTTTCAGCTCTTGGGCTTCAACTGTAATTCTCAGCTACAGAAAAAGTCTCATTCAGAATCCTGGTACCTATATTATTTGTACTTTAAGGAAGCTTCATTATGGACTACAAAGTCTTAGAGGCAGTGGTTCTATAGGTTACGCTTTCCTTATATTGCTTAGCTCACTGATATATTAGAAACTCATAATATGCAATATTTGGCAATAAAGCATTATACTAAAATGAAATCACATTTTAATTTTGACCTACTATGACATATATTTGACTGTTTTTACATATTCAGATGAAACTCTCCAGAGTACTAAGATTCTGATATTACATGAGAGCTTTTGCATCTCTAAAGAGAATGCATGCTTGCAAGATAATTTAAGTGGACAAGAGAGAAGAAATTTTGGGTATTGATTGGTCCAAGAATCAGCATAAGTTATATACTTCCCAATTTATCGTCTGAAATATATTATGTTCCCTTGCCAGCAGATTCATGAGGCTTAATCTGCAAAAATTAGTTCCATTTTATAGTATGGATTATTTAAGCGCTTTTGTTGAGAACTCACAGGTTTATTTTCTTTAAAGTTCAAACCTCCTTTTCAGAATTTTGATTTGATGAAAAGCAGCCATGCATATGTAAGTTATCATAATCATTATTTTAAATTAAATGTGTTTAACTTTCAGGGTGAAAAGGAACAACCTGTGTTTGCAATGACTGGCCTTCGATGGGGATCCTTCAGAGATGCTGGCATCAAAGTTAGCAAGTAAAGGATTATTATATTGATTCATCATGATTTCTTCTTTTTTTTTTGCTTCTATAAAGGCCATTTATTAAGTTACAAGTTTATAGTTCTAAAGCCATAAAAATGTCCAAACTATGCCTTCCAGGAAAAGCTACCTTGACTCAGGAAAAGCTGATGTCTTTCACATGGAAAGGCACATGGCTGGCATCTGCTGGTTTTGGTTCCCCTTTGTTGCTTCTAGCTTCTGATGTCAGTGATTTCCTCTCTGTGGTAGTTAGGTTCAGGTGTCAATTTGGCCAAGTGAAGGTGCCTACTTCTATTACTGTGGATATGAGCCAATGCCATGTGAACCTCATCTGTTGCTGATTACGTCAGCAGTTGGCTTTCTTTGAGATGTGCCTGCTGTAATGAATGATGTTTGATTTAATTGGCTGGATGCTTAAATGAGAGAGCTCAGCATAGCACAGCCCAAGCAGCTCAGCATACCTCATCATAGCACTTGCAGCTCAGCCCAGGCCTTCGGAGATGCAGAAAGGAATCACTCCAGGGAAAGTTGTTGGAACCCAGAGGCCTAGAGAGAAGGCCAGCAGAGATCGCCCTGTGCCTTTCCATGTGAGAAAAAACCTCTGTTGAAAGGTAGCTGCCTTTCCTCTAAAGAACTATACATTTTTAACTAAATAAATCCCCTTTTTTTAAAAGCCAATCCATCTCTGGTGTGTTGCATTCTGGCAGCTTTGGCAGACTAAAACACTCTCTAATCGTCCATGTGCCTTCACTTAGTTCCCCTAGACACACCTCTGGGTTCTGGTGTGCTTAGTATCTCAGGGGAAGACAAATGGCGATGTCTGTTGGGCTCTGCAGCTCCAGACATGTCTAGGTGTCTGCTCTCTTTGTTGATACCCAGGCATCTTCAAATGTCTGCATCTCTTTTGGTTCTTGTTATGATTTCTTAAAAATCTTAACTTTTTATCCTGTCTTTGTCTTTGAGATTTTAAGACACAATGGTCTTTGGGAATAAATTTGGTGGGTCTGAAGGTTGGCTTGTATATGAATAATGGGGATAGAAACAACCAGGTAGAGGGTTATATCCTATATGCAGAAAGGTTGGGGAAATTTCTGTTTTCTCAGCACTAGTTTGGTGGTAGCTAAAGAGAAGAGTACATCTTTGTTTTTGGACATAATATCTGAGCATGGGGTAGGCTTATGTTAGATTGAAAGGAGAGCTGTCATCTTTCTTGGTTGGGTACCAAGGGGAAGGCATTGCTTGGGCCTTAAGGAGTGTTTGCAGTGCTGGTCAGAAGACTTCTCTGAGAGGTGTTTGTTTGTTTTTTGAAAGCCGGGCAGATTGAGAGACCATAGGTTGCCTCTCTTAGAGAAGGAAAAAAGGTGATTACTTGGCTGTGTTGTGAAGCAAAAGAATAGGCTGTTAAGCGGGTGATGAGTGGCGATTTTCATGGGCTTTTCATGGTAATGGACTCACTTTTAGAGAATTCAGTGTGTAAGATGAATCTCTTGGCTTGGAGAGAGGCTGTGTCATATTCTGTTTGATATGAGGTGAGACTGAAAGAGACTCACTGCATGAGGTTCATTTCATATTTGATGGGTATTGTTTTTTCTTACCTTTTCCTAAAACTGTGAGTTTATAGTTTTAATATAAGTTAAATGAATAATGATTAATCTCACATAACTTTTATCAAAAAAATCTCTTTTACTTATTGGTAGTTATTCCATACTTTCTAAAATTTTATTCACCTGCTTCTTTTTATTATTCCTATCCCTGCCAATGAAGGTTCTGATGATGGAATGTCAAAAGATAGATACTATATTATATTACAGACTTCAATCTTGAATGTTTTGCATCTTTTTATTTGCACGTATGCCATTGATTATCTTAATTCTAGAGATCACCTTGTGTTTGATCTGTAACCTCAAATTGCAGTAGCTCTCCAAGAGAAATTGCTTTGCTTTCCCTGAAAGAGTCTGGGGAGAACAAATTGTATTCCAAACCATGAATTAATCACAAGCACAGGTCAGCCTTGTTAGAAGTATCTCATGTTCTTTCCCCATATTTTGATTAGTTTCTGAACAATGAATTTTAAAATCTGATTATTGTTATCTAATACTTTGACTAGAACTGACTACTCATTGATTTGCAGTATGCATCATGGAAGAAACAAAAGGGATGTGAGAAATAATTGCCTAGCTGGCCATAGGGCAACTATAAGCATATGCCACAATTTGCTATTGGTAGAGATGAAGGGAACTGCTGACAATTTAGAATAAACTGCTTCAGTTGGGATACTTTTCTAACTGGCTAACTGGGAAAAGATGCAAACTATAAAGTAAGGACCTTGGCATTAAAAAAAATCTATCAGATGATCAAGGTCCTCAGTAGCATCACAATGCTGACCTGATTATAATTTAGAATGGTTCTGCATTTCCCACTGGATTATATCTAAACCCTTTATTCTGGCATTCAGGGTCCAATCTGGTTATGAAATTATGTATCTTTATCTATCTTTACTTTTAAGCCACTCCCCTAACATAGAACAGCTTCCTTCCTTCTTTCATATATCTAAATCTGACTCATCTTTCTAAATTCTACACCCTTACTTTATTCTTGAGGCATTCATTTTATGATGATTCCAGGCCATTAATAATTTCTTATTTCTCCCTGAATCCCCTCCTGGAAAAAAAAGATCAGCTTATGCTTATACTTATACTTTTCTGTTACCTTTTTTGGGTCTCTTTCCTCGATTTATAAGTCTCCAAGACAAAAATTTTATCCACTGTATATTTCTTCTCTTTCCTCTTTACACATAGTAGATGCTAAATAAATGCATATTGATCAGAGCCAAATGAGAAGTGGTTAAGGTGGAGTGGAAGGTGTCTTCATTTGCCAGGCTGCCATGGAAACTACCATACGGTAGGTTGGCTTAAACGAGAAGCATTATTAGCGCACAGTGTCCGAGGCTAGAAGCCCCAAATTGAGGTATTGGCAAGGCAGTGCTTTCTTCCTGAAGTCTGTAGCATTCTGGTGCTGGCTTGCTGCAATCTTTAGAGCCCCTTGGCTTGCATTTCTTCCTCCTGTGACATGGTAGTCTCTCCTTATGTTTGTGCTTCAGTTTCTGCTGGCTTTGGGCTTCTTCCTGCATCACCTTCTCTGACTCACCATGTCTGAATTTCTTGTGCTTATACAGTAATAGTAATAAAGTATTAAGGTTCAATCTGATTCAGCTGGGCCACATCTTAAAAACAAAATCCATCTTCAAAAGGTTCTACTTAACAATGGATTTGCACCTGTAGGAACACAGATTAACATTTAGAACATACCTTTGTTGGGGTACATAGTTCAACCCTGCCACAGAAGGTAACATATAAAAGTTTTAAGAGAGGAGCCCATCTTATTTTATTTTCCTAATTCCAGTTAGGCGTTTTCCTCTCTTCAGCTGCTTTTATGAGCTTAGCACTATGCAATAAACACTGTTCTTTTGCCATTTTAAAACTGTATGAGTATTGTGAAATCATGTTGATTTATACATTTTAATTGTATATTGGTAGGTGTGCATTCATGTGTATATGGTGTGTACAGGATCCAGCCATTTCATTTGTGAGATCATGCAATCTGCATCTTAATGTGGCTTTTGAATTTATACTTCTATCTGTTTATATTCTATGATGGAAAGGATATGTTCCAGTGATACTGAGGAATTTAGGGATTCAAGGATTCTCTGTCTATATATCCTTTATAAATTGTACTGTATAGCTAATTACATACATGGCATTGAGGTACAGGTTAAATGCTAAGCCACAATCGTAATACTAATGTATTACCTGTTATGAGTGGTATCTGTCACATTGATTGTTCTTTTTTTTTTTGCATGGGCAGGCACAGGGAATCGCGCCTGGGTCTCTGGCATGGCAGGCGCGCACTCTGCCTGCTGAGCCACCATGGCCTGCCATGATTGTTCTTTTAATATTCTAATCAGATTTTTATTTTGACCCTTTTCAGGTACTGGTACTTTGGGCCTCTGAAAACCAAAGCGGCCCACTTTTTCAGCACTGTTAAGGTAAATGCAATTGACATCATATATAAACTTGCCCTGTTATTTTGTATAGTTGTTACTCTGTGAAGTATGTATTTGGGATATGTTTGAAGTTCCTTGCTACAGAAATGTATGACATGCTCCCTCACTAAAATGGGGCATATTTGCTTTTCCTCTATTAATACTCCAGCGGGGATACTTTTTTCCTTGAAAAATACTGAACCATGTTATAGGAGTACAGAAATTTAGTGATGTAATTGATCCAAAATTGTGGCCTTTCATGATAAGGGCTATGGAAGAATAAGGACACAGGAGGGCAGAGGGTAATGGAAAGAGTGATTTAAAGTTATTGACATTTAGTTTGGTATTGGGGAGAAATAGGGTAGTCAGGGACTAGAATTCTCGATGTGATTGAAAATTTGATGTGGTTAGGATCTTCAAAGGCCAATAAATAAACCCCTCTCTCTCTCTTCTGAGTTTGAACCTAGTTATGAAAATATGCAGGATCCAGGCAGATGGAGATCAAAATGTCAGTTTCATAAATGTTAGCTGAAGTGAAGAAAACAGCTTAGATATGTGGTCACAATCTGATTTCTTAATATTCCAAATTGAGTTTATCCATTTAAAACTGTTCTTCCAGGTTGGACTCTGCTATAGTTAGCTTACTGCATGAAGAAGCAGTGGATGTGTGAGTCTTAAGGATAGTGAGTCTCGTAGAGAGAGAGAGGGAGAGAAAGGAGCTGAGTCCATGCATTAGTCTTTCTGGACTTGGGAAGGAGTGATTAAGGGATGGAGTGAGAAAGGCCAGAATTGTTACTCTTTTATAATTCACCCCATGGAAACTCAAGAAGGGGAAATAGTTAATCCGAAGGGGCATATTTCCCACAAAAGAGTCAACCAGAAGAGTACAGGATTTGATGAAAGTAGGGTATGGATGTTTTAGATTTCAAAGGTGGAATAGTTCTGGGTAGTAATAAGGACCAGGATGTAGCCACTGAAATGGGTGGCTCTGGTAGATATGAGGTGAAGACAAAAGCTGAGAGGCTGGGGTATTGTTTTAATTATTCCTGTGAACCCTGATGCTATCCAGGATGACATTGGTCTTGGGGTACCAGGAAGTAGAAGACAAAAAATTAAGAGTGTGAAAATTGTGGGCTTTAAACAGAAGTGAGAAGGCTTGGGCTGGATTGTGAGACTGGGCTATACCATCCTGGCCTCTGATAAATGGACTGTGAGTCCAGGAGTGAAGTAGGTATTTGATTCAACTAGATTTCATCAGTTTCATTTTAAGTGTTGCCATCTTATTATCAGATGATTCCACACTCATTCATATTGATGTGGATTGTTTTGAACAAGTTTAAACGGTGTTTTTTAGTTCACTTTGATCTCCTCTCTGCTGTATGTGAGGGAAAGCAATGGAGGCAGTAATCACTAAATTTCTGGTTTAAAGTTAAGGCTTTAAAAAAAAGGAATCAATAATAGGGAAAAAAAAAGGTTGAGGATTTCATGCTTCAGTAAATTAGAGATAACTTTCTCCCAAGGGAAGAGATTAGCTTTCCAGCAGGTATAGTTAGAATACTAACCTTTCCAGAGAGAAATTCCCAGGGATTGGAGTTGTGTGTATATGACAAAATTTTTTTCTCTTTCCACATTAATAAGGAGTGGCCTCAGATTCATCAAGCCTCTATCTCATACACGGGACCTACAGAGAGATCATCCAGCGAGCCCGAAGAGATCCCTCCTCGGCCTTCATTGTACAGGAGAATACTGCGAAGGCTTGCATTATTCTGGGCACAGCCGCAGGATGGTGAGCAGTGTGGTGACTGAGGTTTGGGAAGCCCTGATCCATTTAGGACTGCCTTCAAGCAGATCCCCCAAAAGAGTTTTAGAGACTTGACTAGAGCTGGAGAAACCTCTCAAGGATCATTGAATTTAGTCTTCTTTGTACAATTAGGGTACTGCCCAAATGAGCTGCAAACATATCGTGAATGGGAACAGCATCCTCTGTATCATTTGTGACAAATAGTGGCTTCCTATTCCTGTTTTTGACCTTTATGTTATTGTACTGTTTTTGGAAGGGATGTTTCAGGCATAGAGGTTCCATTTTGAGCCTGCCTCTTTATTTTCCATGGATAAGAAATATATGAATATATATATATATAAAAAAATATACATAAAAATGAATGAAACTAAGGTAGAAAGTTAGCAAAAAGGCTTAGGAGGTAGAGCTGAGTAGCTGGCAGCTGGTCTTTGTGGTGGAATGGAGAAGTGTTAATGGGAGAAATTGACTATGTCTAATGGATTCACACAGCCCTCTCCAAAGAGGTGAATCCAGAGGTCTGGAAAGAAGTGCAGCTGTCCACCATTGAATTGTCCATCACAACACGGAACAATCAGCTTGAACTGACAGTAAGTGTGCTTTCTTTGTTAAAAAAGAATTTGGTTTCTGGAAAGAAGTGACAAAGGCTACATGCTCTTCCACTAATTCAGTATTTTTATTTTTATCCTGTGGTGATAGAAGAGTATCAGAAAAAAGAGGGTGGTGGTGTACTTTTAAGTAATAATAGCAATGAGAAGAAACAGCTGAGTGAAGTAATGGCTTAAAAGCTTAAGGGACTCTGGTCAAGTATTCTGATCATTGCTTATTAGTAATCTGCAAACTCTCTGCTTTCAGAGAATTAAGGACAGAGGCCTTTAGAAACTAAGTTAGCCTACCTTCATTTGTCACTGGAATTAAAATTATGAAACTTTTACTCAAGTAAATATCTATTATTTTTTGTAACTATAGTAAATATGCAGATTTAGATCTTTAGGCGAAATATGCATACATACACACATCTTATCCATAGGTATATATGATTTTATTTTAGTCCAATCTATAGACATGCACTGTCCAGTATAGTAGCCACTAGCCACATGTGGCTATTTACATTTAAATTAATTAGAATTAAATTAAATTAAAAACTCAGTTCATTGGCCACACTAGCCACATTTCAAGTGCTCAATAGCCATTTGTGGCTAGTAGCTACCATGCTGGAAAGCAAAGATAAACATTTCCATTGTTATAGAAAGTTAGGGGATTGGATAGTGCAGTTTTAGACAATATGCACACAAAAAATGTTGAAATAAAGCAAAAGTCAGCAAATTTTGCCCTGCTCCCTAATTTTGTATAGACCACAAAGTAGGGATTGCTTTTACATTTTTAATTGGTTTAAATAAAGTCAAAAGAAAAATAATATTTTTGTGACACATGAAAAGTATATGAAATTCCAGCTTCAATATCTACAAGTAAAGGTTTATTGAACACTGCCTTGCTTATTTATTTATTTAATACCTATGGCTGCTTTCATGCTGCAGTGACAGAGTTGAGTAGTTGCAACTGTGACTATATGAGCCAAACACCTAAAGAAGCTACTGTCTGCCTCTTTACAGAAAAAGTTTGCTAATCTCTGGTATAGAGAAAATCTTAGTAACTTATATTAATGAGAGTGCTAATAGAAAAGTCATCCTTAAGTATGGACTAAACACTGTATTAACTTTTATGCAAATCAAAGTGGTATAATCACAGTTCGGCCATTCTGAAAATTTGCAGATGGAGTCTGAATGTAGTGGAAAGTTTGAATCCAATGCTACTATTCAGAGTATTGAGGGTTTTTTTCCTAATTGAAAACTTGGAGAGTACAAGGCCTTGTAAGCATGGCACCTAAGGCAAAAATCATATTGCTACATTTATCTATTTATAATACAAAAAGATACTTGGACACATTTTCAAATGACATGTTGGGAAAAATATTAGGATCTGATAGATGAAGAATTAATAGCCTTTCTTTATAATAAACTCTTAGGAATCAATGAGAAATGGTCAAAGGACTAACAAAAATTAGGCAAAGGACAAGAATGGAAAAATTCACAAAAGAAATAAGCATATAAAATAGTTTATATTTATTGATTATATATCAGGCACTATTCTAAGAATTTTATTTAATATGAACTCTTATAATCCTCATAATTACACTGTCAGGTAGATATAATTTTTATCTGCATTTTATAGATAAAGAAATAGAAAAGGTATTCAGTATCAAAGACATGCAAATTAAAACAGTAGATTTTGAGTTGTAAATTAAACAGCATGATAGTATTCAGTCTTGGTGTGGAATGGGCAGTCTCATATTTCTGATGGGAATATAAATTGGAACACTCTGGATGGCAGCTTGGCAGTGTATATGAAACATCTAATATATATGCATACCTTTGACCTATTAAGTGTATTTCTAGGAATTTATCCTATGAAAATAATCAAGTGATTATATAATATAGGCAGTCCCCTACTTTCTTACATAATGGAATTCTGAAAACATTGATCAAAGTGAAAGTACTAAGGTTAAAAAGTAGATTTTTGTTCTAGAGGAATTTAAAAAGAAAGATAAGGTTTTCTAATTATTCATTTCCTTTATAACCAATCTTTGATAGTATGTTTTCAGTATTTAATTCATATTCTTTAATACTGTTCTTTTCTCTGATGACTGAATACCAGTGAATGGATTGCATTTTGATTTTGTGATTGCAACTAAAGATTAGTTACATTCAGAATGCCGTGTGCTTTTGATCTTTGCGCCAATTATAAAAGTCTATGACACTGTACTTCCTATCACTAGTAGCAGCATATTCATTTTTTTCTTTTTTCCATACCTCTTTGTAGAAAGAAAAGCAAATGCAATAAAATATTCAGAGGAAATGAGCTGGCGTGTAATAGCTCATTATCACTAGGAATAAAAGGTGCATTCAGAGTATGAAAAAGGCTTTAGGAATGTGGAAAATTAGTATATTCACAGTATAATTTGAAATATATGAAACAAACTAATCAGAGGATGGATAGAATTTTGGTGCATGTATTTAAAATATTCTCCATATATTTGTTGAACATGAAAAGGTGTTCATATGATAGATGGAAAAGGTTAAACATGGTATGAAGCAAATGATTACATTTTTGTTTAAAAAAATATTCCCACCTATAAGTGAGTTTTGTGAATGATTGAGGTAAACTCTAATTTTATGTTCTTTTCATATAGAAAGTCCAGGGGCCATTTATTGAAAAGTCCATTTTTTCCCCATTGATCTGTAATACAACTCTGCCATATATTAAGTATTGGTATACATGGAAATCTTTCTGGTTTTCTTATTTTATTCTGTTGGTCTATTTTTCTATATATCTACTGGCACTCTGCTTGATCATTGTAGCTTTATAAATCCCTCTCCCTTTTTCTCCTTTAAGTGTCTTTGGCTATTCTAGGCCCTTTGGACTTCTGTATTATCTTTCAGAGTGTTTATTAATTTTCACATAAAAATCTGTTGTAATATTGATCAGGATTATATTGAACTTATAGATCAATTTGAGGAGAAATGACATTTGTACAATATTGACTCTTCTGCAGTATGAACATGGTTTTATTTAGGTCTTTCAGTGAAATTAGTTTTCTCTATAATATTGTATATTTCTGTTTATCTTAGTTTTTGATACTATGGTGGATAGTATCTCTTAAAATTTCATTTTCTAGGGTGGGCCACGGTGGCTCAGTGGTAGAGTTCTCACCTGCCATGCTGGAGACCTGGGTTCGATTTCCATTGCCTGCCCATGTTCAAAAAAATTTCTTTTTCATTTTCTGGCTGTCTGATTTTGATATGTGGAAATGTAATTAATGCTTTATATATTGATTCTGAATCAGCAACCTAACTAAATTTCTATCTATGGCTTTTTATTGGATTATCTACAGATTCAATCATATCAACTGCTACTAATGCAAGCTTTGTTTTATCCTTTCAAATGCTTACACTGCTAATCTTTTGTCTTACTGCACTGACTAGGACCTCAGTGCAATGTTAGATAGAAATGGTGATAGTAGTAATCATTGTCGTGGTGTTCTTACAGAGAAAACTTCCTTTGCTTCATTTGAGGATTTTTTTTTTATAGCTAGCCTTTGTCATATTAAAAAAGTTCTCTTCTATTCCTAATTTAAGTTTTTATTGTGAGAGGATATTTAACTGAATACTTTTCTAGATCTATTGAGATAAGATTTTCTCATTTAACCTATCAATGTAGTAAAATACATTGACTTTTTAAAAAATTTTTTATTAATTAAAAAAAATTACAAGAACGAAACACAAACATTCCCAACACATACTCAGCAATTCACAATATCATCACATAGTTGCATATTCATCATCATGATCATTTCCCAGAACATTTGCATCAATTCAGAAAAAGAAATAAAAAGACAACAGAAAAATAAAACAAAAACAGAAAAAAAATTTTTACATGCCATACCCCTTACCCCTCCTTTTCATTGATCACTAGCATTTCAAACTAAGTTTATTTTAACATTTGTTCTCCCTAGTATTTATTTTTATTCCATATGTTCTACTCATTTGTTGACAAGGTAGATAAAAGGAACATCAGACACAAGGTTTTCACAATCACACAGTCACATTGTGAAAGCTGTATCATTATACAATCATCATCAAGAAACATGGCTACTGGAACACAGCTCTACATTTTCAGGCAGGTCCCTCCAGCCTCTCCACTACATCTTGGATAACAAGGCGATATCTACTTAATGTGTAAGAATAACCTCCAGGATAACCTCTCGACTCTGAAATCTCTCAGCCATTGACACTTTGTCTCATTTCACTCTTCCCCCTTTTGGTCTAGAAGGTTTTCTCAATCCCTTGATGCTGGGTCTCAGCTCATTCTAGAGTTTTTCTCAATCCCTTGATGCTGAATCTCAGCTTATTCTGGGAATTCTGTCCCACGTTGCCAGGAAGATCCACATCCCTGGGAGTCATGTCCCACGTAGACAGGGGGAGGGTGGTGAGTTTGGTTGCTGTGCTGGCTGGAGAGAGAGGCCATATCTGAGCAACAAAAGAGGTTCTCTTGGGCGTGACTCTTAGGTCTAATTTTAAGTAGACTTGACCTATCCCCTGTGGGGTTAAGTTTCATATGAACAAACCTCAAGCCTAGGGGCTCAGCCTATAGCTTTGGTTCCCCACACTGTTTGTGAGAATATCAAGAATTCAACTTGGGGAAGTTGAGTTTTCCCCCATTCTCACCATTCCCTGAAGGGGACTTTGCAAATACTTTTCCACTCACTGATCAAATCACTCTGGGATTCATCGGGGCATCACCTGGACAAACCAACAAAATCTCATGTCCTATACAAAGTTCCATGTAATTAAGGTGTTCAACCAACTATCTACATAAGTTATATTAGGAGATGCACTAGTCAAAGTATAAATTTGTACCAAATAAACATTTTTTGCTTTAGTCTTACACATAAGTTGAAATTTTAAAATATTAATTACCGTCTATTTTCAGCACACTGCAGTAATGACATTCCTTTGTTCTTCCTCATGCAAAAACATTTTTAAAATTTGTACATTTAGTCACCATCATTATATACTCTAGGCATTTCTAGATTATACCATCTCAATCTTTATCATCTATCTTTCTTTGTGATTTCATTTATGCCCCAGCCCTCCTCCCTCTATCATTCTCATATGCAGCTTCATTCTGTGTTTTAACATAATTGTATTACAGTTAGGTAATATTGTGCTGTCCATTTCTGAGTTTTTATATTCAGTCCTGTTGCACAATCTGTATCCCTTCAGCTCCAGTTACCCAATTTCTATCTCCTGATGGTTTCTGTTACCAACGAAATATTCCAAGTTTATTCACTAATGTCAGTTCATATCAGTGAGACCATACAGTATTTGTCCTTTTGTTTCTGGCTAATCACATTCAACATAATGTCCTTAAGGTCCATTCATGTTGTTACATACTTCATAGCTTTATTCTGTCTTACAGCTGCATAATATCCCATTTTATGTAAATGCCACAGTTTGTTTAGCCAACTGTCTGTTGATGGACATTTTGGCTGCTTCCATCTCTTGGTAATTATAAATAATGCTGCTATAAACATTGTTGTGTAAATTTCCATTTGTTTTTTAATCCATTCTGCCAGACTATGTCTTTTGATTGGAGAGTTTAATCCATTAACATTCAGTGTTATTACTGCATGGATAGTACTTTCTTCTACTATTTTGCCTCCTGGATTTTATATGTCATATCTAATTTTCCTTCTTTTTACCTTTACTTATAGTCTTCCTTTCTACACTCTTCTCCACACCTCTCTCTTCTGGCTTCATATCTGTCTCTAGTGCCCCCTTTAGTATTTCTTGCAGAGCTGATCTCTTGGTCACAAATTCTCTCAGTGATTTTTTGTCTGAAAATGTTTTAATTTCTCCCTCATTTTTGAAGGACAATTTTGCTGGATATAGAATTCTTGGTTGGCAGTTTTTCTCTTTTAATAATTTAAATATATCATCCCACTGTCTTCTTGCCTCCATGGTTTCTGCAGAGAGATCTGCGCATAGTCTTATGGGGCTTCCCTTGTATGTGATGGGTTGCTTTTCTCTTGCTGCTTTCAAGATTCTCTCTTTCTCTTTGACCTCTGACATTCTGATTAGTAAATGTCTTGGAGTATGTCTATTTAGATCCATTCTCTTTGGGGTATGCTGCACTTCTTGGTTCTGTAATTTTAGGTCTTTCATAAGAGTTGGGAAATTTTCAGTGATAATTTCCTCCATTAATTTTTCTCTTCCTTTTCCCTTCTCTTCTCCTTCTGGGATACCCACAACATGTATATTTGTGGACTTCATTTTATCATTCAATTTCCTGAGTCCCTGCTCATATTTTTCCATTTTTTTCCCTATATTTTCTTTTTCTTGTTGGATTTCATATGTTCCATCCTCCAGTTCACTAATCCTATTTTCTGTCTCTCGAAATCTACCATTGTAGGTTTCCATTGTTTTTTCATCTCTTCTGCCTTGCCTTTCATTCCCATAAGTTCTGTGATTTGTTTTTTCAGACTTTCAGTTTCTTCTTTTTGTTCATTCTTTGCCTTCTTTATATCCTCCCTCAATTCATTGATTTTGTTTTTGATGAGGTTTTCCATGTCTGTTCGTATATTCTGAAGTAAATGTTTCACCTTCTGTATCTCATTTGAATTGTTGGTTTGTCCTTTGACTAGGCCATATCTTCAGTTTTCCTAGTGTGATTTGTTATTTTTTGCTGGTGTCTAGGCATTTAATTACCTTAATTAGTTTATTCTGGAGATTGCTTGCACTTCTTTTACCTAGGGTTTTCTTGCTGGATGAATTTGTTGTCTGTTCTTTGACATTCAGTTCAGCTTTATCTGGACCTCTAGCTTAAGTTTTGTTTAACAGAGGAGACTTTTTCAGTTCATGTTTTCTTGTTTCTTGCCCTGCTTGTATGGTGCCTTTACCCCCCCACCCTTAGGAGGGTCTACTTAGATATTATAGACCCCAGCCGGATTTTCCCAGACCAAGCTGGCCGCCTATCAGGAGGAAAGATTCACCTGCGTTGGTTTTACCTGAGGGTGAGCCCCAACAGGTTGAAAGACCTTTCCTGTGAAGTCTCTGGACTCTGTTTTTCTTATCCTGCCCAGTATGTGGTGCTTGTCTGCCTGCAGGTCCCACCAGCGTAAGATGATGCAGTACCTTTAACTTTGGCAGACTTTCCCTGCTGGGGGCGTGGTGGAGACAGAGGAGAGGTTGTAGGCTGGTTTTAATGGCTTCAAATTACCAAGCCCTGGGGTCTGAATTCCTTGAGGGAAGGATTCCACCTAGGTTGGGCTTCACTCCTCCCCTGGGGAAGGCACAGGCTCCAGACAAGCCCCCAAAAGAGCTTACTTCTGCCTATGCCTGGGGCAGCTGCAGCCTGAGAAGTCCTGCCGCTATATCCAAAGGCAATCAAGCCTTTGTAGAAACACAGCCACAAAAACCTCTGTTTCCTTCTTTTTTTTCCCCCCTTTTTCCGTCAGCCCTGCCCCCTTGGCGCCAGGGCAAAAATGAGCAACCTCCGCTTTGACCAGGTTCACCTAAGCTGGGGCCTATTTTTAGTAGTCAGAATTTGTTAATTAATTCCACTATTGGCGTTTGATTGTGCTCAGTCCCTGCTGCTGGTAAAGTCTCTTTCCTTTCCCCTCTGGGAAGCAGCCTGTGGGGGAGGGGTGCTGGCCGCTGCAGCTTTTGGAACTCACAATTCTTGGGGGGCTTGCAGCCGGTCCAGTTGGTCTAGACTGGGGTACGCTGTGTGTCTGAACACTGACGTGGCCCCAGGAGCTGTTCTGTACTGTTTCTGGTTATTTAGTAGTTGTTCTGGAGGATGAACTAAAATGCGCACATTGTTAAGCAGCCATCTTGACCTGGAAGTCAAATACATTGACTTTTAAATGCTAGTTTGAGACTTCTCCTTTCAACTATCACAGAGCAATAAGCACCAGTTTCACCTTTGCACCTTAAACAACTAAAAACTGGACAGAATCTATGAAACAAATACTGTCAGACTTTGCACAACAACCAGTGTAGGACTGAGAGAAGGGAAATAAAATAGCTGAGCTGGAGAGGATCCAGGCCATGAAGTGGGGACTGAGAACTCAAACAGAGTCCAGTGGTCCTTCTCAGCTGAAGGAACAGTTGAGAATTCAAGGACAACAGAGCTGCACAGAGGAATGAGCATTCTTGTACCATAAAATTGTGGAGCTCTAGCTGAGGTTTCCTCTAAAGTCTTTAGTCAGAGATGTGTTGGTGGCGTGTGTATGAGGAAACTACGTGAGATGAGGGAAGAGCTACTGACCAGGAGGCCAGGAATAGTGTGGGTTCCCACCAGCCAGAGTGGAGAAACTAGAGCATGGGGCATTGGGTAGAGTCCTCAGAAGGATACTCCCTCAGTAGTGGGGCACAGTTAGTTCCAGACTGAAGGCTTCTCCATTCCCTCCTAACAAAGCTTAAAAGCTAAGTGACAAAGGATCACATTGTATCCAAATAACTTAATTTTGCCTCCAGAACAAAATTTATGAACGGGTATCAGCACATCACAGCCCAGTTTGCCTGCTGGCTATGTTTGTATAGCCTGTGAGTTGAATGGTTTTTACATTTTTAAATGGTTGAAAACAATCAAAAGAAGAATAATTTCTTACATGTGAAGATTATATGAAATTAAAATTCTAATGGCCATAAATACAATATTATTGAAACATAAACATATTCATTCTTAATTTGAGTATTGTCTCTGGGAGCTTTCATCTTACAGTTGCAGACAGTATAGTCCACAGTCTAAAATATTTCCTTTCTGACCCTTTACAGAAAATGTTTTCTGACCCTCACCTTAACTGAAATGTGCCTGCCCCCTGAGGGTTTGCTTCCCCTGCAGCATTTTCAGAGGTGACTGTTTTTGCTCTCTCCTACCCTTTTCCAATAGACCTGATTAGGTAGTTGTCCTTCTTACCCTTCATTACTGCTTTAAACCATTCTTCCCCTTCATTCATATCCCCTCCTCCTGCTCAGAATTCATATCATCAAACCCCAACATTGTCCTGTCACCTACTGAACCCCAGGGCACTCCTCTCATTTCTCTACGATCTTATTTCCTGGCTCATTGTCACTCTGTCCAATATTACTCCTGTCTTAATTTTCAGTTATTTCAATATATAATGCCCTGACCTCTCAATTCCTTGAACTCTTTTACTCTAATGACCCCATCCTCAGCTCTTCCTGAGTCTCTCACTCCTGTGATCAGACCCTAGACCCTGTAGTTACCAATAACTGTGGCTCTCTCTTATCTCAATTTTATGCCTTCCATTCATTCTCTGATCACTGACTTCTGTCTACCCAACTCACCTCTTATACCCAAAATTCTACAATCCTTTGGCCCCACCAAGACTTTCATTTTTACTTAGCTTAAATTTCACTGTCAGACACAATTACATATGTTTATATTCTCAATAATCTTGTTTCTCTCTCCCTTCGTTATACTGGCTCAGCAAAACTGGCATGGCTTGGTTTATCGGTTCATGCTTATTCCATCAACAAGGCTAGCTGAATGTGGCTGAAGAACATGCAGCCCCATTGAGTTTATAACTGTGAACTTCAACTGGCCTCTTAATGCCACCTAGCTCTCATAAACTATTTCCCTAGTCCATTCACTTGATACTTAATTCTTTGATCTCGAACCTTGAATTCTTCCTCCCTAATCCTCACCCTTGGCTGATGACCTTTGCTTCCTTCTTCACTGAGAAATCAGAAGATAACTTCCACACAGATTCCTACCAGTTTCCCTACTACCTACTTGCCTAACCTGTATACCAACCCCCTTCTTAACTTTTACTTGTACCTCCTAACTTACACAATTAGTTACAGCCAATCCCTGCACTTGTGTACTAGATTCTATTCTTTCTTGCCCATTCAAGGACTTCTTTCTTTTATAACAATCATTTTGTCTCTACTAGATTATCCCCTCAGCATACATGCAAGCCTTTATTTCTCCTATCTTATACATACACATGTATACATGCACATATTTATACACATTTGTGTGTGTGCATATAATTTTCTTGGCCACCATTTTCTTCTACTCCTGCTGTTTTATGTTTTTCTCCTTTTTAAGCAGAATTCCTTGAAAGGACTGTCTGGACTCAATCTCTTCAATTCTTCTCCCATTCTCTCCTAAACCCACTCCAGTGAGTCCAATCAGGCTTTACTCCCCCTGTAACTGCTCTTGTTAAAGTCAGTAACTTCCACTTTGCTCAATCCAGTGGTCACTTCTTCATCTTTATCTTGTTTGATTTATCAGCAATGTTTAACACAGTTGACCACTCCCTCCTTCTTGGTACATTTTCTTCATTTGCCTTCTAGAAACGTGCACTCTTGGTTTTTCTCCTTTCTCATTGGTCACACATTCTCATGGTGAAATTACCTGGTTTCATTATTTCAAATAATATTTATATGCTAGTAATTTCAAATTTTTAATTTCAAATCCAGACCTCTTTCCGTATCCCACATTTGTATATGCAATTGTCTACTTAAGTTATACTCTTAGATGTCTAATATACATGTCATTCTTAGCATGCCCAAAATTGAGCTCCTAATCTTCCTCTCTACCCCTTGAAACCTGCTTTATCTACCAGTTTTTCCCCACTGTCGTTGATGACACTTCTATTCTTCTAGTTGTTCAAGATAGACCTCCCAGAGCCGTCCTTGGCTCTTCTCTTTCTCTTCACATCTAACCTTCATGGAAATACTGTTGTCTTCAGCTTTTAAATACTGTCACTACTTCACACTACTTGCACTGCTGCCTGATAGCAAGCTACCATTGTCTTTGACTTGGATCATGGCAATAGGCTCCTAAGTGGTCCTCCTTTCCCTGCTTCAGTCTGCTGTTAACACAGCAGCCAGAGTGACCCTTAATTATTAAACAAAGCTAGATCATATTTCTCTGCTGAGAATCCTCAAGTGGCTCCCTGTTTCACTCAACCTAAAAACCTAACCCTTATAATCGTCTACAAGGCCCTATTGATCTAGCTATCTTCTTTTCTCTCTGATATCATCTCCTTCTACTGTCCCCTTCACTCACTCTGCTCTGGCCACACTGGCTTCCTTGCTATTCCTTGATCATGCCAAGCATACACCTCCCCTAAGGCCTCTGCCCTCGCAGTTCCCGCTTCTGTAGGCCAGCAGTTCTCAAAATGTGTTCCTTAAAAATAGCAATAGCAAATCATGTGAGAACCTGTTAGGAATGAAAATTTGGGGGCTCTACCTCACACCCACTGAATCTGAAACTAAATATGAGGCCCAGAAGTCTGAGTTTTAACAAACTCTCCAGCTGATATATGCTAGGTTTAAGAACCCCTGCCCTGGATATATCCAAAATAGAATTGCTGATTCTGTCAACCTCCACAGGTACTCTGCTCAGATGTTAGTTTCTCAATGAGTTCTACCTGGACCCTTTTTTAAAAATGTAACCACCATTGTCAACACCACCTGGTATTCCTTGCTCTATTTTCTCTCATCTTCTAATAAACTTTATAATTCCTTGCTTTATCAAGATGATTTTTGTTATCCCATCTATTCTTCCACCCCCACCCCAGTAAATATAAGTTCCTTGTAGGCAGAAATTTTTGTTTTGTTATATTGTTATAGCTCAAGCACTTAGGAGAATTCATAGTATATAATTGGCACTTTAAACAAAATAGTTGTTGAATCAAAGGTGAACTCTAAGCAAAGCCATCTAGCTGTTTTGTAATTCCTAGTTGAGAGAGAAAGTTGTGCTTTGATAGTACCCTTTGATTTTAGGTACAGCCTACTGTAGGTTCTGAGTGACAGTGGGTTTCCTGAGGCTACAAATAACAAACATTTTCAAAAAGAAACAAAATCCTCTATGTGAAGCATACACAGAAAATTTGGGTCAATTTACAGAGGGCCGGGTTTGTATTGCTAGCCATGAATGGTAACAAATTGGGTAGAAAGGTACGAGAACCAAGTCTTTTTTTTATAATCACTGCTTGCATTTCTTCCAGAATATTCTGTGGTTGTGAAGGGAAAGTTTTAAAAACATTATTATGGAATAAGTTTGCTGCTAGGTATTTGGCCTCTCTATACCAAGAAGCTGATATAATGCCGATGTACAGTGAAGATTGAGAATTGCTGGTACAAAAGTGTTAAAAGCTTGGTCTAGTGGAAGGAATCCCAGAAACGGTCACAGCTGCCATTATTCATGATTAACAACTTCAGAAGTCTCCAACCCTGAGTTTTTATTTGGCTTATTAGTAAAAAATTTAGGAAAGTGAATTTTATGGTATGTAAATTATACCTCAATGAAAGTGTTAACAAGGAATAAAAGTACTAAAAATATTTTCAAGATTGTCACTGGAAATAAAGCCCCCTATATAATGCACAGCTTCAAAATGTAAACTACAAAGTGTGAGACTGACAATAAGCCTACATTAAGCAACATTTTAAGAACACTGATCCTTATCTTTTTAGAGCACAGAAGACTTTATGAACATCTGCATTGAACCCAACACAGTGAGCAAAGGAGATTTCATAACTATTGGGTAAGTCAGTTGGGTCTGGAGAAAAATGAGGCTTAAATAGATTGTCTCATTTTATTATTTAGAGTGCTTCCGGAAGACTTAAGATGGAGCTCTAATAAAGGACATGTCTTGCTTGAGAATTTTAGCATTCTTTTTTCAGCTGAACTAAACATACATTATATCCTTCTCCTCCTTTAGCCTCTGATCTACCTGTATGACAGCAGATTTTGCCTTTTAATTGAAATTTTAAAATTTAGTGTAACATGGCGTAGTGTCAAGAGTTTTGGTTTCGTGGTCAAAAGAGCTGGATACAAATCTTAATTCTGCCACTTATTGGTCTCATGACTTGAATGAGTCATTTAACTTCTCTGAATCCTTTTCCCTAACGATAAAATGGGATAATATAATCATCTCTGCCTATCTGAGGATTGCTTTTGAGTCTCAAATGAGAGAATATGTGTGAAATGCCTTTTAAAATTGTGAAGCACTTCATGGATAGCAAATATTATTGTTGTCAATCCACCTTGTCCTATTCCCAGGGCTTTAATGAAAAAACTGAAAAGGGTACAAAACATCCTTTGAAGTCTTGTCTGATTTGTTAAGCCCTACCTCTGTCGCAGAGTTTTATTGGTTAAGAATCATATAAACCCTCCACCAATTTTCAGAGCATCTTGAGGCGCTAGCATGTTACCATGCCAACTGGTAATCTGTGAGGGCTGTTTTTTTCTGTGCTTTGTCTCAGAGCTCCCTCTTGTGCCCATCTGGGGAGTAGCCATTTCTGCTGTAGTGGCTGGATCTCCATGGCTACTTCATTATCTGCATAGTCCAGCGCTGGCAGCGGAATGTCTTTCATTAGTTTGTGTTGTTTTTTCCTTTGGTACAGATTCTTTCAATGCCCGATAGCCATTTCTGTTGCCTTTCATTTACTTGCTGTATCTTTAGTAAAGGGAAATTTCCCTTTCATACCGTTTCATCAAGAGTTTGGTCAGTGGGGCCTGCTTATTTGAATCTTTTTTATATTTACATCAGAAAATAGAAAATCTGTTTGTATTGCTTGCATTGGGTAAAGTAATCTTCCTCTTCCTTCTCATCAGATACCGGATAGGAGGTGAAATACAGTAATGTGTTTCCTCTGAAAAGCTGAATTTGTTTTAGAAATTGTTTTAGAAAACTCTGATGAAAGTTTCATAGACTAAAGAATTACTGTTGTAAATTATTGATAAATAGTGGACTAATTTACTTGGATTAGCTTTTACTTTTTTTCTACTTACCATAACTAGTTATAAAAAAATATGCATAAGGTGGTAGTGGTGATATTGTGCACTTGTGTGTAGTTTTGTTCCAAAGCTATTTAGTCAAAGTAAAGATAGAGCATGCTAAATAGTCTGTTAATATGAATATAGGGAGTCATCTGAGAACAAGTTAAGGCTAGTTCATATATATAAGAAATACCTACTGTAAATTAGATTAAAAGTATTTCCCCTCTTTAAGTAATAATCACAAGAAATAACAAATAACAAATTTAGTATTAAGGAATTTAATTTCAATCTGATTTTTTTTTGGGGGGGGGGTTGCATGGTCTGGGAATTGAACCTGGGTTTCCCACATGAAAGGTGGGCATTCTAACCACTGAACTACCTGTGCACCCCAGTCTGATTTTTAAGTTTTAGATTTTTTAATAGTCCAAGAATTAAGTACATGTAGAACTATTTAAAAATAAAGACAGAGGTAAGTTCAAGTGGTGGTAGGCTTAAAGTGGCGGTTCCGAACAGAGTTAAGTGGTTCTATTTAAGAAATTAATAATGTTACCTGCCATATTGAATGTCACCTGTGGCTCCCTCGGTTAATGGTAAGATGTGAAGTTAGCAGAGGAACATGTGACCTAGGACACTGTCAGCTGTCTTCATTTGCCATTACAAGGGCTCAAGGGACTGTCCTGCCCCTGCACCCTCCTTCAAGAGACAGTGCAGTGCCTAGCCCAGTGCCCATGTTGGTGGCACCTGGAGCAAGGCCCCAGTGGGTCCCAAGGTTGAGGGTTGACTCAACCTTGGGACCCACTGAATCTGTTCACTGGTTTTCTGCTTACCTTTCTTTGCCTTCTCCTCCTCCTTGGTCCTGTCTCAGTTATTAGATAGAAAAAGCAGTTTTAATAGGTCATTAGTGGGAGTCTGGGGACCCACGGAGAGCTGTGGCAGCTTTCTCTGAATTGGCGCGCATACTGGCTAATGAAATGGGTGCACAGCAAAATCTGACTTTCCCAGTAATCTGGGCTTCCACTGATTTCCCTTGGAACAGAGCTGGGTTTTCCTTTCATTCCTGAGTGATATATCCCTTAGCTTATTATAGTGAACTGTCTTGGTGGTATTTTTTTTCATGTCTTTTAGTAAACAAGTTTTAAAAGGGGATAATTAAAGAATTTTCTTTTCCTCTAATGGAAATTGAAGCATGGGCAAAACATAAGCGACAAGTCATTCTCAGGTCCTTGTCTTGATAGACAGCTATAAATATTAGGCATACAGAATTTTTTACTACATCTCCTATCTTTTACAGACTCAAGTGTTGTGTTGTAATTGAGAGTCCCATTGCAGGACTGTGCTTCCCATTTTTTAGCTTCCATTTTTTCTGGAAAAGGAAAAAGAGGAGCCTCAGTAGTACCAGTGTAACTGTTTGGGGTTCCAGTGCACATCAGAGCTGGGCGATCCCCCTCCCCCAGCCCAGGGGAGTACAGTTACCCAGCATCCCTCAGACGTTCCTCCCCAGATGTCTAGACATACGCTCCCAGGTCGGGGGCTCAGTTTCCCACCTGAGGGAAGTATAGTACTCCTGTGAACACTCTGGTCCTCTAAGTTTCCTGTTTCCTGAGGGCTATAAAACAAGCAGACTTAAAAGGGGAGCTTTTTATTCAGCCTCAGTGGTTCTCAACACTCCTATTGGAAAGTACCGAATTCCCATGGGCCTAAACCAGAGGTGACTTTCTAGAATGTCAGACACACCCCATTTGGTACAAGAATCCTTAGCCCAGAACCTGTGTTACAAATGGTGAAATGCCTTAGGAGGCATTGAAAGCCAGACAGAGGTGAATGAAGGAGACTCTCCTGGAGGCAGGGAAAAGGAACTCTGTAAGAGGTGAAAAGAGGAACAGATTTAACTGGAGGAAGGGTCTGGGTCCTTAGAGGGGAGGAAGAGAGAGTAGGGGGAAGTTTTAGAGAGCTGAGGAGAGAAGAAAAAACATTTTTTAAAAATAAAAATAAAGAACAGTTTGGCAAAGGACACTCTGTCTTACCTTCATGCACAATTTTCTACACCATGTAAAGCTTCTCAGTGTAAAATATATAACAATGCTAAGCAAGAATCATTGTAGGAAGAATTATTCCCAGTACCCCATAGTTTAATTAGAATAACTTGTCCATCTTTCTAACCTCATAAAAAGAGGGAAAAGACTTGCTGTGTTTTTGCAATGTAGATGCACTTGCCATCATTGGTTTTCAACCTTGTTTTCACCTATACTTGTAGAAGTAAAAAGGTGAGAGACCCCAACCTGTGTCTTCATGGTACCGAGTGTCTTCAAGCCAGCAAGTGCACTTTGCTTCTTCCTGAGGTAAGTAGAATTAGGGTAGCAGAGGTTTTAGTTAGCTCACAGCTTTTGCTTCTTCCTTGTTCTGTCTTCCTGTTTTTTAACCCTCTTTCCTCTCTATTAACCAACCTATGTTTAGGTACCTTTTATTTGTCAAGCACTTTGCCAGTTATAGTAGGGAGATTTGTAAAGGAGGACAGAATTCATTCTGAGCCATGGATTTAGAGCTGGACTCCTAAGACTTCTAGTGTTTTTAAGCCAGGGTTCTTTCATAAGGTAATCTTTAGGCCTCCTGAGCTTTCATTTGTTCATGTATAAATTATGCAAAGGTTACTTTATTGTAACACGTGGAGAATTCTCTAGTTGGCAAGTGTTAATAGTGGGTTCTATATTAACATTTTTTGTAAAGGATCTGGAAGCAGTTTTCAGGATGTTGCTAAGTTACTTGGAATTGTTAAATGCCAAACTTAGAAGAATAACGTGTATAAATGGGGAAAAAGTTGGCACTATAAACTGTAAGTGTAGTTAATCAATTATAAATAACTCAGGGAAAAAAGATAACTACAGATCACGTCAAAGTGATGGCCGTACAGTACTATATTTAAAAAGGATTGTAGCTAAAACAGAAGGTATACCAAGTGGCAGGCACCATACTTGCAATAGCAAATGAATTAAATGAATTATGGGAGGGTGTTATAGAATCCATAATGATATTTATATTGCTATAACTTAGGTATTAAGCTAAGCAAAGCTTAGAGAAGAACAGTGAAAATGATCAAGTGAGCATAATGGCTCTCATAAGAAAATTAGCTGTCTTATTTTTCATTTGAGAAAGATAAGGGCTGAGAAAGACTGTAAGTTCATGGATTCACTGAAGATGTGGCAGACATATCTTTTAATAAATATTTGAAAAATTTTAATCTTGTTCTCTAAATCCTGAAATATTCTGGGAGGAATTTGGGGCCCCCAAAAGAAAGCAAATCCTTTTTCATGGATGGTAGAATTGGAATGTGTCCAGCACTACCACGAAACCAGTTATAGTAGGCCCTGAAATATATATATATATTTAAGAACATTAGGATGAATCTCCAGATCAGATAATGTTTTCCAAAGTGAACTGCTTTGGTACTATTGCGATGTAAGAATTCCCACTCACATAGGCCACTGGTGTGGGTGTGAGCTGTTCTGAATATCCTTTTCTCCACAGGGAACAGGGGGCTCTTTTAGCATTGACAGTGAAGAGTATGAAGCAATGCCTGTGGAGGTGAAATTGCTCCCCAGGAAACTCCAGTTCTTCTGTGATCCTAGGAAGAGAGAACAGATGCTGCAGAGCACTGCACCATGAGAGAACAGAAGAGGGGTGCTCTGAGGTTGCACTTCAGGCTACCAGTGGGACCAAAAGGGAACAAATGCCTGGACTCTGCTAACAGTGTTGTCAGAGTATCCCTGGGGCATTTTTCTGGCAAGTTTCCTTCTATCTTTCTTGAACAGTGTTTCCCGGGGTGTACTCGTAAAGTACCACTTGCTTTGTCATCAGCTCTCCATTAATGCATGCTTTTATTTTGGCATGACAGTTTAACCCTCCTAAATATTGATTTTCCTCAGGCTAGTTCAAGGAGTTCTCACATTCAAAGGATGGAAAAGGGATAGATCTTCGTTATCTCCCAAAAGTGCAACCACAAGGGAAAACAGGATCCTTAAATTGCACAAGACTTCCATTCCTGTTCTGTTCTCTGTCCATCCCAGGAATTCTAGGAGAAGTGCCTGCCTTTTCTGGTACCTTTTCCTATTTCTAAGCTCCCATGGGTGCTGCAACTTTGTGAGCCCAGTTTCTTATTTAGCTAAATAAAAATGGGATATAAGGTGGTTGTTTTCCTCTTCAGCCATGACCAAAATGCTAGAAAATAGTTTTAATTTTTTTTTTTGAAAAATATTCTTAAACATTAGATTGCATGAGAACTACTTTGGGGAGGGGAGTACATGTTGAAAACTGACTTACCTGGGGCCCAGCAATCTGCATTTTTTAAAAAAGAAGCCACTTCCCTACCCTACAAGTGCTTTTGCTACAGTCTTACTTGGAGAAGTGGTCCACAAAATTTTCTGTTTGTGTACCCCTCACCCCTGCAAAAGTAATTTGAAAAATCATGTATACCCTCATTTAAGTTGGCATCTAAAATGTTTCATGGTAAGTTAAATAGCTGTCAAAGTCTGTACTTTCTGGTGTCATGTAAATATTGGCATTTAAAAATGAAATTGTTATACATCACTCTTAAATATATTTAATGTAATTTAAATACCATAGCAATTTGACATCCATTATCCATTTTAGTAGTTAAAAATTTTAAATGTTTTCTCTCCTTATATATGTATTTTCATACCACTTTCAGCAAAGAATGTTATAATGTAATCTATTTTAATGTTTGAAGTTATTTTTGATCATCTTCTCACCAACAAAAAATATGTGGCAATAAAATTTTAGTTCCTGCTTTAAATGTTAACTCAGTACAGAATTAATTTTATCATAGTTGTGGATGAAAATGTTGATCAAAACACTGCGTGTTTTTTATAATTAAAAATTACCATTTTATTAGAAATACTTTTTATCCTAATTAGTTCATTTATACAAGAATACAAAAATGTATTTTATGTGTAAGATACATAAAATCCTAGAATAGAATTCATCGTCAGTCATAGGTTTCTTTTACTTTTTAAAACTATAAGCACATTAATAACACCGTCATTTGGTTCTCTGAATTCCTTTGGAATTCACGGTGATTTATCATAAAAAATTATCAGTGATTTATCAACTAACTTGATTAGGTTTCTCATTTATTTTGCTGGAAACTACCTGATTTGCTAAGGATTTATTAGCCAGTCTATCAGAACCATTTACTTTTAGTACCACCATGGAATATTTTCCTTTTTTTGGTATCCTCAAGGTTTTGTTTTGTTACACATTTTTCATTATAGTAACATATATACTACCTAAAACATCCCCTTTTAACCGTGTTCAAATACATAATTCATTGCCTTTAATCTTGTTCACAATGTTGTGTTACCATTACCAACATCTATTACCCAAATATTTTCATCACCTCAAACAGAAACTCTGTCTTCATTACGCTAGCATACCTCTCCCACTCCCCATGCTCACACATACCCTTGGCACCTGGCAACCTTTGTCTACTATCTGTCTCTGAATTTGCTCATTCATGTTATAGTATGTATCAGAGCTCCATTCCTTTTAACAGTTGAGTAATATTCCATTGTATGTATATGCCACATTTTGTTTATCCATTCTTTTTTTTTGCACATTTGGGTTGTTTCCACTTTTTGCCTTTTGTGGATAATGCTGCTATGAATACTGATGAACATATATCTGTTTAAGATCCTTTCCATTTTTTTGAGCATATGACAAGAAATGAGATTGCTGGTTCATAAGGAACTGACAAACTGATTTCTACAGTGACTGTACCATTTTACGTTCCCACCAACAATGTATAAAGGTTTCAATTTCTCCATATTCTCACCCTGAGGTTTTTATACTGTAAGAGTGCAGTGTACCATAATAAGATAAGATATATGCCTTGCCTTTTGTAAAGAGGAAGAAGTAAAACTGAAAAGTTTTGGATAAGATAATATGTCTTGCCTTTTCTAAAGAGGAAGAAGGAAAACTGAAAACTTTTGGTAGACTAATTCACGCAAAAGCTAAGACTACTGCTGCAGGTGAGCAGATTGGTTGGGGGGGGATGGGAATGGTTGAGGCCAAGAAGTAGCGGGAGCTGCTTCCCAATTTACCAGCATCTGCAGAAGTCTGGCTATACATGTGTGAAGTAAAGGAACAGAGCAGGCATAACCTCAGAGGTTGGCCAGAAGTGAAAGGCTGAGGATGATGTGGTGCTGTAGGCCAAAAGGAGGCCTGCTTCTCAGATCTCATTAGCAGGAGAAGAGGTGGAAAGAAGTGGCAGAAACTGAAACCACCCAAGCTGGGATAACCCCATGAATATTGTCTAAAAACTCCTCAGTCATGAGGACAGATCTGCCATCAAGCACGAAGGAAAAAGCTAAGGCAGAGACAAAGACAACAACACAGTGAACTCCATACCATACCCTGGCTCTGGGAAGGCAGTGGCCCATCTTCCCTCTAGGAGGTCACAAAAGAAGTCAGCAGGGTCCTTGGCAAATACCACCTTAGTCTTAGAAATTCAAGAGAAGGGTAGCATCCAAGCCTGGGGATGGCATCAGTGGGCTAAGCCAACAGCTTTAATAAGGATATCCCTAGTTCAGGCAATGAAACAGACATGGAAGTGAAACCCTTAGTGAAAATCCCCCAGGTCAAAGCTTTGCCAGCTCTTGGCAAGGAGTCTCCAGAGAGAATCAGCCCTTGGGAATGCAGGGGAAGTGACATCCCAGGTCAGAGGAGGTGTCCTGATCCAGGCTGGCACAGCCAAGAAACTAGAGAAGTCAGAACAGTAAGAAGTCAGAGAGAGAAGCAGACCCCTGCCGGGACCCCCAGCCAAATAAAGGCATCAGGGAAAACTCTGCAGATGAAGTTGCCTTTGTTGCTGTTAAGAGTACCCCTGGGAAAGGGGGTATCCCAGCCCCTCTTTCCTCCTCCCACCCCCTGCCCCGCCTCGAAAAGACAGAGCTTATACCTACCCAGGCCAAGGCAGGGGGTTAGAGGATGACACAGACAAAGACATCCAGGAAAACCTGGAATGTCAAAGATGTCTCAGCCTTCAGCAAGAGGTCCCCAGGGGAAGTAGCTCTGCTGGTACCTACTGGGGAGACAGGGTCTACAGCCACCCAGGCAGGTAAACCAGAGGACTCCAAGAGCAGCAGCAAGAAAAAATTAAGACAGTAAGGAGGTACCAATGGCTGTGGCCCCAGCCCAGGAGAAACTTGCTGTGAAAACCCCTAAACCAAGGCCTCCCCAATGAAAAGCATCCTGGGCACTCCCATGTCTACTAAGACATCCACAGCATGAGTGGACACATAAGGCCCCTGGAAGCCTGGGCCAGCAACTCCTGCCAAGGCAAATAAAGCCAAGTATCCAAAGATGTCACAGTCAGAGTGACAAAGAGGCTTGGACTGTGGTGCAGATCTTGTCTGCACAGAAGGAGGTTAACTCCCAAACTGCCAGAAGCAAGACCCTTGGAGAAGAACACAGAGGACTCCTGGGAGAGGCTGCTGTCAGGTCAGGTATTTAAACATCCTCTGATTTTTGTCAGTCCTTATTACAGTCTAGCTTGCCTGGCAATTACCCCTATGTAAGCCTGGGCTGCACCCTGAGGAAGGCCTACACTTCAGAGAGTACAGCCAGGAGCCCCTCTTCTAAAAGGGAGGATGAGGATGTGATCCCTACCATACAGCGCTTGACTTCTCCTACCATTAGAACCAATGTGGTGACTGTGCCTACTGCCACCTAAGAACAGCCTCAGAGCCAGCAGCAGCAAAGAGTATAAATGGGAGTGTCAGAAGGTACCAACCACTGAGGTGACAAAACAACTTGGCTTCCCATCCCCGGCCCAGGCTGACCTGAAAGTCCTCAACCAAGAAAGCCACTGAGGCTTAGTCTTCAAGTGGGAGAAACAGTGCTCTAGGAAAAACCTCTGCTGAATCCCAGAACACCAATGTTCAGGCCACAATGACCAAGAAACTCAGAAAACCCAACTTCCTGAGACTCAGCAGGCCACACCTCCCTCCATATATGCCAGGGCCTCTGGGACCTCATATGACAGTGAGGACAGCAGTGATGGCTTCTTGGGGAATGCAGAGAATACTAAAGAAGCCCAGACAGCCATGTCAAATCCCCTCCAGGAAGGAGATTATAGTGGAGAAGACCACAGCAGAGGTGAATGAGGATGTATACCCTCCTCAGTCTCTCCTTTCAGGTTTTGTGACCCCTCCTCCCCGTTTGACTCCAGCCAATTTTGAAACTTCAAAGGCCACTCTCAGGCCAGACACCAACCCCTCGGTTTCCTCTACTCCACCTATTTTAACCACCAAAGATGCCCCAGATGACAAGCTGGAGGCAGAGCCCAACAAAGAGCAGCCACCATGTCCCCTAAAACAAGGAAGTAAGAGGCTGCCTCAGGCACCAAACTTCAGAAGCCCATGAAAGGGGCCATGCACCCCTAAGCCTTAACATTGGCCTGCAGAGCAGCATTGCCCTGTGCAAACCTTGGTGTAAAGGCCCTGGCAGAGCTGCTGGAGCAGGAAAGGAAGATGACCATGGATGCTGTCAAGGAGAGCAGCAGGAATGCCAGATGGACCACGCACAGAAGCTGTTAGAAGACCAGCCAGCTGCCAAAGGACCCTAAGAAAAAAGAAGCTGGTAGCTAGGGAAGGCAGAGAGGATGCTGTTTCTCCAGAAAAGGCTCCCAGGATTGCCAAAGAGAAATCAGACAACACAAGTGGTGATATTAAGGAGAAGGAATGGAAGGGGTAGCCTAGCTTCTGAAAGGCCAGGAGAAGCCAGGAGGTGAACTGGGGTTGGGGAAGTTCAATTGAGGGTGACCCAAAGAGCAAGGAGGAGAGAAGAGATCTGACAAGGGGGAAAAACAGGAAAGAAAAAAAAAAAAAAATGAAGAAAGCAAAAATCCCAGCTTCCCATCCCAGAAGAAAAAACACAACAGCAGAACAGACAGTCTAAAGGGCACAGAAGAAAACAATTGGCTGCAGTGTTCAGTATGGTGGCCAAGCCAGTCAGCCCTGCAGAGCAGGTGGTCAGAGGAGAAGCTCACCCAGAACTTGTAACTTCCCATTTATTCTCCACAGTACTTAAGACATCTGTGTAGAGACTGGATACTTCATATAGATTTATACAGAGTGTGTGTGTGTGTATTTTTTTGTACGTGACCCACTTCTCCCCCTCTAGCCCAACATTCCCAAAGGCTTTGATATTTCCTACCATTTTGCCTTACAGACCCAGGAGGCTTAGCTTGCAGCTCATCCCATGCCATTTGGTCCCTAGTGGTGCTGAGGCTTTGTCTTCCTTTTGACACTTTCTCCTGTTTTCTTTTTTTTTGGAAGAACTCAGAAAATAAAGGTTTGAAGTAGGGGGGAAAAAACCTAAGATTATGTCTTATTAAAAATATGGCAGATATTTTTCATTAAATACAGTTTATTACTATATTATATTTAGTATATTACTATTCTAAATTACTATATTTACACATGCACTGATTTAGTTCTCACAACTACCCTATGAAATAGGTTATATAAACATCATATAGCTTGACAAACAGGAAGCTGGCTTTGAATACAGGCAGTTTGAATCCAGAGCCAACAATGTTAGCAATCTAGAACAGGCATACCTTAGAGAGATATCACGAGTTTGGTTCCAGATCATTGCAGTAAAACAATTATCACAAAGTATCACACAAATTTTTTTGTTTCCAAGTACATATCAAAGTTACGTTTACAATGGTGTTATCAAATGACAAGAAGGTATATGCTCTTGAAGTTGAGTTGGTATCTTTGCACATTAGCAGGATATAGACTTTAGTTGCATAATACAAACCCCTGGGTAACCAAAAATAGACTATTTAAAAAATATATACAGAAACATAAGTGAGGAAGGGACCAATCAGTTATACCACAAAAGATAAACTATATGGAAAAGGAAGAAGCTGCAATAAAGGAAAGGAGACAAAAAAGATTTAAGACAAAAAAAAAAACCAAAGGACAAAATGGCTGAAATTAATACCTACTGTCTTTACAGTAATAACACTGAATGTTAACAGATTAAACTCTGCCCTGCTTTAGCTTCCTAGGCCTATCAGGCAAATGTCATACAATGGTTTGGCTTAAATAATGAGAATTTATTTGTTCATGGTTTGAGGCTAGAAGAAGTCCAAATCAAGGTGTCAAGATGATGTTTTCTTTTCAAAGACTGTGGTATTTTGGGGTTGTCTGCTGACAATCCTTGGTCCTTAGCTTATCGCATGGCAAGGCACATGATGGTGTCTCCTGGTCTCTCCCTTTGTATCTGGGTTCTACTGATGTTCAGCTTCTTGCTTCCTATGGATCTCTCTGAATTTCATTCTCCCTAAAAAGGACTCCAGTAATAAGATTAAGACCCATCCTGACTGGGCTGGGCCACACCTTAACTGAAGTAATCCTATCAAAAGGTCCTACTTACAATGGATTCAGACCAACAGGAATGGTTCAGGTTATATTCTGAGGTACATATAGCTTCACACCACCACACCCCCCATTCAAAAGGCCCAGATTGGCAGAATGGGTAAAAAAGCCTAATCCAACCGCATGTTGTTTACAAGAGACTCATTTTAGACGCAGTGACACAATAACCCATGCAAACAGTAATCAGAAGCGACCTGGGGTAGCTATACTAATATTGGACAAAGCAAATTTAAGTGAAAAAATGTTACAAGAGATGAAGAACACTATATATTAAAAGGGTCAGTATACCAAGAAGAAATTACAATCATAAATATTTATGGTCACCACAGTGACCCAAAATACATGAGGCAAAACTGAAGGGAGAAATAGACACCTCTGAAATAATAGTTAGAGACTTCAATACACTCTCTTCAGTAGACAGAACATCTAGACAGAAGATCAATCAGAAAACTTGGTAATATGATAAATGAACTAGACCTAACAGACATATACAGAACATTACATGCCAAAACAGCAGGTTATACATTTTTTCCAAGAGCACATGGATCATTCTTTAGGATTCACCAAATATTGGGTCACAAAACAGGTCTTGATAAATTTTTAAATACTGAAATTATATAAAGCATCTTCTCTGACCACAATGGAATGAAATGGGAAATCAATAACAGGTAGAGAAATAGAACCTCAGCGAATATGTGGAAGTTAAATAACACACTCTTAATCAGAGGATCAAAGAAGAAATCACAAGGAAAGTCAGTAAATATCTTGGAACAAATGAAAATAAAAACAACATATCAAAACTTTTGGGTGCAGAAGAGGGAAACTTATAGCTATTAATGTTTACATTAATAAAGAAGAAAGCATTCAGACAACTGCACACCCGGAGGAACTAGAAAAAGAACAGCAACCAAAACTCAAAATGAGTAGAAGGATAGAAATAACAAAGCAGAAGTTCATGAAAGAGAGAACAAAATAATGATAGAGAACATTAACAAAACCAGAAGTTGGTTCTTTGAAAAGATCGATAAAATTGACAAGCCTCTCGCTAGAATGACAAAGAAAAAAAAAGGACACATAAAATGAGAAATGAGAGAGGGAGCATGACTATTGATTCCACAGAAATAAAAAGGATCCTATGAACAACTATGCCAACAAATTAGACAACCTAGATGAAACGGATAAATTCCTAGAAATACCTGAATAATCAACCTACAGTGACTCTAGAAGAAACAGAAGATCTCAAAACAACAATTACAAGTAAATAAATTGAACCAGTAATCAAAAAACCTCCCAGCAAAGAAAAGGCCAGGACCAGATGGGCTTCACAGGGAAATACTACCAAACATCCCAAGAAAAATTAATACCAATCCTGCTCAGATTTAAAAAAAAAAAACTGAAAAGGAGGGAATACTAATTCATTCTGTGAAGCCAGTGTCACCATAATACTAAAGCCAGATACAGATTCAAGAAAATAAAATTACATACCATTATCTCTTTAGTAGAGTAAAAAGTCATGAACAAAATACTAGCAAACCAAATCCACTAACACTTTAAAAGAATTAGACATCATGATCAGATGGGATTTATCCCAGGTATGCAAGGGTGATTCAACATAAAATAAATTACTGTTATACACAACATTAACAGAACAAAGGAGAAAAAAATCATACCTCTCAATTGATAATAGAAAAGGCATTTGAAAACATCCGTCATCCTTCCTTGGAAAAACACTTAAGCTAGGAAGAGAAGGAAACTTCCTCAACCTGCTAAAAGCATATAGGAAAAGCCCACTGCTAACATCATACTCAGTGGTGGAAGACTGAAGGCTTTCCCTCTAAGATCTTGAACAAGACAAGGATGCCCACTGGCACCACTGTTATTCAACATTGTACTGGAAGTTCTAGACAGAGCAATTAGGCAAGAAAAAGAAACTATCCAGATTGAAAGGAGCAAACTTTTACTATTTGCAGACAACATGATCTATTATATAGAAAGTCCCAGAAAACTATAACAAAGCTATTAGAGCTAATTAATCAACAAAGTGGTAAGGTTAAGAGCAACATGAAAAAAATCATTAGTGTTTCTATACACTAGTAATAAACAACCTGAGGGGGAGATCAAGAAAAAAATTTCCATTTACAACTGCAACTAAAAGAATCAATATCTAAGAATAAAGTTAATCGAAGATGCAAAGGACTTATACTTGGAAATCTATGAAACTTTGCTAAAAGAAATCAAAGAAGATCTGAAAAAAAAAAGGAAGGACATTTCATGCTCATGTATTGGAAGACTAAATATTGTCAAGATGTCAATTCTACCCCAATTGATCTACATATTCAACACAATCTCAACAAAAATTCTAATAGCCTTCTTTGCAGAAATGGAAAAGCTAATCATCAAATTTATTTGGAAAGGTAAGGGTCCCTGAATAGCCAAACCATCTTGAAAAAGAAAAACAAAGTTGGAGGACTCTCACTTTCCAACTTTAAAACTTAGTATAAAGTTACACTGGTCAGACTTCCAGGAAGATGGCCAAATAGAGTAGATCAAGATTTGCCCTGCTCCACGGAAAAGTTAGAGCAGGGACAAGAGGGAGACTGAAGTGGTGATTTGGGAGTATGGCTGGCGTGGGAGAGCCTTCTGCACCACACACGGCAGACCTGGTTACAGAAGCTGAGGAATTGAGAGGCAGAAAGCTAGAGCCCAGCACAGAGGCACAGAGCCCATGGGACTGCACAGATGGGAGCCAGGGACTAGGAAGTAAGCCAGGTCACATTCCTTGGGCACGCTACCCTCACCAGTGCAGCCCTATGACTGGTGACTTACCCCACACCCCATGCATCTAACCCCATCACTGACTCCCATTCCCTGTGCTCGACGCCCCCACCCCACCAGTCCCCAGTGCACATATCTACCCCCCACCCCCACCCCAAGTGCACCTCCTACTCCGAACACTACCTCCCACTCCCTGTCCCTCCAGGCTGTTACCAGCGCATAAAGGCTGTGGGTACTAACCTCCATACCTAGAATACCCCTGGCCCCCCGCCCATAGTGTCACACAGCCTCACTCTGCACACGCCCTGAGCTCCGTGCATCAATTTATGGCAATCCTAGGCCCACGCATGTGCATGGGCCCCCAAACATGTCATTCAACTCTGGGAACCACACTTTACAGCAGTCCTAGAACCGTACATGCACACAGCCCTCAGTCACACTTCCCAGCTCTGAGAAAGTGCTGACCTGTGCAGCCAGGTCACATCTGCTTCCAATCCACAAAGGCATAATGCCGACCTGCTGCCAGAGCTCTATGCATGTGCAAAAAGGGCCCTGTGCCTTAGACCAGTGCACACGAGGGTTATGTCCCCCAGACTGGTACACCCACAGCTACATCCTCCCTAGCCACTAGGTGCCCACATTCACAAGTATCAGTATAACATCCCTAACCTGTGCCTATACCTGCCCTGAAACAAATCACCACACTAAGTGCCCCAGCCCATTCCCTGCTCCCTGCTATACAACCATTCTGCAAACACAAGGCCTTACAATACTGAAAGAAATCAACTCCTAAAGTAAATCATTCCAGATATTTACATGCCATGAAGACAGCAGAAGATCATAAGCATATCACAATGCAGACAAATATAGCCCCCCCAATGACCAAATTAAAACACAAGAGGGGACACAGATGTTGGAACAACTAATCAAAGATGTTCATACGACTCTACTTAATAAAATAAGTGGGATAGCAAATGACATAAAGGAGATCAAGAAGACAGTAGAAAAGCATAAAAGGAATATGAAAGAATAAATAGAAAAATAGCAGATGTGCTGGTTTGAAATGATGTATGTACCCTAGAAAAGCCATGTTTTAATCCTAATCCCATTTTTGTAAAGGCAGCCGTTTCTTATAATTCCTATTCAGTATTGTATGCTTGAAATTATAATTAGATCAGCTCCTGGAGATATGATTTAATCAGGAGTGGTTCTTAAGTGGATTAGCTGGAGGTGTGTCTCCACCCATTTGGGTGGGTCTTGATTAGTTTCTAAAGTCCTATAAAAGAGGAAACATTTTGGTGAATGAGAGATTCAGAGAGAGCAGAGCAGAACGATACAGCCATGAAAAGCAGAGTCCACCTTTGAAGATGAAGAAGGAAAATGCCTCCCGGGGAGCTTCATGAAACAGGAAGCCAGGAAAAGAAGCTAGCAGATGAAGCCATGTTTGCCATGTGCCCTTCCAGATGAGAGAGGAACCCTGACCGTGTTCACCATGTGCCTTTCCAGATGAGAAAGAAACTCTGTGTTTGCCATGTGCTCTTCCAACTGAGACAGAAACCCTGAACTTCATCAGCCTTCTTGAACCAAGGTATCTTTCCCTGGATGCCTTAGATTAGACATTTCTATAGACTTTTTAAAATTGGGACATTTTCCCGGCCTTAGAACTGCAAACTAGCAACTTATTAAATACCCCTTTTTAAAAGCCATTCTATTTCTGGTATATTGCATTCTGGCAGCTAGCAAACTACAACAGCGGGTATCACAGAGATTAAAGACTCTGTTGAACAAATAAAAAACATACTAGAGGCACACAACACCAGATTTGAGAAGATGGAAGAAAGAATAAGTGATATAGAGATCAGGATAACTGACTTTGAAGACTCAAAACAGCAAATGGGAAAAAAGATAGAAAAAATTGAACTGGAGTGCAGGGAAATGACAGACAAAACAAAGCAAACAAATATAAGAATCACTGGTATCCCAGAAGGAGAAGAGAAGTGTAAAGGCTAGGAAGAGTAGTTGAGGATATAATGGGAGAAAAATTCCCAACCCTCATAAAGGACATATGTCCCAATGAACTTCAAACAGAATAAATCCAAATAGGCCTTCCCCAAGGCACATACTGATCAGTCTGTCAGATGTTGAAGAGAAGCAGAAAATCCTGAAGGCGGCAAGAGAAAAACAATCTACTACATACAAAGGAAACCAAATAAGACTGAGTTCAGACTACTCAACTAGCACCCTGATGGCAATAAGTTAGTGGTCTGATATATTCAAGATCCTGAAAGAGAAAGACTTCAAGCCAAGAATTCTATACCCAGCCAAACTGTCCTTCAAAACTGAGAGGGAGATTAAAGTTTTCACGGTCAAAGAAGTCCTGAAAGAACTTGTCAACAAGAGACTGGCTCTGTAGGAAATACTAAAAGGAGTTCTGTCAGATGAAAAAAAAAGACAGAAGAAGGAGGTCTCCAGGAGGGTACAGAACTGAAGAGTACCACTAAGGGTAATTTAAAGAATACAAGGAGAAAGAGAGTGAAAAGAATATATAGATCTGACAGATAAGATAGTGGAATCAAGATATACCTTTTCAGTAATAACTTTGAATGTTAGCAGAATAAGCTTAGTAATTAAAAGATATAATTTGGCAGAATGGATTAAGAAATACAACCAGCTATATGTTGCTTACAAGAGACTCATCTTAGACACAAGGATACAGATAGATTGAAAGTGAAAGGATGGAAAAAGATTTTCCACACAAATTGTAACCAAAAGAAAGCAGGAGTTGCTATACTAATTGTGGTAGTTAGGGTCCAGTGTCAACTTAGCCAGGTGAAGGTGCTGTGGACATGAGCCAATGGCGTGTGAACCTCATCTGTTGCTAATTACATCTGCAGTCGGCTAGGAGGCGTGCCTGCTTCAATGAATGATGTTTGATTTAATTGGCTGGTGCTTAGATGAAAGAGCTTAATGTAGCACAGCCAAAGTAGCTCAGCATAACCCATCTCAGCTCTCGCAGCTCAGCCTAGGCCTTGGAGATACAGAAAGAAATCACCCCAGGGAAAGTTGTTGTAACCCAGAGGCCTGGAGAGAAGGCCAGCAGAGATCACCCTGTGAGTTCCCACGTAAGAAAGAACCTCAGTTGAAAGTTAGCTGCCTTTCCTCTGAAGAACTAACGTAATAAATCCCCTTTTATTAAAAGCCAATCCATCTCTGGTGTGTTGCATTCTGGCAGCTAGGAAACTACAATATTAGTGGACAAATTAGTGGACACTAATATTGGACAAAATAGACTTTAAATGTAAAGACATCATAAAAGACAAAGAAGGAAATTAAATTAGATGTAAAGACATCATAAAAGACAAAGAAGGAATTAAAGGGTCAATTCACCAAGAAGATATAATAATCATAAATGTTTATGCTCCCAATCAAGGAGATCCAAGTAGAAGACTTCAATACACCACTCTCCTCTATAGATAGAACAACCAGACAGAAGATCAACAAGTAAATAGAGAAGTTAAATAACTTGATAAATGAATTAGACCTAACAGACATATATAGGTCATTGCACCCCAAAGCACAAGGATATATACATTCTTCTCTAGCACTCATGGAACATTTTCCAGGATAGATCATATGCTGGGGCACAAAACAGAGCTTTACAAATTTAAAAACATTGAAATTATTGAAAGCACTTTCTCTGATCACAATGGGATGAAGCTGGATCTCAGTAACTACTAAAGAATGAGAACATTCACAAATATATGGAGATTAAATAATACACTCTTAACAACCAGTGGGTAAAAGAAGAAATTGCTAGAGAAATCAGTAGCTATCTGGAGATGAATAAAAATGAGAATACAATTTAGCAGAACTTACGGGATGTGGCAAAGGCTGTGCTGAGAGGGAAATTTATTGCCCTAAATGCCTATGTTAAAAAACAAGAGCAAAAATCGAGGACTTAACAGCACACCTGGAGGAACTTGAGAAAGAACAGCAAGCTAACCCCAAAACAAATAGAAGAAGAGAAATAACAAAGATTAAAGCAGAGATAAATGAATGGGAGAACATAAAAACAGTAGAAAGAATCAATAAAACCAATAGTTAGTTCTTTGAGAAAATCAATAAAATTGATGGGCCACTGGTAAGACTGACAAAGAAGAAAACAGAGGATGCAAATAAATCCGAAATGAGAAGGGGTGTGTTATCACAGACTCTGAAGAAATAAAAGAAATCATAAGAGGATACTATGAACAATTATACACCAACAAACCAGACAGCTTAGATGAAATGGACAAATCCCTGGAGACACACAAACAAGCTACAGTGACTCAGGAAGAAATAGAAGATCTCAACAAATCAATCACAAGTAAAGAGATTCAATCAGTCATTAAAATTTTTCCTACAAAGAAAAGCCAAATGGCTTCACAGGGAAATTTTATCAAATGTTCCAGAAAGAACAAACACCAATTCTGCTCAAACTTTTCCAAAAAAATTGAGGGAAAAGTCACTCTACCTAACTCATTTTATGAAGCAAATATCATTGTAATACCAAAACCGGGTAAAGATGCTATAGAAAGGAAAACTATAGTCCAATCTCCCTAATGAACATAATTGCAAAAATTCTCAAAATATTAGCAAATCGAATCCTACAACATGTTGAAAGAATTACACACTGTGACCACGTGGGGTTTACCAGGAATGCAAAGATGGTTCAACACAAGAAAATCAATTAATGTAATACAGCGTATTAACAAATTGAATGGGGAAAAAAAACCATGATTATCTCGATTGATGCTGAAAAGTGTATTCAACAAAATTCAGCATCCTTTTCTGATAAAAACACTCCAAAAGACAGGAATCAAAGGTAACTACCTCAGTATGATAAAGGGAATAGATGAAAAACTGGTAGCCAGCATCATATTCAATGGAGAGAGACTGAAAGCTTTCCCCCTAAGATCAAGAATGAGACAAGGATTCCCACTGTCACCATTATTATTCAACATTGTGCTAGAAGTTCTAGCTAGAGCACTTAGGCAGGACAAAGAAGTAAAAGGCATCCAAACTGGAAAGGAAAAAGTAAAACTCTCATTATTTGCAGATGATATGATACTATACTTGGAAGATCCTGAGAAATCTACAGCAAAGTTACTTGAACTAATAAACAAATTCAGCAAGTTGCAAGATATAAAATTAATGAGCAAAAATCAGTAACGTTTCTATCACAAGCAATAACCTAGCAGAGGAGTCAGTTAAGGAAAAAATTCCATTCAAATAGCAACTAAAACTTTCCACGCAAAGCAGAAGCAACAAAAGAAGAAATAGATAAATGGTAACTCCTCAAAATCAAATGCTTCTGCACTTTGTCAAAAAGGTGAAGAGGCAGCGAACTCAATGGGCGAAAAAGTTTGGAAATCACATATAGGACAAAGGTTTTATTTCCTATATATACAAAGAAATCATAGAACTCAACAACAAAAGAACAAACAACCCAATTATAAAGTGGGCTAAAAAAATGAATAGGCATCTTTCTGAAGAGCAAATACAGATGTCTCAAAAGCACATGAAGAGATGCTCATTTTCATTGGCTATAAGGAAAATGCAGATCAAGACTACAATGAGATACCACCTCACACCCATAAGAATGACTGTTATTAAACAAACAGGAAACTATAAATGTTGGAAAGGATGTGGAGAAACTGGGACACATGTAGTGCCGGTGGGGATGTGCAGCTACTATGGAAGATTGTTTGGCGGTTCCTTAGGAAACTAAATATTGAGTTGCCCTATGACCCAGCAATAGCACTACTTGGTATACATATAGAAGATCTGAAAACAATGACACAGACATTTGCACACTGATGTTCATAGCAGCCTTATTCACAATCACCAAAAGATGGAAACAAACCAAATGCCCACCAACAGATGAGTGGATCAACAAAATGTGCTATATACATACAATGGAATATTATGCAACAGTAAGACAAAATGACATCTTGAACCACATGACAAGATGGATGAGCCTTAAGGACAAAATGCTGAGTGAGATTAGCCAGACACAAAAGGATAGATACTGTATGATTTCACTGTTATGACCAGCATAAAGGTATAATCATACAAAGGCTTATAATACAGAATATAGAGAACTTAAGGATACTTAGAAGCTAGAGATGGGTGAACCATTAGCTAATGAGGTTGAACTCCAATGTAAGGGAATAGATAAGAGTGAAGGTAGTTCCCTACTGGATCTAAAAGTATTACCACACTGAAGATGAACAAGATTGAAAGGGGTTGTATAGACCCATGTGTCCCACTGATTGACACTAGTAATATGAATTAGTTCTCTCAAGAATTACACCAAAGATATGATTCTTTTTCTTTTTTTTTTTTTACATGGGCAGGCACCGGGAATTGAACCCGGGTCCTCTGGCATGGCAGGCAAGCATTCTTGCCTGCTGAGCCACCATGGCCCGCCCAAAGATATGATTCTTGTACAAAGAGTGCTTGAGTCCAAGGTACAGGGGAATAACTGCTATTGCTTACTATGAGCTATGTTTAAAAGGAAACCATCAGAACACACCTTCCAGTAGCCTAACGGTCTCTTCGTCACTTGCTTTTGGACCTCCGGCCTCAACTCGGCTTGAAATGGACCCCAACTGCTCCTGCACCACTGGTGACTCCTGCAGCTACACCGGCTCCTGCAAATGCAAAGAGTGCAAATGCACCTCCTGCAAGAAGAGCTGCTGCTCTTGCTGCCCCGTGGGCTGTGCCAGGTGTGCCCCAGGGCTGCATCTGCAAAGGGGCGTCAGACGAGTGCAGCTGCTATATCCTGAGGTTGGGAAGAGCCCTGCTCCCAGATGTAAATAGAGCAACATGTACAAACCCGGAATTTTTTTTTCATACAAGCCTAACCCATTTGCCACATTTCTTCTTCTACCAAATATGTGAATGACAATAAACTCATCCAGACAGAAAAAAAAAAAAAAAGGAAACCATCAGCAACAGCAGAGGTAAATAATGGAGGAGGGATAAGAGTTAAGAGGAGGTTTAGAGTTCCTATTTGGTTAGGCTGTGTTTATTGGTTTTCTTTCTCTCGGGAACAATGAAATTATCTAAAATTGAGAGTGTTGATGGACATGGACTTTGGGCCCTCTACATGATGCCTGATGAATGCAGGTGGCTGAAAGATGCACTGACGGAGAAGTAAATTGGCAAATGATGGTGTATACTTATGAACTAAGGTTGTGATGCTACAAAAAGGAACAAAGTTGTGAGGCATGCAACTATGTGAATGAACATGTGGGACATTTAGTGAGACAAAATAAGCCAGAAACAAATGAACAAGAATGGTATGGTCACCTTTGGAAAATGCTTTAAGAAAACAGGGGCCTAGATTGGAAGCTTACAGAGCAGACATTTTAAGTCCGGAGTGGTGATTATTATTTCTGGATTTTGAGAGGCTGTTACATATATAATATACAACCTGATATTTAGAGATAAGAACAAAGCTGAACAGGTTGGGGTTAAAGTAATTCAGTTCATAGGGGTAAGGAAGACAGTGTCTATATTTTAGAACTGCACATACTGTTTGAGACCAATGGAAGAAAGGTTCATTTGGTCTGGAACTGAAATTTTCTGTAGTGCATAATCTAATTCAACCTATCTGTATAGCTCATTTGAATAATTGAAACACAGGGAGCCCAGAATAAGAAAGAGGTCTTTAATCCTATGTAGATTATTGTAATGCCTGGATATATCCTAGAGCATATTAAGCAGATAATCAAAAAGTATTGGCAAAGTCCCCTGAGGGATGGAAAGAAAATGTGGAAATATTAAACTTTACCATCAGGGAATCCCTTGATACTGTGTCAAACTCTAGGGACACCCAAATCAATAAGCTATGCCCTTGAGGCTTACTCTTGTGAAACTTATGTAGGTAGTGGAGAAACTTAGACTGCCTATAGACACGCCTTAGAGTTACTTCTGGAGGATCTCTTTTGTTGCCTCAGTCTCTCTAAGCCCAACTCTGCAAATGAAATCATTGCCCTTCCCCCAAAGTGGGACATGACATCCAGGGGTGAAAGTCTCCCTGGTGACATGTGAGATGACTCCCAGGGATGAATCCAGACCTGGTACCATGGGATCAACAATTCCTTCCTGACCATAAGGGGGAAAAGAGGTGTAATTAATAAAGTGACAGAGAGAGTTCAAATAGAGTTGAGAGGCTACTCTGGAGGTTGCTCTTATTCAAGCTTCAGTTAGACATTGCTATCTATCATAACCTGCCAAACCCCAACCAACCTGGACCATTCCAGCCAACCCTAAAGAACACCTAGGGCAATATATAAGATTCCACAAGGGTTCCATGCACTAGGGTAACTTTCCAGAAACCTACAACCTCCAGAAGGGTCCCTGGACAAGTCCTGAAACCTAGAGGACCCAGCCTCTCCAGAACATCAGATAGTTCCATCTCCCTACCCCTAATGAAATCCCTAAATTAGAATTGCCATAGCCCAAACACCCCTAAAGAGAGGGATGGAAAGATCAAAGGTGATGGTGGAGCTATACAGAGAAGATAGGAGTTAACAAATGAATATGAATGCTGAATCATTAAATTGACATCTCTTTTAGTCTCCAGTATTTTAGAACAGCTAGAAGTAAAAACCTAAAATTGTGGAATTGTAACCCATGTCAAACTCTGAAATATGTTTTATAACTAATTGTGGTGCTGTGCTTTGAAATTTATAGCTTTTTTGTATATATGTTATTTTTCACAAAAAAAGAAGGAAAAAAAGTCGATTGTGATGATAAAAAAAATATTTAAGCCTTCTAGCCTCCTATATTCTGGAGCAGCTAGAAGGAAAAACATGAGAGGAGCGTATGGTAGCCCATGACAAACTCTGGGATCTGTTCTGTAACTACTTGTTGAAGAGTGCTTTGAAAACTATTGCTTTTTTATTTCTTTGCTTTGTATATATGTTATACAATAAAAAAAAGTTAAAAATAAAAAAAAAGCTACGCTTGTCAAAATAGTGTGGTACTGGCACAAGGATAGACGTATAGATTGTTGTAATCATACTGAGAGTTCAGAAATAGACCCTCACATCGATTACCAGTTGATTTTTAACAAGGGTCCAAGTGCATCATTTGGGAAAGAGTAGTTTCTTCAACAAATGGTGCTAGGAGAACTGTATATCCATATGCAAACAAATGGAGGGATACCCTGTCTCACACCTTCTACAAAAATTAATTCAAATGGATTAAAGACCTAAATATAAGAAACAGGATTATAAAACTCCTAGAAGAAAACATAGGGAAGCATCTTCAGGACACTGTGGTAAGCAGTGCAGTGGGTTCTTACACTTTACACCCAAAGCACAACCAGCACAAGAAAAAACAGATAAATGGGATCTCATTAAAATTTTTAAAATTCTGTGTATCGAAGTACTTTATCATGAAAGTAAAAAGACACCCTACTTTAATGGAAGAAAATATTTGGAAACCAAATATCTGATAAAGATGTAATATTTAGAATACATAAAGTAATCTTACAACTCAACAATAAGAAAGACAAAAACCCATTTTTAAAATGGTCAAAAAAAAAAAAATGGGCAAAAGACTTGAATAGGCATCTCTCCAAAGATGTACAAATGGCCAAAATGGACTGAAAATATGTTCAACATCATTAGCTATTAAAGAAATGCAAATCAAAACTACAATAATATACCATTTCACACTTAACAGAATGGCTACTATTTAAAAAACAGAAAATTACAGGTGTTGTACAAGATACGGAGAAACAGGAATACTCATTCATTTTTGGTGGGAATGTAAAATCGTGCAGCTGCTGTGGAAGGTAGTTTGGTCCTCAGAAAGTTAAGTACAGAATTACCATATGACTTGACAGTGCCCCTTCTAAGTGTATACTCAAAAGATTCGAAAGCAAGGCTCAAGTAGATATTTATACACTGATGTGCACAGTGGCATTATTCACAATTGCCAAAAAGTGGAAGCAACCCAAGTGCCCATCACACTGATAAATGTATAAATAAATGTGGTATATATATATATATATATATATATACACACACACACACAATGGATTACTATTCAGCTGAGTAGAACTTCAGGAATGAAGTTCTGCTACATGCAATAAGGATAAATGTTGAAGACATCATGTTGAATAAAATAAAGCCAGACACAAAGGGAGAAATGTTGTATGAAATAATTAGAACAAACAAACTCATAGCATCAGAATCTGGAGTATAAGTTACCACGGGTTGGGTTGGGTAGGAAATGGGAGTTAATGCTTGAGTTATACACTTTTCTATTTGGGTTGATTATAAAGTTTTGGTAATGGATGATGGTGATAGTAGCACAAAATTGTGTACAAAATTAACAGCAATGAATTATATATGTGTATGTTGTTAAAAGGGTATCTTTTAGGTAGTATATATGTTAATAGAATAAAAATTAAAAAAACTAAACAAAAAAGTTTACACTATATTTTAAGTGTATAATAGCATTGTCTAAAAAAAATGTACATACCTTAATTTAAAAATACTTTATTGCTGAAAAATGCTAACCATCATCGGAATCTACACTGCGTCATATCTTGCTAGTGGACGGTCTTGGCTTGATGCTGATGGCTGATGACTGATCAGGATGGTGGTTCCTGAAGGTTGGAGAAGCTGTGTCAATTTCTGAAAATCAGACAACACTGAAGTTTGCCTGATTGACTCTTCCTTTCATGAAAATTTTCTCTGTAGTATGCAGTGCTGTCTGATAGCATCTTACCCATTGAACATCTTTCGAAATTGGAGTGAATCCTTTCAAACCATGCCACTGTGTTATCAGATGAGTTTATGTAATATCCTCACTTCTTTGTGTCATTTAAACAATGTTCACAGCATCTTCAGTAGGAGTAGATTCTACCTCAACAAACCACTTTCTTTGCTCATCCATAGGAAGCAACTTCTTATACATTCAAGTGTTATCATGAGGTTGCAGCAATTTAGTTACATCTCTGGGCTCCACTTCTAATTCTAGCTCTCTTACTATTTCCACCATCGGCAGTTAATTCTCCACTGAAGTCTTGAACTTCCCCCCACGCTGCCCCGAGTCAGTCTTAAGGGTTCAAATCAACTTCTTCCAAGCTCCTGTTAATGTTGATATTTTAACCCCTTCCCATGAATCACAAATATTCTTAATGGCATTTGGAATAGTGAATCCTTCCCAGAAGGTTTTCCATTTACTTTGCCCAGATCCATCAGAGGAATCACTCTCTGGGGCAGCTATAGCCTTACAAAACGTATTTACTGAATGATAAAAGTTGAGAGTTGAAATACTCCTTGATCCATGGGCTGAAGAATGGATGTTGTATTAGCAGGCATGAAAATAACATTAATCTCATACATCTCCATCAGAGCTTTTAGGTGATCAAGTGCATTGTGAATGAGCCATCATATTTTGAATCTTTTCTGAGCAGGTCTCAACAGTGGACTTAACATATTCAATAAACCATGTTTTAAACAGATGTGCTGTCAACCAGGCTTTGCTTTTCTACTTATAGTGCACAGGAGAGTAGATTTTGATTAATTCTTCAGGGCCCTAGAATTTTGGAATAGTAAATGAGCATTGGCTTCAATTTAAAGTCATTAGCTGTATTAGCCCCTAACAAGAGAGTGCCTAACAAGAGAGCCAGCCCATACTTTGAAGCCAGGCACTGGCTTTTCCCCTCTAGTAATAAAAGTCCTAAATTGCCTCTTCTTCCAATAGAAGACTGTTTTATCTACATTGAAAATCTGTTGTTTAGTGGAGCCATCTTCATCAGTTAGCTTAGCTAGATTTTCTGGGTCACCTGCTACAGCTTCTACATCAGCACTAGCTGATTCACCTTGTACTTTCACGTTATGGAAGCAGCATCTTTCCTTAAACTTAATGAACCAACCTCTGCTAGGTTCAAACTTTTCTTCTGCAGCTTCCTCACCTCTCAGCCTTCATAGAATTAAAGAGATTTAGAGCTTTGCTCTGGATTAGGCTTTGGCTTAAGGGAATGTTGTGGCTGGTTTCATCCTCTATTGAGACCATTAAAAGTTCTCCATATCAACCATATGGCTGTTTTGCTTTCTTGTCATTCATGTGATCACTGGAGTGGCGTTTATGATTTCCTTGAAGAACGTTTCCTTTACATTCACAACTTGGCTAACTGGTGCAAGAGGCCTAGCTTTCAGCCTTTCTTGGCTTTTAATATGCCTTCTTCACTAAGCTTAATCATTTCTAGAGATTTTGATTTAAAGTGAGACATGTGCAACAATTCCTTTCACTTGAACACTTAGAGGTCACTGTAGAGTTATTAATTTGCCTAATTTCAATATTACTGTATCTCAGAGAATAGGGAGGCCTGAGGAAAGGGAGTGAGACAGGGGAACGGTTGGTCAGTGGAGCAGACAGAACACACACATTTGTCGATTAAGTTTGCTGTCTTATATGGGCATGGTTTATGGTGCCCCAAAACAATTACAATATTAACACCAAAGATCACTGATCATAGATTACCATAACAGATAAATAACAATGAAAAAGTTTGAAATGTTGCAAGAACTACAAAAACTTGACACAGAGGCATGAAGTGAGTACATGCTGTGGAAAAATGGCATTGAAAGACTTTAGCAGGGTTGCCACAACTTTCACGTTGCAAAAAACGCAGTATCTACAAAGCGCAATAAAGTAAAGTACAATAAATTGAGGCATCTCTATATATACAGACTTAAAATAAAGGTTAAATGTGAAATAATCAAAACTTTAAAATATACAAACCAGTATATAATGTTTTAAACTAAACATTATAAAGAGATTTTGTGAAACAAAAGGCTTTAGGTCTCTGTGTGGTTCTCTTCTAGAAGTAGTGATATGATTGAGGTTGCATGGTCTTGGCTCCTCAGAGAAGTAGTCATCACAACATTTAGTTCCATTACCTGGGGAACGTTTATCCAGACCATGTCCTCCGGATCCCAGGTTTCTGGTTTCCTCCATCATTACTGTAAGTGAAGTCAGCACTTCATGGATGGTGCTATAATTCCTACCACATTTCCTAGGCTAGGTGAAGGACTGCAGCACACATGGTCATGTTAAAATGTGACTTTAATTGTAAAAATTATTTTTTGTAAATATAGCTATATCAACCTCTGCACACAACCTGGTTCACATATATACAAATATGATATACGCAGATGAAACAGAATAAAATCAAATCAAGAAACATTTAGTCTTAGCTTCAGGATCAACACCAGCTTTTTTTAAATCTTAAAAAGGATCACCATTAAAAACAGAGAAAGACCAATGTACCTCATACAGTAGTGTTCAGGATAAAATTTATGAAGTATCTTATTAATTTCATAATGCGAGGGAAAGACTTGAAACAAAAATAGATTCAGTTTCTCTTATTGCTTTAACTTATGCTAGGGTATTACCCAAAATAGGGGTCTTTACATTAAAGGTGACAGGGAGGCTATGCCAATCATAACTCAGAAGAAATAGGAAAACAGGTTTTCCAAGGCTATAGCTATTTATTTTTCATAAAAGGTTTCTTATTTTCTGGTCCTACAAAAATTTAGCCAGCAAACTTTGGGTAGATAAAGGAAGTTAATTTTGTTTTCTTCCTCACTTTTCCCCCTAAATCTACTACCCAGTCTGTTCAAAAGCACAGAATTTATACCATTTCTCACTATGTTCTTCGGAGGAATGCTAGATCCAGAGTTTTTCCTCCTAATGCCACCTTCAAAATTTTTGCATACTTTATCTTTGCTTACCTGAAGGAAGGCATTTTCATCCTAACATAAGTTAAATTATATTTGCAACCGACTAACTCAATTACCTCTGTGGATTTTTCATTTTGTGGGTCATCTCTGGCTAATTTATAATACCCTACCTTACCCCCACATTCCCAACCTGTCCTTAAAAAGCAAAGTAAATTTATTTTTAGTCTAAATAGGCATTCAAAAGCAAATAAGTAATTCATTCCTATCCTGTGGTAAACAGACTTTTTGAATTTAGATCATATTAGCTCTAAAAGGCCATGCTATGCTGATTTCTAGAATAAACTCTAAAAAGATGAATGCAGGGCCTTTATTTCTCCATCATTATTTCTCTAATAGCATTAGAATCTCATTTGCTTTCTAAACTTGGAATTTCATTCAGCTGCCCCAATATTTTATCCCAGATATATTCATCTCCAAAGATGAATTAAAGTGCCAGTTATAAAACTACTTCCCCATCCCTTCTTCATTTAAATAAGACCCTAATAATCAGAATTATCACATTTATCCTCTTCGTACAAGAGTTTTACTTAAAGGTTGATGCTTGTATGTTATCCTCCCAGGACAGTTAATTTTGTTTCCTAAACAGAACATGAAGATTTCACAATACAATCTCCTTAAGTCAATGCTCCAAAATATTTACATAATAAAGCTTATATGGGGGTCTCAGCAACTACCAAATTATAAAACTGTTTATTTCTTCTAGAATTACAGTTTTGAAATCTCCTTCCATTTTAACATCTGCATACTCAATTCACATATAATAATAATACCAATATAAAAATAAACTTCCATTTCTTTTAAGAAAAACATTTAACTTAATTCACAGTTAGCCTTTTCTCACGACAGTAATGTTCCAATTGCTCCTAGAAACAGAGGTATATTAGTAATAAAAATGGAATATTAAAAACCCATGTCTTGGAGTCCTTAACTCCTTCTCTTTTCCCACCTGAATCAGAAAAGGGTTTTCCTGAAATGAGAAGGAATGGGACTGGGCCTGCTGAGGTAAGCCTATTAGTCTGCAGAATTCTCACATCAGGGGTATTAAGTGTAACTAAAAATTACAGGGGAGAAAATAAAAGGGCTGGACTTTTCACAGATTCTGAACCACAAGCCAGGAACTAACAGGGAGATGAAAGCCTACATATGACATGCTGGTCCCCATATTAATTTTCTTGCTTATTTAGAACTGTCATCAAAAACTAAGGCAAGTTTACCACCAAGCTGAGTACTGTCTTATAATTTTATTCCGCATCACAATCCCCTCCCTTCTCTACCACTCCAGGGATGAAGTGTAATGGGACTGGAGAAATCATCTTAATCCTTCCTTAGACCATGCAGTTTCAAAGGAAAAACAAAACCAAAAAAATGATCCCTGAGGTTCCTGCCTCTTCTTGAAGTGTTGATAAATTACCATTAAAAAAAGTTAATTCATTACGAACCGTTACAAAAGGTTCCCTAAAGGTCTAGGTGTAAAGGTGAATAATCTCATCTTTTTAGAAGGACTTTCTATCTATCTAGACAGACATGCAAGTTAATCCTCATAGCCACCAGAATTAAAAATGACACAGGTATGATTTAATTTATTCTTTTCTCCCAGCTAAAATATAAGATAGTTACATGGATAAACCAATATTCAGGTGCGACATTTGGAATTATCTTCTAATTTCTTTCTATCAATATATCAATGAATTTATGCCCCCCTGCCCCCCCGAATAAATGGAAGAAGGCATGCCACAATGGATGTGGAAGGCAAATACCTTCTAATTTGTTGGCAATCATAATCTACTAAGTACTGTACAGGGCCCCAGATGGGACACTTACATTGAAATGGCTCTACAGCAGGTATAAGGAATGCTTCATGCTTAACTGAAGCCAAACATAATTCTAGACAAATTATTTGGCTCATAGGTTTTAATCTGGTAGAAGATAAGCCCTGCCATTTCTGACTCCTTATGGAGCAAGCGTTCTTAGAGGACAACTGAACGTTTTCCCAAAGGCTGAGTATCAACTCTACCAAGCTTACAAAACTAAAATGAGAAAAATCACCACTTTTACAGTCTCTGTCATATTTTATGTAAATATCAATACCCCAAACCTGGATTCTAGTCTCTCTAAGGATCCCGCTACCTGGAATTTCCTCTACCTTGATTCAGGGATGATAGGGCAGCCCCAGGCATCACAGGTCAGCCATTACTTTCAGGTTAGTACATGGTTCACAGCATGGTACCAGATCAGGCTTCCAGTTCCCCAGAAGGACTAAGCTGGCTTAGCGAGGGAGGGGATGAGAGAAGACGTGCGACAGTAGAGAGGGGCAGAAGGCCATCATCAGTCAAGGCACCCAGACGCTAGGTTTTCCTGCTCCAGAGGTGGACGGTAACATTAACCCTACCCTCAGAGAGCTTAAAAGGCAATGAAGAAGGATCTCTGCAACACCTTTTGAACAAAAGCAGATAGCTCCTCATTAGAAAATATTTCAGGGGTGACAGAGAAGTGTTCCCTGTGGCTCCTAGCTTCTGCTGCCACTGTGCAGGGATTCCTATCTGGTGCTTCACAAACGAGTTCCCTTTTAGGGAACTGGCAGAATGAGGCTGAGTTGCGCCTGCTAACTTCAGATACTGGGGACGAGGGGAGGGGGAAATGGAGAGAGGTTAGAACAAAGCAAGCCTTCAAAAAGTGTCCTCAGAAAAAAGAGGTTCTACGCTACCACAGCCTAGGCAAGAAATACTTTAGGGGTGATAAATAGTGACAAAGATAATAAAAGAGCTAAAGAGTATGCTGTTCAGCCAGGCACAGGTACTGTACTAGATTTCCAGCCCAGCAAGGAAGCTGGCAATATAGTGAAGGACTGAATCCTTGGGTTCCTTCTTAAAGGGAATCCAGCTAGAGAAGGGAGAAATTCTGCTTTGGGATCAGCTTAGCCCAGGCCCCATATGAACTAAGACATGCCATTACCTCACTGGTAAATTTCCCTCCAGGCCCACTCATATTTTGACCTTCTGCATGAGAGTGAGGGAAAACATGAGGAGATACCACACAGCTACCTGGAAAGGGATGTAGATATCTCACTTACTGTTCAAATGAAAATACTAGAACCTCATTCAAACCTTACTGTCTTCATGGCACTACTTTTGAGCTTACAGTTAAAATATCACAGGAAACAAAAGTGTTCATGTGCAGGAAGGCTCTGGACCAGAAGTGCTTAAAAAGAGTTTCCTTCTAATAAATTTCCCTTTCCAGAGAAAGAGAGTCTGCCTATGTCCTCAAAAGAATCAGACCTGTCCTTTAACTTACACCCCTATTTCTAACCACCCCCACCCAACTTAGAAAACCTTGAACCTTAGAATACCACCAAAAATAACCATTACGTGCCTCAAGTTAGAAGGGTTCCCTCCCTCTTGAGAGGCAAGCGAAGAAGATTGGTCTCAAAAGAAAAAATAAAAGAGAAGCTTCAACTTCTAAACACATTTTTTCTTTTGTAAACATAAATGTCACTGAAATGATGACTAAACCCACACAGCAGAGGAGAAAAATGTATTAGTTGTAGAGTTTATATTTTAATGCCCAAAAGCATTTATATATTTACATAAAAGAGCCTGCCTTGATTAATGAATGTCTCTTTGTACTTCCACACATCTGAATTTATTAACTCTTGAACTTATCAAGGAGGTATAGTGAAAATATGTCTGAATAAAGCAATAAGCCCTAAGAGTCTAATCTTGAGAGAAGAAGTATGATCCATCCATTTACAAGTTATTTCTCTCTGCTGTGTACATTAGCCTGGCAGGATCTTAGTCACAGATATGCATATGTTGATGGCTCATCCAATAACCAAGCCAGACAGGAAGACTGAAGGGGAAGAAATCATTTGTCCCCAACAACCCAGTACCTCGAGTCTAGATCCTAAAGCATGGCCAAAAAAAACCTAAACACTATTCTCACAGGAGTGGCTTCCTGATTAGGCTTAACAATCACTGCCTCATCTAAGCTTGCATTCATGAAACACCCTGCTGAAGAGACCAAGCAGGTAGCAACAGGACTGCCCCCGGACCAAAACATTTCATAGGAAAGCAGATGTTATTCATTACTGACACTCAAGGACTCTTTGATCACTTCTGTGAGAAGGCACTGTCAAATTTTCTCTAACAAATATGTTAGTTCTTTGGCCCCACGTACTTAGTTCCAGAATGTCTTCTCTGTTGAAGAGAAGCTTGCTTATGAGGGATCCAAATGCCAGACTGGTAAACAGTCATGTTAACATTATACGACAATCTTTGTATTAGCCAGCTCAGATACTTGCTAGATTTCAAAATCCAGTGACTCTAATCTGATCCAGAGGCTCTGTTAGTTATGCCTCCAAAGAACTCCCATTCATATGAATAAATTTACTTCTTCATTTCTACCCTGCTTGAAGTTTGACTGCTCTGCCCTTTGGTGGCTATGAGCTCTACCCTTTAAAAATACCCCAATTACTCCCAGAGGATGTTTAGCCCTTAAAGGAGAAGAAATTGTGAAATGAATTTGCCTGTAGCTCCAGAGCCAGCATTGATCCTGAGAATTCTCCATTCCATCCCAAGAAGAGAGGATCAGAGAAAGGACTATTCCATTGGCTGACCACCATTAATTTACTTTGAGAAAGGTTTCAAGTCTTCATTCTACAATTTTAGTTTTCCGATGACTGTTTAACAACCTCTCCTTGTCATTCTGTTCTCAGAGAAGCTCATATTGGTATTAGAAATACCCTCTCGGTCCCTCTTTGAGGTCTCTACTCAAGTGAAAAGAGAAGAGAGATTTGCCCCCAAAACAAGAAAAGAAATTTGATCCCAAGACTACACAGACTCTTAGAACTACTAAATACCTTGAAAGGTTATCTTCTAGCATCTGCCTTCAGGCAGAGGACCATCTAAGGCCACACTGGCTACATGGCAGTCTTTTACTTGAATACAACAAGGGACAAAAATGCACAGACTTTTCGAATGGTCCATCCTGATGGTTCCAGAGCTTGATCATTTAGTAATATATGGCCTTTACTACATCTCCCCAAGTCACTCAACAATGAGTGAAATAAGAGCATCTACTTTTATAGCTCCTAGGACCAAACCAGACTCAAAAAACAAGCAGTTCTTGGGAGGCAGTGGTAGATTCTAACAACCTACCAAAGCAGGTCACAAAACCAGAGGTGAAAGAAAGGAAGGGAAAGGAATTGCAAAAATTACATTTGTTGGAAAAGATAAACAACTTCCATTGTATCGACTTAATAAAAAAATGCCCTGGGCTGAACTCCAGGATGCTCTCATCTCACATGAAAGTGTCTCACCACCTTCTATGGGCAACAGGGGTTGTCAATGACCAACATGACATCAATGCCATAGGCCTCCAGCAGGTCCATGAGGAAGCTCCGGTCTCCCTGGGGGTCCAGACCCATGCCCCGGGCATGTTCTGCTGTCAGGGTTTTGTCTTGACTGGCAGATACTTCCAACAAAGTCTGAAATATCCGGTTGTTTTGCTCTAGGAAAAACCTGCACTTCCAAACAAGACACAGGAAAGGAGGGAAGAAAAGACAAAACAAATAACAAACAAACAAAAAAAGCTCAGCATATAAACCACACATGGATTACCAAAACTACGGTTTTGTTCTAATGTTTAATGTTCTCTTAAAAAGTTGCAAAAATAAATCAACAATATCTTTTAAGAAAGAAGGAAACTGTATAAAAGTTAAAGGGTTGCAAAGCCCCACCAAGGTTAGCAAATAACCCATTTGGTGCTAATCATGGTGTGTTAGGAAAAAACTCTGAGCAAGTGCTGACTTACTTGGCTACCCAGATTTTTTTTTTCCTGTTGGGGCGGGGGTGGTGGTGGTGGTGGGTTGTTATTAGTGGTTTAACACAGATTTAGGGAAAGACTCCCAGATACTGTTTTCTTCTCTGCTTGGTCACAGGAGAAACGAATATTTACAAAAACCCTGATAATGCAATTCTGAGGTCCAGACTTTAAGTGAGAAACTGAAAATCACCTTATAAAGGCCTGGATGGGTAATCAAAGCTAGTGGTGGCAGACACGCCACAATAGAGACAAAGAGTCTGAAATGGCTCTCTAGCCCCCAGGTCACTGCAGACAGCATGAGGCTGACAGACTGTCCACATAAGCAGAATAGGCGAAGCTCCGACAAACTGGGGCAGACCCAGGGATGCTCTGGAGGCAGCAACACTGGAAGTGAAGGTTTTCTATGAAGGAGAAAGGGAAGCCAGGCTGTAGACACTGATACTGGCTTACCTTAACACGGCCCTTAATTGTTGTGTTTTTTTTTTTTTGAAAATTATGCACAATATAAGACTTAAATGTCACTGACTTACAGTATTCTATATGAATAATGCAATCTTCAGAAAAGGTAGTAATTGTCTAGATTTCTAAGCTGTGCCCACAGAGGTCTCAGGTTCTACAAAGGTGCCTAGTCCCTCAAAAACTCTGAATGCTCAGGAATTTCAGATCCAGTGGTGTGTGTCAAGTCTTGATGAGACTGTACCTGGATCTTTGCTCAGTTCACAAGTATGTTCACATATAAACAGTACGTTTGTGTTAGAAAGACTTCACGAAGGTCAAAGCATTGCACCTTAGCTGAAATGTCAACGTTGAGTTTTAAGCATCAGAGCCAGAAACTGCCCTAACTGCATGTGCCATTGCCCAGCCACAGCATGGAATATGGCATAGGAAGACCAAAGAGGAAGCCAGGGGAAAGAGAGTTCATTAGATTGAGCAAATTTTTCAGGTTATCCCATAATACTCAGCATAAGGATCAGCCTGTTCAAAGGTGGTAAAAGATGAGAATAGTTCCTGAATCTGAGGGATAGAGAGCTTCTATACAGCAGATATCCTGGAAATAAATGCCCAAGAAAACACACACACACTAGGACTCCCATTTCCTCTTCATGGCCTTTCCCTGCTTCCTTCCCTAACTCCTCTTGTTCTCCCCAGTGACATTTCAGGGCTTGGGGCTGACTCATGCCCAGCTCTAGGTGTCCCTGGCAGCAATAAAGGGCATCCCTGGCCTGCAGTGACATGGGAGGAATCAGGGTCACTGGTCAACCTAAAACCTAAAGCAGTTAGTGCTGAGTTGATCACCAGGGAGGCCCACAGCCACTGCCACGGGACTTACAGCACAAAGAGGTCCTCTTCACAAGGGTGGTAATCTTCTTCCACTTCCTGGGAATACAGCAGCATCTGCCTGTTGTAAAGGAGAGCACCATCAAACTCGGGCACAGCTACAAGGACCCCAGGCATGGGCATCTGCAGTGGGCGCCACCTCCCAGGGAGTAACACCAGCCAGTGCAGGCCCTCTGTCCAAAGGAAGGGAGAGAAGGGACAGGGAAGGAATAACAGGGCTTGGGGGGTAAAACCACTACGTTTCAGTGTCAGTTTTGCCCCTGTGCAATCTTCAGCGGTAACAATCATTCTGGACTTGCCTAATTATCCATAAAATGGGAGCGATGATAATACCATGATTTCACACATTGAGAATTTCATGACATATGCATACAAAAGTATCCAGTATGGAGATCCATGCAACTTAGGTGCTCAGTAAATGATTGTTTTAAACACACGTCTAAACAATGTAATGTAAAATCTAAACACGTCTAAGCAATGTAATGTAAAATCTAAACAAGGTCATTTTGAGAATTTCGGGAAGCCTGCCAGTGTCCCTTCTTTTGGCTTCACACATTCCCAAATCTATCAGAAAGAAATCACCCCATCCACATCTGCTACCCTCTTACTGGGGCAATATGCAGGGAGTCTGGCTTTTCAGCTGCAGGACTTCCCTTCATTTCCAACACCCAGGTAGCACTCAGATGCAGAAATGAACAACAGGGGAGGGGTGGGCAGGACAAGAAGGAGGGAGACTCTCACTTCCCAGGGGCCCCAGCAAAAGGGCAGGCTTTATAGAAAGACTTGCAGCTGGCCTAGCGGTTACCCAACTCCTCTCTCTCAGAATGGTGCACCAGCCTTAGCTGTGCCCCATCACCCACGGGGGTGTGCATGTGACCTGGGCTTCCCACTACCTCTGCTCATTGAGCCGTCGGTACTTCTCCCTGTCAGCACTGTTGATCTTCAGCAGGGGCTGCAGGTGGTCATGGTGTGTCTTCACATTCTGGTTGTCCACATAGACGTCATACAGTTCATGCTTCTCCTCAAAAATCTTCTCGGTGGTGCCTGTGAAACCCAAGGTAAAGAAGGTGGGCACTATGAGGCTGTCACTGAAAGGAGCAAACCAGAAACCGAGTCCGGGAGCCCCATGTCTGAGATGAGAAGAGAGGCTTGTGGGGAGCTGGGAGGCCAGAACATGGCTCCCAACTGAGCTGTCAAAGGTAGGTAATTAGGGCAGGGTCATGTGGGCAGAGATATGAAGAAGGCGCCGTACTCACAGGCCACATAGGACACCTCCACCTCTAGGTTCTCAATGTCAGCCACGTTCACATAGAAGAAAGGCTTGGACTCAGGAATGGTGCCCCCGATGCCAGGCAGGGAGATGTTGGCCAGGCAGCAACAGCAGTACACTGTGGGGAGAGAGGGGGAGAGGACGGGAGAGGAGGAGTCTGCAAAGTCTGCTGGCCACAGCTCTTCTGAAGGTCATCCTCTGACTGCTTTGCTTTGTACGGTCCTGGCATTCTGAAGCAACTGGGGGGTAAGACTTTTGGGGGTCACAGAGCAAAACCTACTTTCTCCAAGGTCACAAACAATGTACTCACCAAATCCAATAGACATTTTTCAGACCTTATCCCACTAGGTCTTGCTTTGAACTGGACTCTGTTGATTTTCCTCTTCAAAACTTTTGCCTCCCTTGGCTTCTGTCCCCCTTGCATCTTCTGGTTCTTCTCCTCTTTCTGACTGTTCTACCTCAGTCTCTGCTGTTGACTTTCACTGCTCCAGCTTCTCTGCCTTTATCTTAAAAGACTCCTATATGCCTCTTCTCACTCATTATGCTCTTCCCAAGCAATGTTATCCACCTCCACAATTATCCACACAATCAATCTGTTATTTTCAAATCATAATCTCCAGCTCCCAACATTTCTCCAAAGGTGTGAACCCAGTTATATAAATGCCATGGTATATACTTCTACCTTCCCAGCTCATACTCATCATGTCCAGAGTTAACTCCTTCAAACCAACCCCCTTCCTACTCCTTCCACCATCCCTTGCCATCCTGCACTCTCCTCAAATACTACCTCACCACACACCAGAACCTCAACACCAACCAGACACCAAATTTTGTCAAGTTTATCTCTTAAATATATCTGGAAACCAGACTCTTATCTCTCACCAGAGCATCGATTTATAATCCAATCCATCTTCTACATTGCCACGAGAGTCACATCCAAAAATGCATTCAATCATGTCACTCCCAGACTTAAAACTGACCCAGGTGGTTTCCATTCCGGGGAACTTAGGATGAGCTCCTATTTTTGCTTCTAGTTACCTCTGTAGCATACAACACCCACAGGTGGGGGTGAAAATATCAAAATGCGCTTTCGAAGTAAAGCAAATTTCCAGAGGATAAGGATCTGCTCCCCAAAGAACTTAATAAACTGAGACATGCAGCCAGCTGGGTGTGTGATCTGAAAAAAATATAAAGTGGGGAGGGGGCGGAAGAAGGGAGAAATACCTTGTTAGAAAGATCACCAGGAAAAGCATTAAGTACAGGCATGTGCTAAACTCTTTCCCCCCAGAATCCAAAGTACATTAAAGTATGATTACCTCCACACAAAATGGTACTTCCCACACTAAAAGGCTTATCTTTAAATTGGGTATCCATAAATACACAAGCTCCTCTAAAACAGTGAAGTTTAGATTTAGGGATCATTTGCTAAAGGGAGAGGGGTACAGAGGAAACAAAGCTGAATTTAACATTCGAAAAGTCAAAAAATAAAAGTATCTCTGAAGTACTTCAATAAGAAAAATTCAAACCAAAACACCACTGAGCATTGTAAGGAATAATACAATATGGAGAGTCCCAGATACATTTTCAAATACACAGGAATCCAGATACTGTGCAAAGTGATGTCTGTCTGCAAAGGTTACAGGCAGGAAGAAATCCTAGGGCCTATGGGCATAACCACATGCTGCGCTTCAACTCTTAACCACTCTTCCTGCAAATGCTGACCCCAAGCAGCCTGGAAGTCCCTAAGGGCTGCCTCTAGGAGCAAGGAATAGTCAAGGGGTTGAGAGCAGGAGCTGAGACTCCAGGGGAGCTCAATTCTGAGCCTGGCCTTGGGGAAGTTGGTTATGTTTCTGATTTAGTTTCCTGACCTCTAAAATGAGGCTAGGAGGACCACAGAGACAACACTTAATGGCCCAGTCAATGGAAAGTGCTGCTGCCAACGGACAGAACAGAAGGGGTTCAAACCAGACGGACGCCCTTTCTTTGGAAGGCCATATCCATGCTAAAGAATCATAGGTAACAGCGCTCATCCCCACCCACTAGGAGTCACTTCCTCCAGGTAGTCTTCTCTGTCTCTCCCAGCACTGTGCTCCTCGGCTCCCTGGACTTCTCTCACCACAGGTCTTATCAGGCTGTATTTTAATTGCTTGTCTACCAGCAAGCAGGAGGACATTCCTTCTCGAGAGAGTTGCAGACACCAAGGCTGTGTGCTGTGATTTAACACCTGGGAGCCCTCTCCGAGTACCCCACACCTGAGACTTGAGGTAGGCTCTCTGCCCTGCCAGTCCAGACCAGGGTCCTCCCACATCCTATGAAGCTGCCACGGAGAGAACTTCCCTTTCCAAGAAATCCGCCCTCCACTGATACCACTTGCCCCAGGCCAGAAGAAGGGTTGCTCTCAATTTAGCATACCCGGCTTGCCTACATCCGCCACCAAGTCCCAGGTAACTAGGAGGGGAAGCACTCAGTGGCCAGGTGTGATCAAATCCCTCCAAGCACAATCGTTCCCGAAGGTCAAGCAGCAACTAGCCAGGGCAAGGAGCCAAAAGCATGTTGAGGTTCTTCTCAGCCCTCCCTCTTGTTGTTTGCAGGTGCTTAACATGTGGGCTTATATGGCATGAAGGCAAGGTTTTATACCATCTGTCCTGGGCCTTAAAATCTGAGAACAAAGTATGGATCCTTCACCAAATCTCACTTTATTTATTCATTCATTCAAGAAATAGTTCTTACATGCTTACCCTGTGACAGGCGCTGTGCTAAGTATTCTAGTTCTGACAATGAACAAAAAAGATCCAGTCCCTGCTCTCATGGAGTTTATAGGCCAATGGGAGAAACAGACAGGTAGACAAGCAATTAAAATCAGCCTGGTAAGAGCTGTGGTGAGAGAAGTACAGGGAGCCTAGGAGCACAGTTCTGGGAGAGAAAGAGAAGACTTCCTGGAAGAAGTGATGTTGAAGCTTCACCATAAAGGATGAATAGGAGAGACAGTATTCTTGGCAGAGGGACATCTGCGTACAAGGCATGGAGATAAGAGGAAACATCCCCCTTTCTGGGAACACCCACAGGCCCATCCCACAGAAATGCTGAAAACCAACAACAGGAGATTGTCCCTTCTCTTCTGAAAGTTCACAGCTTCAGAGACTTCTCATCCCTCTTCACTTAGCCTCATTCAAACACCTAATCTCTCTCATAAAAAACTATTTTTACATCATATGCAAATGACATTTCTCCTGCTTTAATTCAAATCTATTTCCCCTTCTTCAGCTTTGTCCCTCTCTAGATTTTAAAGGGAACTCTCTTTCCTCAACTTCCACAGTTGTTCACCTTATGTTTTTCCTCAGATCTCTCAAGCCCAAGATCTTCCACCCTATTTCTACTCCCTCTTTTTATTCCCTAACTCTTCAGTATTTATCCCTTTGCTTTTGTCTCTATCTGCCCCTAAGGAATCTACTCCTGGGGCTCAGTCCCTCCTCTTTGTTTTTCTCTCCAGCTTTCCCATTTCTCTAAGGGAAACCCTTTATCCAGACAATTGCCTGATCTCTCAGAGAGGCTCAGAACTGGCCTTCCTTCCCCCTTTCCAACATTTTTTCCCCTCACTCTGCTAAAGTCTTCAGTCTGATCCCTACTTTAAAAACATTCCTATTTTTAAAGTTTCAATATACATGTTTTCACTTTGGAGGAAATTCATTGAACTATATACTTATGATTTTTGCACTTGTCCCTGGAAATGTATTTCAACAAAAAGCTTGCATAAGAAGTTATTTTTTTCCAGTCGCTTTCCTTTTTTACACATATAAACACCCCCACTCCCCTCCCCCACCAAAAAACCCCACCCCACCCAGCCCCAATGCCTTACCTTATTCACCAGGTAATAAATGTATTAATAACCTAGCATGCATCTTATCTTGGTTTGAAGCTGATATGTACCCCAGAAAAGCCATGTTCTTTTAAACCAATCTTGTGGGGGTACTGTTGGGTGGGACCTCTTGATTAGGTTGTTTCCATGGAGATATGACCGTGCCCATACAATGTGGGTCTTAATCAGCTTACTGGAGTCCTCTAAGAGGGAAACATTTTGGAGGAAGCTCAGACACGGATGTCTGGAGATGCAGAAGTCAAATGCTCCACAGATACAAGAAGCTGAGAAAGCCGTTTGAAACCAGATGTTGGGAGAGAAGGACAACAGATGTCACCATGTGCCTTCCCATGGGACAGAGGAACCCAGAAGATGCCTTTCCTCTAAGAAGGCATCCTCTTGTAAGTATCTTCATTTGGACATCTTCACAGCCTTAGAATTGTAACTCGTAACTTAACAAATCCCCTTTATAAAAGCCAACCCATTTCTGGTACACGCATTTTGGCAGCTTTGGCAAACTGAAACAACATCCACCTAAATTTTTCATGTTCACATATGCATGTGTGTGTACAAATTTCTGTCTTTACTTACCAATCTCTAGATATGAGATTGTAATTATTTTACAAAAATGTGACCATATTATACATCATTTTCTGTATCTTACTATTCTCATACAAAATTATTTCTAGGTAGGCCTTTCATAGAACAAGTTGTGCTCTAATTCATTATTCATACTGGCCGTTTAATATATGGGACATTCTAAGCTTCTATCAGTCTGAACAATTTTGATTAAACTTCTTATACATGCACCATTTTACACATATATTTGATAGATCCCCAGGAGTGAGTCCCAAGAATGGGAATGCTTGATCAAAGGGTACATGTATTTTAAATTTTAATGTGCTGTCAATTTCTTTTTAAAAATAAGTCCCACTATTTTCTATTTGCAACCTATAAAAGCACCCTTTGCTCTACATCTCCTAAGGTTTAAGAGGAGCTGCCCTCAATATGGCAAAAGCAGAAAACAACTTTACTTTTTCTCTCTCAGTCCTTCCTTCTTGGCCTCTTGAGGAGAAGCCAGGGACATTCAGGTTATATTGATGACTTCCCTGGGGATTTGGAGATTGCTCAGCAGCAGTTTGACTAAGGAGAGAAAAATGGATCAGAGTTTGAAATGGAGAGAAGACAGTGGGATTCAGATCAATAGGAACCCAGAATCCCCTTACGGACCTTCTGGCCATTTCTTAATTACTGCCTTTCAGCCCATACCATGGGCCTGGGAAATCTGCCAACTACATTTCCTAGACTCTCTTAGCAGTTGGCTTCCTGTTAAATTCTTCCAATGGGAGACAATGCCTGGAGATTGGAAGGTGGGGGGAGGACGGGAGAAGGGATTCTCTTCCGTTTCTAGCTCCTGTATGTATTCCTTCAGCAGTGGAGGACAGCTATTACTCTTGCCTCCAGTTTTCCTTAGTGCTCCCAGCACCAACTGAGCCACACCCCTCAGAGGCACCAGTGTCAGATGCACAGTGCTCCCCTCAGAGATCTGAGAACTGGCCGTGCAGGAGCCCCTCCTTCAAGTTTCTAAGGTCTTGTCAATGCTACCTCTCCTCCTTTGTTACCCGGACTGGCCTTAGGGGTATGTGGCAGGCAGCCTCTAAATGAATGCCCAGGATTCCCACTTCCTGGTATTTACAGCTTTATGTAATCCCCAAATCCTCTTGAGTAACTTACTTCTAGCCAACATGACATGGCAATGTTGAGGGGTATCGCTTTCATACTTAGGTTACAAAGGATTCTGACTTCTGTCTTGTTAGCAGACTCTCTCTTGCTGGCTTTGATGAAATGAGGTGCCGTGCTGGAGAGGTGTATATGGCTAAGAAATGAGAGTAGCCTCCAACCAATAGCCAGGAAGGAACAGTGGCCCTCAGCCCAACAGTCCTCAAGAAACTGAATGTTGTCCACAGCCATGTAAGTGAACTTGGAAATGGACCTGTTCCCAGTTGAGCCTTCAGATAAAGCTCAGCCCTGGTTAACAACTTGACTGCAGTTATTAAGAGACTGCAAAACAGAGGGTCAGCTAAGCCATGTCTTGATTCCTGACCCCAGGAACTGTGAGATACTAAATATGTACTGTTCAACCCATTAATTTTGTAGTGATTTCTCATGCCTCAATAGATGACTAATAAAGGGTAGCAGCAGCTTCCTATAATTCATGGATTACCTCGTGATTTGCTTCTTGCTCCTTGAGTCCTTGAACTCCTACCTACCCATTCCCTGTATTGAATTACTTTGAAATACCTAACATGGTTTCTCTTTCCCTGATGAGCACTAACTGATACTGATTAAGGTTCAAATAATATGTCCATAATTTAAGGTTCTTTATAATATAATTCCAACTTATTTTTCCAGTCTTTTCTCTCATGGTCAGCCTAAATAAAAATTCAATTCCAGTCAAACTAATTTGCTCATTCCCCCATGAATTTATGTGTTCTTTCTTAAGCCCACATTTCTGCAAATACAGTGAATGCAGCAGGGGATGAATCTTGGCTTTAGCACCAGTCCTGGGTTTAAATCCTGGCTCCATCTCTTACTAGCTATATCATCTCAAGCAAATCATTGAACCTCTATTAACCTTTAATTTGCTTATACAAAACAAGGATATATAAAAAAAGAAAAATGACAGTAAAGGAATGCTTCAGCAAGTATAGATAAATAGCTATCTATAACTGTAGCATAAGGCCTAACTCAGAGAAGGTGATGGCAAAGTTATAGATTGTGGCTCTCTATGTTGTTAATGCTTTCTCTTGGTCTGGAATCAGTATCCCTCACTTTTCACCCAGCTAGATATGTCAGAGACCAACTACTCTTCCAAGAAAGTTTCACAGAGTTCAATCCTAACCATGTGGCATAATTTCTCCATCAGGGGAGCACCACGGTTCCACTGAAAGATCTTGTGAGTGGCCACAGGGGCAAGAGAAGGAGAAGCAAGAGGAGCAGCATTTTCTTAGCCATTTTTGTACCCTTCCAACACCTGATACCTGGCCTACAGCTGTGTTTGCTGTGTTTAATGTAAACAAACATATTCTTGAACCAAAGCCAAAGTACTTCAGAAGGAATGCACAATAAAGTAATATAAAAAAAATTACAACTAAAAAAACTTCACAGCTGTTCCTAAACTCATCTTTAGTTGAAATGTCCAGCTTTATATTATCTGAAGCAATCAAGAGCATCAAATCCATCTCTTCCCCCACTAGGAATCCACCTCGACTGGCCTATCAAACACAGCTTTGCGCTTTGATATATGTGTCTAGAGAGCACACTGTTTAAGATAACTCGCCTTACGTAGCAAAAGAACCTAAATGCTTACATTATAGCCCCATTCAACTGAAAGCAGATGTTTGGGCATGAGTCCAAGCCATAAGTTCCTTATTAATAAAAATTCAATCAATAACTCTTGTACCAGACACAAATACGGTTCTGTTTGAGAGTATGGCTGACCTCACCTTCATCTCAGGGTACATGTATCGGTGGATGGAAGGTAGCCAGTAGACAGGGGGCAAGCTGCTGCCTCTCCCCGGACCAGCATGGAGCACCCCTTTCTTGTCTTCATAGAAAGCAGCCAGATGAGAGTAATGTCCTGGCATCTCCAGCTGGTGTCTGTACAACACACACGCACAATGAGAACAGCTCTGGCTATAGCTCTGCAGCTCACTCTCCATCCCCCACTCCACCCCCATCCCCATACCATGAGGGTTATACCACTTAGGAACCAAGGATCTAATATGCTAAAAAGATCCCTTTTTTCAGGTTGCCTGGGATACCTCCTTGGGTGTTACAGAAGATCTCTAGGAAAAGCTCCTATGTGGGGCCTGAAACTCCCTGACAGCACCATGTAACATATTTCCTCATGGGAAACAGACGGAATTAACAGACTATGACTAATGCCTATTGTTCTTGAGCAAGGTATGCTAAAATTGTATGTGTTTCCTGGAGAATGGATATTTACCGTGAGAAGGGATAACTTGGAAGCCTATGAATTCCTTGCTGAAAACTGCTCTGTTTAGAAATTATGCTTGCTTGCTTGCTTTGCTGTGGTAAAAGAATAAGTGGCTTACCCCCCAGTGTCTCTACGCTGCCTGGGCTGTTCTGGCTGAAGCGGCACAGCCCCAGACTGTATACTCTCTCCATGCTTCCTTTGCAAGCCGTTACTGGAGGTGTAAAAGCCCAAGGCTGTGGAGGTTGGAGGGAAGACAATCTGCTGGGTCTGGGCTTACTCCTTTCCCATATTGTTGCTCCATCAACTGCCCCTGCCTGGTGAGTGTGTTAACTGAGCTTGGTGCCAACACCTGAAGGTGGTGAGGTGTAGATGAGCCGAGCCTGCACTAGCAATTGAAGAACTGGGTTCTAGAATTCCTTGTCTGTAGTGCACGACAACAACGCTCTTCCTTCCTCACTGGGAAGGATCAAATCAGACCAAGAATTTGGAAATGGCTTTAAGTATAGTGAATCATTGTAACGTTATCACTAAGAAGTCTTCCAGCTCCAGCTGGAGATGAGGGAAGAGTCAGGGGCACATTCTCTTATGGGGGAGGAGACTTTACACATTGGTGATCGGACTCCCAACCAACGTATGTTCTGGATGGTACATGCCAAGGGAAAAATGGGAGGGAGCCAGAGACTCCAACTGGAAAAAGAAAGAAACCTAAATGACTGGAAGAAAAGCTCATGGTCAGAAATGGCAGCTGACTAAAGTAATCAGCTGTCAATTAGGCAATAGTTTCAAAATTACACCTAGTAGTGATGAACGCACACTAAAAGAGGTGCTCCCCATTTACTGTGGTGTGAGGACACACAGGCAACCCCTTTCTGAAGGGTAATTTGCAACTTGTATCAAATTGTACATGGTATATACTCTGTGACCCAGTGATTACATGTGCCCTAAAGAATTATATATGGATATGAACGATTATCTGCCTACAAGGATGCTCATGTTGACAGTGGTGAAAAATAAGAAACAACGTAAAAACGTCCAATACTGGTGAAATAAATCATCATGCATCCATGTTGAAATACTGTGAAACAACCAAAATGATGTTGAAGGTTGCTATTTATGATCTACTGAATGGTGAATACATCAAGGTGAAAAATTTAGACATTGGGAGGCAAAGATGGCTTGGTGGCAGAGTCCTCTCCTGCCATCCCAGAGACCCAGGTTCAGTTCTCAGTGCCTACCCGTGTGAAAAAAAAAAAAAAGAAAAAAAATTTAAATATTGTATAACCTCGATATTAATATTTTAAATTAATGTGCATGTATATATTTGTACATAGAAAAAAAGACTAGAAAGATATATAATAAAATGCTATCAGTAGATATCTCTGGCTGGTGAGGTCATGTTTTTATTTTGTTTTGCCTTTAAAGTTTTCTGCAACAACTAATTGTTAATTTCGCATTTAGTTCTTTTTAACTTTTTATTATGGAAATATTTACCACATACAAGAAGTAGAAAGAATAGCATAAGGAATCTCATGCGCTGATCACTTAAGTTTCAATGATGATCAGTATTTTACTAATACGGCTATTATATCTATAGCCTATCCCTCAACACTCTTTTTTCTTCCTGATATTTGCTTGTTTTAAAGCAAATCCAACATCATATCATTGTCCTATAAATAAATCAATACATATCTCTAAATGATACAATTTGTTTTAAAAAAAATAGCATAACTGGGGGTGCAAGGGTAGTTCAGTGGTAGAATTCTTGCTTGCCATGCAGGAGACCTGGCTTCAATTCCCAGTTCATGCACTTCCCAAAACAAACAAGCAAACAAACAAACAAGAATTCAACAAATGGTGCTGCAATAATGAGATACTCACATGGGAAAAGAATGAAATGCATTCTTTTGTATGCATGCAGCATACAAAAAAAAAAAAGCGTAACCACCATGCTATTATCTCATTTAACAAAATTTAAAATAATGCCTTAATATCAATTAATAACCAGTTCACATCCACCAAATTGTATACTAAATTGTATACCAAATTATACCAGTATCCCCAAAATGGTTTTTGACAATTTGGTTTGTTTGAAACAAGATCCAAATAAGGTTCAAAGATGTGGCTATGTGTCATAAGTCCCAATCATTCTATAACAGCCCATCCTCATATTTCTAATTTAGTTTTTTAATTATAAAATAGTTTTCCAGTGTCTCAGGTTAATGGGAAAAAGCCATAGAAAGGACGCTTAAGCTAAAGAGATATTGAAGGCAAGAGCTGTAGATGAAATATTAATTAGGACTTCAAAAGTCAGAATGAATATTAAACATAAATTAGATTTTGTAGGAATCCAGTCCAGTTATTTTACATAAAAGCATTGCTGCAGTTAAGTATTATCCCTTTCTAGAACCTGGGTTTATATAACTATGCTCCTTTCTCCTTCACATAACCTATCGCGGAAGCTGCTTCCTCTCTCATGTTTCCTCCTGTCCTCTTTAATTAGCAAGTTGGGAACCTTTCTACCTATGCCTCAAAATCTAGAAGACTTAAAAGAGATCAGTGAATTCAAAGAGCCAAAAAAGTCTATATGATTAAAAAGATAAGGTTGAAAGATAAAAAACAGAGTCAGTCTGCCCATGCCGAAAACAAACGAACAAAAAAACAGTCAGAAAATATTTTCAATTTGTATCACAAAGAGTTCTTCTAAATAACCCCCAAGATGGAGTAAAGGCTAGAGATGGGTCACAGAAAAGGAAATATAAATGACCCAAACAAATACAAAAATGTTCAACCTCACCCACAGTGAGAAAAATGCAAAATGAAACTAAACTGACAAATTGTCCGTTACTCAGAAGTTTTCCAAAAATCCAAGTCTTATTCTTGTGTTGGCAATGTTATAAGGAAACAGGCATTTTCAAACATTAATATTGGGCATGCAAATAGTACAAACACTATGGAAACAATCTGACAGTTTCTATTAAACTTACAAATACATACTAGCTTTGAACCACCAATTCCATTTCCAGAAATCTGACCTACAAATATACACTGCACAGGTGTGAAATGATATTTTCTCATGGATATTCAGTGCAGCATTATTTGTAATAACAAAAGACCAGAAACAATCAAATGTCCATCAATAAGAGACTTAAGAAATAAAGTACAGATCTGCTATACAGGGCATATGATACAACGGTAAAAAGCAATGAAGGTGTTCTCTATATACTAATATGAGAAGACCTCTTAGATATATTGTTAAATGAAAAAGACAAGGTGCAGCACAGTGCATATCACATGCTACCGTTTGTATGCAAAGGGGGAAAATAAGAATATACATTTGTATTTGTCTATGTATACACACACACACACAAACTTTAGAAAGATACCTGAGAAATTACTAACGGTGATAACTAGGATTATTAGATAAATGTGGGAACTGGGTACTTTTCATTTTATACCAGTGGTAGAGAATGACACTCTTTCCTTCCTTTACTAATAAAATTTACTTCCAAATTTTAGCTGGTCATATGGTCACCCACTAAAGATCACACTTTCCAGACTTCCTTGCTGCTAGACGTGGCTAGCAACCAGTAAAATACGAGTAGAAGTGATGTGTTCAACTTCTGGGATTCCAGTTTTCCTTTTTACTGCAGGCTAGAACATGACATAGTAATGGTGAGCACACCTTCTACCATGTGGATTAGGATAACACTCGAGGAGATGGTAGAACACAAGACAGAAAAACTTGGTCCCATAGTGACCCAGCAGAATAGTCACCTACCTACTCTGGACCACTTTCTACCTCTGGGACTGTCATGCTAGAAAAGCTGTCCTTCTGTCTTGTCTGAGTCATTGTATTTTGGGTCTCTTTCTTATAGCAATTTAGCTGGTACTCTAAATTGGCAGAAAATGATAACCTAGAAATAAGTTACTCCATTAGAAAAAAACTATATTGAGGCATTGGCTCAGCAGCTTGCAGGGTAGGATGATGAGAAAATAGATAAATGCGACCGGAAATCTGATAAACTCTTGTTATACTGCAGCAAAACATTTGCTAAAATTGCTCCCTTGGATGACCTGGAAGAAAGACCCTGTGTCATCTGAACTTGTACCTTTTAAGGGAAGCAGTTAGAAATAGAGCGATGATGTGTATCGATTGCTCCTTGATGCTTTCAGTACACTACTAAAAGAGGAAGATGAAAATGGGCAATTGGCCAGTCTGCAAGTAGAAGTGGAAGGAAAATACAGCCTGCTCAGGGCAGTGAGTTTTCCAATATAAATTATTTGAGACTCCCATAATTTGGGACCCTGTGGGACTAGACAAGCCAATTGCATCTGTACCCCAAAGCAGGAGATAAGATTTATCTATTAAAGCCTCTATGAGAGTCTCCAATTAGGTATCCTTAGTCAGATGTAAGAGCCAGTCTAGTTGCAAAGATCAGATGCAGGGTGAAGCCTCAAGGAAGTTGCCCTTAAAAGGAGGGAGAATGGGACGGGCCAAACACAGAGACTAGTGTTCACTAACTTAAAAACTATGACCCAGAAGAGGTCTTCGGCAGCGAATATTTATACATGGAACTGGCTAGAAACAGACAGACAGAAGTCTATTAAATTTCTGAGGAATCTGCATTATCATATGCCTGGCCCATCAAACCTGTGACTTCTTTGCCCCTGATCCCCAGTCCCCCAAACCACATCAGCAGAAAATACACTATTAAGCTATACAGCCTTAAGAGGGGCAGATTCCCTGATGCCCACTTCAGATGCCATTATGGAGAAAAGTAGTTAAAGAACCTCCTCAAAAGCAGAACCAGGGGTCATAGAGGAAAACGGAAAAGGGGATCATAGACAGCAGAGCCGGGGTTTAAACAAGGAACATACTGCTCTGCCAGGACGAGGAGTCTTTGCAAATTCTGCCCAACAGACTTTTGTTGTTGTTATGGATTAATAGCTGCTTGTATTTCTTATTCTTTCCTTTACCAAATAAGAGTTTGAATTGTAGGCCCTACTCTACATTCCATACTACATTTGTAAGGTGGAAATGGGAGGACTTACCTATTCATTTAGAGGTTTTCAGACCAAGAAGAGCCGTGTCCTGGTCCGGTACAAAGAACTGGATTTTAGGCTGGACGCATTAACCAAATGAGACTCTGATGTCTCCCTTGGGGTGGGAGGAGTGTGTTCTACGTATGGGAAGATGAACACATGGAGACCTGGGTGGCCAGAGGGACAAACTGAAACAGAGACTGCTAATTTTTCCCCAAATCCATTCTTCCTGTCCTCTTAATTGTATTAGAAGCCCCAGAACATTACAAGGTTTCCCCCCTAGAGCCTGCATTTCCCAGTCCCAGTTGCCTTTTCTGTTAGGTCTACCTTTGAGATTGCAAACTTGACAATGGACTATAAGAAGTGATAAATGAGATAATAGGCATGTAGACACAGTAGTAGTGTGCTGCTCTGAATACTTGCAGAAGAAAATTATCTTACAACACACAAAACCGACAGAGAATATGTTGTGATAGTAAAAGAGAAGAAACATGGGTCCCTGAATGATTATATGGGGCAGTGCAGCACACTCACCTTGACCCCCCGTCTTGCCTCTAGCCTGTTACATGAGAGGGAAAGAATCTTCTAACTGCTTGAGCCACTGCTAATATCCATTTAGCGTGGACCCTAACTAATATAATACCCCCTTGGAATTTTTGGTGTTTGAATCATGAGAATGAATGACCTATTTTGGAAAAACATTAAAAGGAATAATGTTTAAAAAAATGCCAGGATCCCAACTAAAATGTTCATTTCTGGGGGACTCTATAATACTACTTCTGAGCCTCAAGGCTGAAGACATACTTCAACTACAGAAAAAGACATCTGCATGAAGGTGTTCCCTACAACTCCAAAATGTAGAGGAGCAGTAAACAGCAGCGACACGATAAATTAGAAATACGCTAAATTTTCAATTGGGAATCCTTAAGTAAACTTACAGGATAACTCTAGCATTATAATTATTAAAATGATCACCAAAATGATATATATGGAAAGCAATGAAGAAACAACATGTGTTCCTGAAGGAGAAAAAATAGAATGGAAAAAGTTAAATATTTTATTTTAGAAGAGACAGTTCCTAAAAATCAAAATAAAAGATATACAGATCAAAAAGGGACAAACTATCCCAGGAAAAAAAAAAAAGGTGTATGTCCTAATAAACATTTGATAAGCTCAGTAACATCATATATAAAGAAAGACTCCATAGGCATCTAGACAGAATAGACTTCTCCAAAATATTAACATCAGAAGGCAGCAGAGCACTATTGATAGCCCCAAGGGGAAAAAAGAGCAGGACTCAAGAATTCATACCCAGTTCAATGTAAAAGTAAGAGGCAAATATTATTAAATATGCAATATCTCAGGGAATCTCAGGACACATGATCCTTTTGTGAAAAACAAACCAAAAAACAAACACTTGACAGCAAACTCCAACAAACCAAAAAAATAAATTACATCAGGAACTTCAGGAACTAAGGAATGGAGCCAGCCACTGTTAAGACCTAAAAGTAGTCACTAAAATCCACTTAAATATATAACTAAAGACTTAGAAACTAGTGGAATTATGGTTAGAACACTAAATGTGATATAAAGGTGATGAAAAACCATAGAAATTAGCATGGGAAGTTTGGGAGAGGAGCTGGGAAAATGGATAAGATAAAAGATACTGTCTAAGGTTGAAAAAATTATAAAAAATTAATGACATCTATACTATACAAGATTTATATACCATATCCTATTGATGTTATTCTTCAACAAAAAATAAAAATGACATGACGTCTCCATGAAACATACTTCTTAACTTTGGAGGAATATTTCAGGAAATACCACAACTATGAAAAAGTATTTACTTGAAATTTGACAATTTCTTCAGTTTCATGAACTCTTTTCTTCTATATACAAGTAAAATTTAATCTTTTTTTTTACATGGGCAGGCACCGGAAATCGAACCCAGGTCCTCGGGCATGGCAGGCAAGTAAAATTTAATTTAATGTATTTCATTAAAATACCATTTGATGAGATTAAATCTTCACAAAATATGATCCTTATATTTGTAAATGTATTTCTACTATAGAATGACATTCACTGAATATTGACAATGGGTATCTCTAAGTGCGAAGACCTGGGAGGGTGACTCCACCCATTCAAGGTGGGTCTTGATTAGTTACTAGAGTTCCTTAAAAGAAGGAAAATTTGGGAGGAAGCTCAGACACTTGGGGAGCAGCTGTTTCAGAGTGGATAAACACAGAGACATTTGGAGATGTAGGAAGAAAATGTTCCCAGGGAAGCTGGTTGAAATCAGAAACCAAAGGACCAGCAGATGCCAGCCACATGCCTTCCCAGCTGACAGAATCATTCCAGACCCACTGGCCTTTCTTGAGTCAAAGTACCTTTCCCTGGATGCCTTAGTTTGGACATTTTTATGGCTTTCAAATGGTAAACTTGTAACTTGATAAAGTCTTTTTTAAAAGTTCCATTTCTGATACACTGCATTTAGGCAGCATTAACAAACTAAAACAGGAAGATATGGGTTTTCTTTATTTTTATTTGTTCTCTGGAGTAATGAAAATTTTCTAAAATTGATCAAGGTAGTGTATGCACAACCATGTGATAATACCGTGACCCAGTAATGGCATAGTTCAGATGGTTTGTATGGTGGGTGAATATATCTCAATAATATTGTATTTAAAAAAAAGACCTGGGAGGATTAAAAAATTTTTTTTGGAATTTTTCAGTTTTGTGTACACTTTTAGAGGATGAGCATGTGTTTCTTCCAGAAACAATACATTTTATGATTTTTCAAAGATGATGACCAAGAAAGATTACAGGTTTGAAAAAAACTGATGATGACAAATTTTAAAAGTATAGGATATAAAAATATAGACATAACATGATGTTCTTCAAAATCTTAGCTGTGCTTAGTGGGGGTAGAGTTCCCTCTCACAATCTGAAATGCAATTAAGTTATTTTTATAATGAGCAATATACATAACACCTAATAGATATGCTGCCTGTGCTGAAAATTCCCTTTCTATTACCCCAAATGATAAATGACTCAGTTTTAAAAACATTTAGTCTATTTGCCTATCTGGGACAAGGAGATAATTACTGTGACTTCAGGGTAAACAAAGATAACATATAAAGCAGATTATTTAATTAAAATTGACTCTGGTACTGATATAAACTGAAAGCAAAAGTCCACCATTACATTATAAAGAATATCATTATACAGGATGTTGGATGAAACAAAAAGACTACCACCTGAGGCCTGAAACATCATCATCGATGTTCTTGGAAAGGCATTTGCTTTTTGGAATACTTTTATCTCTAAGGACCGGAAAGTATGCACCAACTGGTATACACTTGTTGCCTTCCCCACATGTGCATAGGCCACATACCGAACTTGGTTCTCCAAGAAGTGCATGTACCGGTAAAGCAGGGTGTAGGAAGGCGAGAGGATGCCCACAGACTTCATACGTGCACCACGCTCCAGCTCGCTTTCCACCTGCATGTTGGCGAAGCAGGCCAGGCCAAAGAAGGGCCCCTTCCGGAAATAGCTAAAATAGACCAAATACACAAGACAGCTTAAAATCAGGGGGAGAAGTTTTGTTTTATTTAGTTTTTTCAAGATGCAGTCCCAAACAAAATAAATGATCTGTTCCCAGGGCACTAAATGACAAAAAGCTCAGCCTTAACCAAACTTCTTTAGAACTTCAGGGGAATAATTAGTCCAAGCCAGGCAACCTCATAGATAAGACAACCAAGGCTCAAAATGATTAGGGACCTTGCTGCCATCATCCATCAAGCATCGGGACTTGATCAGATGTCCAGGACCACAGACACATACTGTCCCCTCTTGGTCTCTTAACTAGTGACTTGGATGGGAGAGCCAGAATAAAGATTAATCATTAGGCCCATCTAGAACTAATTCTCCGCTTTATTAGTATAAACAATGCTGATTCTTTCCTCACTTCCTTAGTCACTGATAATTTCAATAAAGCATATGATCGGAGTTGTCATTTCATTTCCTTCCCCTTTCTCATGCTTGTGTTAGTCATGGTTTCAGCCCAATAATGAGATTAGAGCTACTCTGTGTTACCTTTAGGTTCTTTCCATTTACGCCTCACAAAAATCTCAAGGTTCCTCCTACCCAGAACTATAAACTGGCCTTGCTTGAAAGCTAGAATTTCAAATTTTAGCAAATAAATGTCTTATTTTAACCCAACTGAGCTAAAGCTCCATTCTTTAATGTTTAAAAACAAACATCAAAATTTAATTAAAAAAATTAAGTAATTCAAAGTAAAAAAACAAGCAAACATCAAATGAGGTACATTTTACTTTCTTAAAGGTGAGAGAACCTCTACGGTAGGACTTCTTAACTTTTTAATGTCATGAAATCTGTCAAGAACCTGATGGAAGCTAAGGAACTTCTTGCTAGAAAAATTGATATAAACGTAAATTCTCTGGGTGTATATTTATTTATCTAGGGCGTTTGCATATACCCCCAACAAATCCCACCGATAAAAGCCCTTATGCTAAGGGAAAATTGCTGGGAAGAGCAAATGGTATGGAGAAGACTTAAGTTGAGAGGTACTTACATGAAATCAGACTGAATTTTATGAGACCCACTGGCCATAGATTTGAACTCAACCCCTTCAAGGTCAATATCTTGAGGCAAGCACCATTCTACCAAGTTCCCTGTGGAAAAGGGAGGACACAAGTTAATAAAACAAAATCATACAAAGAAAAGGGCTTAGCACATGAAGTTTCTCAATAAATGTGCTCACTTATCTGATCCATAGCCCCAAGATGGTCAAGTGGCCATCTCATCTGTCACTCACACACTGGCAGAGTCCCTGAGTTACACAGAGAGCCTGGAGATGGGCATTATAAGGAGTGTCTGAGCTTTCCACCTGCATTCAAATGTATGTGGCTTTCCCTTTTAGTGAAGAGGTTGTCTTTGATTCTGCCTAGCCACTTCCAAATCTTCTGCCTTTCACAGCCTCACTTCTCTGAAGTTCTATGCCCTCTAGAACTCCTTTCTAATTTTTTCCTTAACTCCTTGAGATCTAGCTTCTATCTTACCTTTCTACAGCCACTACTACTTTGACAAATCCAAAACCTCTGTTTTAAAAACATCCTCATTCTCACTGACCACTCTGCGGCATGTGATAATTCTTCAAAAACATACCTTCTTTTTCCTTGATTCCCATGATAGTTTCCTACTTTGATTCTTTTCCCTACTTCTCTGATCAATGTAGGTCTGCTTTCTTCCCTAACTCTCTTTCCTCTTTTTCCCAAGTGAGACCAAGTGAGGTTCTTCTCCAAAGGTCATCCCTCAGTTCTTTGATTCCAGGATCTGGGGGCTCATTCACTCATCATTAATTACAAAAACTTTTCCTCGAGCGTCTACTGACCTAGACACTGGCAATACAAAGCCAAATAAGATTTTATATATATATATATATGTATATATATATGTATATATATATATATACACACACACATAGGGAGGGAGAGAGAGAGAGAGAGAGACAGAGATTATGTAATCTATAATCAAATAGATTATAATCCTGAAAGGAGATAAACAAGAAAATCAGGGTGGTCATTGCTATGTCAGAGGTTAACAATGTATTTTATAATGACAATAATGAGTATCCATCAGAGTGAGAAACCAGAGAATTGTGCAATAGTAGTGTTATTTAATCCTAAAGGCTTGAAAGAATGCTAAGGAATATTTCCTATTGCTTTCAAACCTATTCAAAAATTTTCAAAATAAAAATACTAAACTGCTTGTGAGATTTCATTTTAGAAGAAACTTCTTATTGGCACTCCAAACCCTAATTTCCTAGGCATTACCAGTACCATCAATAATCTCAGTCAACAATGCCTTCAGGTAACTGTTTGGGACATCAGAAGTGTCTGGTATCCCATCCATCTAAACACAATCCAGTGTCAGGATTCAGCAAACATCAGAGAGGATTATCCAATCCCACATTCAACAATCCAAATACTTTCAAACATCTTCCTTGCAAAAAATGAATTATGATTCTGATCAATTACTCAATTAGTTAAAACAAAAAAAAAAAAAGGAAAAAGGAGATGAAGATTTCACAAAACAGAAAGGTTACAACAATGATATATATATATTTTTTGGTCAGGCTTGATGATGAGAAAAAGGATAAATACTTAAAAGAGATGAGTTTGGGGAAAAGTTCCCCCACATTCCTGTATTTTTCCCCAAATATGCATGTCTATTGCCCCCACAGTCCAGTGCTTTTTTTTTTAATCTGTGGAGTGCATCAGAATACCTAGGAAACTTAAAATTGTGCCTACCCCGGATCTATAGATTCACAATCTTGAGAGTGACTGGAACCTGAGGATTTGTCAGTTCCCCTTCCTCTGCCGCATAGAAGATTCCGCTGATATGCCTGAGAACCTAGAAAGTTCTGCTTGGGCCTCTGTGTAGAGAGTCGTCCCTTTCATAATGGCAAGCAGATGGCCAGCACAGGAAAAGGCCAGCCTGGAACAGAACAGCCATGACTCTTACACAGGTTCTATCCCCCTCTCACTTACCTAAGTGCCACATGCCACCCCTTACTGGGTTCATCCAACTCTAATTTAGTGTCTTTCCTCCAAGCCATTCTTTCCATGACTACTTGATCACTTGCTAAAAACAAGTATATTTGGAGTAAATTTTGTATTGAAGTATAATAGGAGTATATAAAAGTGCATAAATCCCACCTATTGCTGATGAATTTTCCCAAAGTGAGCACACCTAGATAACCAGAACCCAGCTCAAAAAGTAGTATAGTAACTGCATATCAGAAGCTTCCTCTGTGCCTCCAGCAAGTCATTAACCCTCTTTCAGGTAACTATTATACTGACCTCTAACACCATGAATTAGCCTTGCCCTTTTTGAAATCCATATCAATGCAAATAGCGTTCATACTCTGTTGCATCTTCTTTTGCTCCAACTTCTTTTGCTCTATACTGCTCAATATTTGCCAAACATGCAAGGTTCATGCATGTTGATGCATGTAACAATAATTTGTTCAATTATTACTTCCATAGTAATAGTCACATAACATTATCTATTTTACTGCTGATGTACATCTAGGTTATTTTCGGAATGGAGCTACTCCAAGTGGCACTGATATAAACAATCCTACACCTGTCAACCCATGTAGCGGCTTTGCAGCGTGCAGACATGACTAGCATGAACTATGTTTCTCAGAACTCCCTTCCCTGGATATTTCCATTTCAGATTTGGAGGATGGAAGGGAAATAAGAGCTATGTGATTTTTACACCCAAAAGGTCAGTGCTGAGCATCAGACAGCTGATGTGTGTTTGTTAATTACCTACAGGCTCACCTCATTGGCCTGGGACAGCGGCCAGGCCACCGCTGCTGGATCCACCTCCCCTGGATCATCCTTTAGCATCTCTGACTTCTTAGCCAAGTGTGCATTTAGTTCCATGACTAAGGGTGCCAGTGTCTTCTGCAGGACACCCACATCATCAAAGTTGGAGGCAGTGAGAGACTGGCAGATTCCTATTCATTCCTGACAGTCCCAGTTGGTTCTCCTTCTCCACAGCTTCATATCTATCTTCTCTCCTTAACTCCCTATCCAGTAGACATCAACCTCCACTATCAGATGTGAAGACAGTAAGAGTCTTACATAAGCTGTTTAACCAGTGCTCATAACTGTATAAAATTAAATCCCTGGGCCACAGTAGCTCAGCAGGTAAGAGTGCTTGCCTGCCATGCCCCAGGACCCGGGTTCGATTCCCGGTGCCTGCCCATGTAAAATTAAATCCCTGCAATATATCCTTTTATATACATAATATATAATGTATAACATATTATTTATTTCTCCCAGTTCTGTTTCTCTGATTGAACCCTAAGACAATATGCATATGTCTCTTGACTTCATACCTAGCAATAGAATTGCTTTAAAATTTTTTCATATTACTAAAAACTCAGGAAATCTTTAATGATTTCCAAAACGGTATTTCCCAACACTTATGTTAATAGGGTTTCTGAAAAAAAAAATCTTTTTTAATTGTAAAAAAGGGTGGTTTTTTGGGCCAAATGATCTTGGGAAACACTAGGTTAAACAATGATACTTGGGTTTCTTTACTACAGAACTGCTCAGAGCCTTTAATATGCCACTCTGCATTGGGAATCTCTGTGAGATCAATAAAACATTTAATGTTTCTGAAAATTATTTGACCAATGAACCTACTTTTTTTCAAGGAGCCTATTAAGGGACTACTTTTACAGAAGACATCTTTTTTATTTTTAAAGCTGGTCTAGCAGAGGCTGCAAGTTATTCCTCAATATCCATTCTTTCCTTTTTATAAGGAAAAGAACCCTTTATTTTTAGGTTGGCACATGAACTTCCAAAATGAAGACTACATTTCCCAGCCCTTCCTTGCCCACAGATATAGCTATATGAGGAAATTCTGGCCAACGGGATGTGGGCAGAAGCGAACACCCTTTTAGGATGTTCCTTAAAGGGCAGGAAATTGGTGTCCTCTTCTTCCATCTTACTAGCTGAAATGTGGAGGTGGTGACAGGACATCTTAAATCATGTAGACAAGGCTGTCAGCCTACAGATCATGGAGAGGATGTGGAGTAACAAGCCAATGAGAGCACAGAACTCTGGATGACCCTATGGATCTGAGCCAGCATTTCAGCCCTAGGCCAGCTATCCCCTGACCAGTACATGAAAAAGAAATAAACTCATATCTTGAGTAATCTAAATTGGTTCTCCGGTACACGTTTAAACCCATATCTAAAATGTCTATTTCTCCTCCTTGTTCTTCTGTACATAGTCAATCCTTGCTCTACAGAAACTAAAAGAATCAGACAGAACAGGCAACATCCTGTTAACTATAATCCTTCACTTCCAGATGGTTTATAGCCCCTGTGGGTTGGGAAGAAAGTTTTGTCAGGATCTGGCTGGCAAATTATGGAATGGTGCACTGGTCAAGCACACCACTTGGGTAGAACATTTCTGCTTACACACTCCTCAAATGACAGGAAAGTAGATAGGGTACTCTAGCTCTTATCCCAGCCTATTATAATCATGGATTGAGAAATCTGTCTCCCCAGCACACCGTTAACTTCTTAAAGACAGAAACTCTGCCTGTTCATCACACATCTCCACCATAGCACAGCATATAACATAGGACAGGTTGAGCATTTTATTACTATTTTTTTAAATAGCTTTATGACGACAGACCTGTTTTATAAAGCTAATTAATAAATAGATGTTAATTACCTTGTGGGTGGTAATGACATTGTGGATATGTAGGAAACTGTCCTTATTGTTAGGAGGTTTATACTGAAGTATTTAAGAGTGAAGTATCATGACATCTGGACCTTACTTTCAAATGGTTCTGCAAAGAAAGTATATCTGCACCTAAGTATCATCAATTCTGCTATAATACTTGCTGAATTTGTTCCAATGCAATTGAAATATTAGGGAACAACTTGAGCATAGGGAATTTCATGTTGCTTATGCATGATTTCAATGTTACAAACAAAGTGAACGCAGAAAACTGCACCTAGCTGAACTGAGCAATGTAGGAATACACAAAACACACAAACACACCTTTCACTGTGGATTATGAGCAGTGTCCATCCATATCTGCCACTTTCTGTCTGATTTCAGATATTTTCTTTCCACCATTTCACAATCACTCACAATTTCAACTTCCATACACAAATCTCAGGTATTTTTTAGGTAAAGTACCATATTTATTGAGTACTTATGTATTTCTTAATCATTTACCATGTGTAAGGCTGTGCTACTGTTGTATTAGGTTCTTTCTTTTTTTATTTTTTTAAGGTGTCAGACAGTTTTTGAGTTTGTGTCCCTAACCCCATTTTTCCCTTTAGTTTTCATTGCATGATTTTTCACAGACCAGTGAATTCTAGGAACGTACATGTCACATTGTGGCAGTACCCTCCCCCCATGTAAGGATAAAGCAAATGTGGCAAAATGCTAACAAATAGGGACTCTAAGTGACAGGTATGCAGGTTTTCACTGTACTCTTCTTTCAACCCTATTGAGGCCAAATATCTCATTAAATAAACGGGGTAAATATTTGAAATAATAGAGATGAGAGAAAACAAGGTTAACATGAAGGGTTTTTGCAAAAACAAAAAATAATTGAGGAAAGGCACTTCTGATAATAGGGGAATGAAGAAGCATCATGACTAATGGTCATCCTTTAAAAGAAATAGCATACTATTTTTGGGAACTGCAAACCAGTTTATATGTAGAACTTGCACAGGCTTAAAGGAAACTAATTTTGCAAAGATAACAATCCTTGTGGTGAGCCACTCAATGCCAGAAAAACTTCATACTGAATACTATCTACCCCAGGCCCGTTGATCATATGCTTTGATTTTCCAAAAAGCTGGGCCACACTTTAGGAACTCTGCCAGGAAGGTTTCAATAGAAAGGGTCATTCTGAGGGTAGCCAACCGCACAGAGAAGAGTCACCGGTGACAAGTGCTCTCACTCCCCCACTCCCGCCAACTCTCCTTCCATCTCCATGTCCTCCCTCTTCTTGGACCACACCTTGGGCCTATCACTAGTACCTATGGGTCCTGCCTGGCCTCTCATTGCAAAGACAACTTATGAAAAGGGGTCCACCCCACGGCATGAGGAACAAATGGGGTGATCTGTACTGTGTACATTCAAGCTAGTCACTCAATAAATATTGGCTGAATGTAACTGGGCAGCACTATGCCAGGTGCTAGGCTCATGCAAAGGCAAATACATCCCTGTTAAAAGGAATTCAAACTATTGGGCTGGCAGCTCAGTAGCTCAGGAGAAACCAGAAGGGCAGTGTGTGCACCTGGCTCTGGATGTGCAGATGGCCTGAACCCTGCCATTCCACCATTCTAAAGATTAGCCTGGCAGCTCTGTGTGCCTGGGTCTCCCAGAGTGAATGTTTGATACGCTTAAAGACATAATCTTTAAGGAAAGACACAGTCTGCCCTGTCACTATATAAGGCTGCCTCTGTCTTCTATTTCTGTTTAAACATGAAGTGACCATACCCCCCAAGCATATTTGGATTTCATCCAACCACCATTTCTCTAGTGAGAACAGTCATGAGATGCTGTTAAAGACGCTATTAGTAAGTTCATCTCAAAATAAAGAAAGCAATGATTCTGAACCAACATAATCTCTTTCTAATGGGAAATACATGACATTTCTTCCTCTTTCTTCTTCCCTGCTGGGTAACTCCCAATCAAGAAATTCCTCTTGAGGTCTTTGTTTCATAAGCAGTGATTGTCTCACTTGAGGTCCAGTTACAGAGCCTTCTGACCTCAGGAGTGTGGCTTGGCACCAGTTTCCCTTTCTCCAACAAGATTTCTACTCTTTCCATCAGCTTCTTCCCATTTGGTATAATTCTATAAATTTAGTCAGGAAGTTAAAGGGAATCGTGTCTCGAGAATGAAAACAAGAGTCCAGTAGTACTCATGATCCCAACAACACAAACCTGCTCTATAATAACCTTCTTAGGGAGCCACCAAATCTCAGAGATGGAAGAACTCAAAGTTATTAAGTAGTCTTAAAACCACCTAAAATGAGATTATATCCAAAGCCATGGAAAAAAAACAGTTAGGATAAAGAAAACTGAAGCAAGAAGAAATTAATCCTGGTGATTAAAGTCAAGCATGTCGATCCATGGCTGAATTCCAATGCATTAATTTTACAAAGGGAAGTCTTCCCATTTTGCTGACCCAGTATAATCTTACACTGGGAGATGGAACGGTGTGGGAAAGAAGCGCAGGCACTGGAGACAGCAGACCTGGGCTGGTATCAGGACCCTGCTGCTCTCTCCCTGTGACATGTGGCTCTGTGCACCTGTTCTTCTCATCAAGACAGTGAACAACAGTGGGAGTATTAGAGGCAAGGTCCTAGAAACACCTAGCATAGTACCTTAGTGCATGGTACCTACTAGGCACTCAGTAAGTAGTAGGTAATCTATTACCACTCCTCCTTTACTCTTCACAGACTTTAAAGAGAAGAAACAGAAATCACAGCAGATGGCCACAAACTGACTACTCTCTGGAAACCACAAGCAGGTGAATCACCAAAAGCCTGGGGAAGATTCTGTCAGAGTGAGATTATTAAAATTAACCACAATTGTATTTCACTGACATCTGATGGAAAGTACAGAGAAAGGATGGTGGTAGTGTTAATTATTCTAAGATACTTTCTTGTTGGATCTCAGAACTGGCCCACTTGTTCCTCTCTCCCTGAGCTTCACTGGAACCATTCTTACAACTACTCTTACATCTCAAAATCTTGCTCCAAATTTTTCACTCTCACTTTCCCATCCATTGTCAGGGCCATTTATTATCTGCCACGAGTCAGATGACCAGGCAGCAATCCAAGTTAAGCCTCAGACACCAGACCCAGCCCTATATCTCTCTGTGGCTCCATCATTACTGTCGTTTTAAATGAAAATGCTTGTGTTTCATTGACTTTATGGAGGATCGATGAAGATTAAAATTAGTGTGAAAGTGATTTTTAAATATCCATTTGACATAAATATAGGTGCATTCCGATGCACTGAATTAAATAGGTGTTTAGATGTAATTCTGGCACTGGCTAGGGGTTGAGAAAGGAACAGGGGAGCAATTCATCCCTAATCAGGAAGAACAAAAGGAGAAGACACTCTTAAACCCTTCCCACTGGAAGGAAAACCAGCAGGTGTTCCTTCCCCCAGCTATTCCCACTTTCCTTCCAACTCAATACAAACCCACACAGCATTGGAATTTCCCCCAGACACAAAATAACTCTGGGTACAACAGAGTAGCTTAAAGTGATTCCCTTATAAAGAAACAGCCCGGTAATGCAGATTCACAGGTGTCCAGACATTGCACGTCCAAGCTTTATCTGCTTTAGGCCCACCCACAATTTCTATGTCACACAGTGCAACAGCTACGGTCACCACCATGGCCATGGAAGGGGCATTGGGGGGCGGGTAGCAGGTTGATTCCCAGCGTGACAATACTTTTCTCCTTAATTAAGTAGAGGCAAGAAAAGTTTCACTAGAAATCCAAACAGCAAAGCAAAAACAACAACAACAAAAAAAACAAGGTTCTAAATAATGGGGTTGAACACAATGAAAATGCAATATTCTCGCTGCCAAACTCTCCCACCCCACTTACATAGTTAGCATCTGGGGCTGGTTTCAATAGCTGCTTTGTAGCTCAGACAGCCAGCACCACCATCCCAGGGGCTCCCTGCTCCAGATGAAGATCAAGTGTACATGTATGTGTGTGATTTTGAGTGTGTGAGTTTATGACAGCAAAGCTTCTACCTCACCTTGAAACTAAAGCCCCTAGTCGTCATGTTATTTGTAGATCCAGTGACCATGATTTTCAACTCACAAGCCCAATGAAAACACTCTTTAAGACTATACTTACTCCTCTAATTCTTCCCACATGTGCTCCACCCAGCTTTCCAAAACTTGTATCTAAAAGTGAAAAAGAATTATTCTTCTATCCCTATACAACAGTCTTGAAAATCACTGAGCACATACCTGCTCAAATACACACACACATTCTAATAAGGATCCACTCCCCCCTCATGTCCCCTCTTACATCGCTTTCACCGCAGATATCCACACACATCCTTAAGCATGGACATAACCATGGATTCTCTCTTACAAACGCATGCATGCACACACGGATTCAGACACAAGCCAAATTTCCTATAGTAAATGGGAAGAGGAGTGAAATACCCACAGCCTGGGCAGTAATGGTTGGATAGGTGAGGGGGGAAGGCAGAGCCCCTAGGAAAGGAAGGCGAGGACACAAGGAGAAACATGGGGGCTGCACAGGCAGGCAGCAAGCACAAGAGAAACTTAGCCATGTTACTCCCATGTAATAACTTCTATGATATCTCCGATTTTGGATTATTGGAAATAAGGCAAGGAAGGCAAAAAGTCTCAGTGACCCAAGGTTAACCTGTAGCATGAAGCAGATCTGCCTTAGCAGTAGAGGTAAAATCGGGAGACAATTCTTGCCCCAGTGACGTGTCCAGTTCTCTGGACAGCCATGGGCCTGCACTTCTTTGAAGTTTTCAAGAGTTGTACTATATAGTTTTTCTTTCACATAAGGACTGTCAGAATATTTTTACAGGATGCAAAGTGCCATTTTTGATGAGGATAGATGACTAAAGATATACGAGTTTATGGGTGGGAAACAACTGCTTTCCCCAAAATAAAAAGAACAAGGTTAAAAGGGGCCTTCTCTTTCTCTCACTCTTCCTTCCTCTCTTTTTCTCTTCCCCATTCCCTGGACAGAATAATAACGAGAAGTTAGAGAACAGAAGTGCAGGCAGTATAGAATACTAGAAAGACAACTGAACTTAGAGTCAAGGATTTACTGGCTAGGTACTATTTGCAAATAACTTAACCATCCTTGGCCTGTTTTCTTGTGCATAAATTGAGTATAAACGACCACCAAATTACAGTGTGGTGGTGAATATTAAATGGAATGGCATTATAGAAAAATGCCTGTACAAAGTAAATGTTAAAGTATCACTTACAATATCTTCTTTCCATACCAATCCTAGTCTGAAAACCATCACACACATATTCATTCGTGTGTGTCTATATATGTGTGTCTACAACACTCCATGTACACTCCATATACACAAAGCCACACTCACCAGCTATAACTGACAAGACACAGTGGAGGGTACCAGTGCTTTAGTGCTTTTTATTTTATCAGGTCTCTCTGTGGTTAGCATAGGGTTTGCTTTTCTCCTTTCCTAGAACTATTTCCACCAAAGGTTTTGCAAGAGGTTCAGGATGAAATCAGAGCCTGGAAAATGTTCCTTCTAGTTAAACACTTCCAAGAATGAATCTTATACTACTATCTATTTACAGGTAGGTGATTCAGCAGGGCACAGGGAATATAATTAATTACGAAGTAAGTTTTTTATTAAAACAAAATTTTTGTCTACAACAAGGATTACTATAGTAAAAAAAGAACAGTATTTTCAAACTACTGGTAACTGGTTGTCTCAACCAACACGTGAGTCATAGCCAGCGTAAGTGATGAGCATTTAAAAAAAGAAAAAGAAAGAAAATAGTATGCTCCACATGCAGGAGGGGTCTACACTATTTCGTGAAACTTTCATTTCAGTTACATATGTATGCAATTGTATTGGGTGGTAATGTAAAAAAAAAATTTCACCTGGTGGGTCAAGTAGAAAAAGTCTGAAAGCCACTGGAATGGGGCAAAGGAGTCAGAAAGGTCCCAGTTCTCCTTGCTACAAAAGGGACTTGACGTTACCTCTGTGAATCCCAAGTTCTCCCTATGTTCTGCTCACTCACAACCTTGCCCAAAGTTACTGTACCTCAACCCATCATCTTTGCCATATCCGAAAGACCCTAACTCTTTTTTTCTTCCACTCCACTCCATCCCCATCAGACTAGGTCCTTCAGAATAAGCAGCCGTCTTCCCTGAAGGATCAGGAAGGGGACTCCAGAAAGAAGCAAATGTTTTCCTTCACTGGAGTGGACATCCCAGCCAGTTCATTGGACATACTGACAGAAAAACACACTACTTTTTTTTTTTAAGCCCTAGAACCTTGCTTATGAACATCTCCTTCCTCCAATACATAAAGAACAGAGGAACTAACCATCTACCATGCCTCAGCAGAAGGTGTGGGGTTTTCTGAGAGAGCATATCAAAAAATCACTGACTTTATAACCCTCATAGAATCTCTTACCACTAAAATGCATAATTCTTCACAGGGTGGGTAGGCTAAAGATTATGTAAAACAGCCCTTTGATTCTCCGAGCATGTCAGAAAAAGGATCTACCTGAGGAGGCTTCTCATTTAATCGGTCTTCCAGCTTAATTCCTCAGTCCCATCCCTTAATTCTCCCGGCACTGACTCCTCAAAATAATGCCCTCGGAGAAAGTTGAACTTGGCTGTTAGGCAAGTACCCTGCTGGAGTGACAGGGAGCGCGGGCGAGGAAATAGAGAACAGAGAAGCTCAAGACCTTATTTTCAAATGGAGTTCACCTGGGGGCTTCCCGACTCCTCTTTACTTAAAAAAATCTTTGAGCCAAGTAAGAACAGAAGAAAAACAAACAGGACACTCTTAACATCAGAAAAATGCAAACACGACTGCGAGAATCGGGGTGAGAACTGGGGAATTTACCAAGAAGCAACCGGACAGAAATGAGAAAAGGGTCGGCGGGTGAAGGGAACAAAGCCCACAGGTCCGATTCGGAGAGGGGCGCGCGCCCAGACCCTGTGCTGGAGTCTTTGCCTTGCTCCGTGGGAGGGGGCTGAAGACATGCCACCCGCGTCCCCCCCCCCCCCCCCCCGGCTCCCGGGGACTAGGGCCGGGTGGGGTGGGGGTGGGGTGCAGGTGTGTGGGTGCTGGTGCGCGCGCAGTAAGCCCCTCCCTCGCCAACCCCAGAGCCCGAGGGGGCGGCCTGACCCCTCCATCCCGGTCCCGGAGCGACTCTCACCCGAGCGGGGATCGAAGGTGACCACAAACACAGCCACCACCTGGTCCTCCTCTACGTCACCCAGCTCCAGGCGACCCGGCTGCAGCAGCACCTCGGAGGGACCCAGCTCCTCCGGCTCCCGCTTCCTCAGCGGCTCGGTTGCAGGCCGGGCGCCCCCGCCGCTGCCCCAGCCCCGGCCTCCAGCCTGCAGCTCCGGGGCCTGCGGCAGGGAGACCGCGGGGCCCTCGGCCCAGCGCAGCAGCGGCGCCGCGTCTCCCTGCTCCACCATGGCGAAGCGAGGAGGAGCCGCGGGCGACGAGGGGCGGGGGCAGGGGCGGGCTGCTGGGGCCGCCCGGGCGGGAACTACCCTAGCGGAGCCCGAGCCCGAGCCCGGCGGGGCCTCCAATCCCCCGCCCTCAGTCTCGGATGGCCCGAGGCGCCTTCACCTGCCCGCGTCTCGCCACAACATCTTCTCCCGCTCCCTTCCCACCGGATTCGACTTTCTGATCAAGCCTGAGAAGAAGGCGTCCTCGGAAAAGGCTTCGCTGAACTCCGAGCCCGTTTTGAGATTTCATTTATGAATTTACGTATTTGTGTGCTCACGTGTAGGAAATGTGTGATGACATGACACATGTCCGTCCGGATCTGTCTACCTGATATGGGTTGAGATGCCTTCTCTCCCAGGACTCTCTTGTAGAACTGAAACCTTGTGAATTTTTATATGCCACCATTATTTTTCACGTCCCTAGTCTTATGAACTATGACCTGCATATATTACATAATACTGAATGCGTGGCATTAGAAGCTGCTACTACACAGGAAAGTGAAGCAAAAGAAGGGGTGCCCTGGTTGCAGGGTGTTGTTTGGGTTTTGGGTGTGGCCGGATGTCTTGGGGTTGCATATTTTGGTATATGGCCTGGAGTTCTTGTGTGTGTAAGCCACTCTTGAGTGTCCTTGAACGAGTTGAATAAGTAGCCTGGCGGTCAAATTCAAATAAGTGTCCTTGAACGGGCTGGGTGATGCCTGGGGCTCCCCATCCATTTCAGTGACACCTGCCTAATCCACAGAGAGAGGGTTAGGGTGAGGAGGTTGGACTAAATATATAAATGATGAAAACTTTCTTTTCTTTATGGAAAAGATGCTGCATAAATAACTACATTATTACTATATCATAGATTTTGGACTAGACAGAATAGCCTTGAGTTTTCTTTGATTTTTAAGAATAGGAATTAAACAATATCATTGTGTCTCGGGTACTGGGGCATGAATCTTCATAAACATCCCCTGGCATGTAAATCCTCTCCCTCCTTCTGAGTAACATAAATTGTGGGGGCCTTTCTGAATCTTGGGTGAATTGTGTATCTGAACATGTTGCTCTTCTCACGTCATTCCTTTTTATTATTTTAATGGTATTTTAATTCTCCTTGGCTGTTCAAGCAAATAGCATGCAATGAACTGACTTAAACAATGGGAACTTATTGGCTCATGGTTCTGAGGCTAAGAAAAAGTCCAAATTAAGGCATCCTTAAGGTGATCCTTTCTCCCTGAAGACGGGTGTTCTGGGGTTGGCTGCTGGTGATCCTTGGTCCTGGGCTCCTCTGTCACATGGCAATGCCTACAGTAGCCTCTCCTGGGCTCCCCCTTCTCTTCTGGATTCGGCTGGCTTCCAGCTCTTGCTTCCCATGGCTTTCTCTCTGTCTGAATTTCATTCTGCTTATGAAGGACTGCAGTAATAGAAGTAAGACCCACCCTGAATGATGTGGGCCTTAGCTGAAGTAACTCATCAAACGATATTACTTACAATGGGTTCACACCCACAAGGATGGATAAAGTTTAAGAACATGTTTTGTAACCAAGAAGTTAAGATTTAAGAAGTGATTATGATTACTGAATCATTATATAGATATTTCTTTTTACTTTCTATTATATTTGAATAGTCAGAGGGAAATACCTGAAATTGCTGAACTCTATTCTAACTACCTTGATCTGACAATGACTGTATAATCATATAGCCTTTAACTTGTGACCGTGAAAACTTCTGACTGACCCTCAGTTGTACCCCTTTATCCAATTTTCAACTTTAGAGTCTTATTATCCCAAAGGCAACCCTGTAATATTAATGAAGGAATTTGAGTCAGCTGAGAACTAACCGTTGACTTGTTCCTGTGATGGTTAGCTTAGTTTTAGCAGAGCTACACTCCATCACATTTGTAAATTGTAGCTGCTTATACTTGTATGGTAATAACTCCATCTAACATTGTTTGAATTCATAAAAACCTTGAACTCCTTAGACCCAGGGAGACAGATAGGCCATCTATCTCCTGCTTTACACCTAGCGATAAACTCTGTTTTTACAAACCCAGTATCTCAGGAATTAGTGATTTCAGCACATCAGACAGACAACCCACAGCCTTTGATTGGTACCAGTTTTTCTGGGGTACGTGCAAGTCCGCACTACCACAAATGGCTGTTCCTGTTTCTCATTCCCACCCCTTCTGAAATGATTTAGTCATCAGAAGATTTACCACCAAGAGTTAAGGCATTTAATTTTTTACTTTTAAAGGTAAAATAAGGGTTCATAGAGAATCCTTAATTTCCAAACCATCAGCTTTAGGGCTGACTTTCCTATTTCTCCCAGGAGGGATTTCCTTTTTCTGGTCTTTTGTGTGATCTCTGCTTACCCCAACATCCCCCTAATTTAATTCCTCAAGCTGTGTATATACCAGAAAAAAATAAACTTATCGTCTCCATCTCAATCAGTTTGCCATTGAACCCTAACAATATAGCCTTTTTCAGTCTTCATTTATGAACTACCTCACCAGCTACAATGTCTGTCTTTATATTTCTAGTGCCTTACATGATAGGTGATCAATAAATATTTGTGAACGAAGTGAATGAATAAAAATTGGGATATATCTCTATACAACTGGCCCCATTTGACAGATTAAACCTTGTACCTTGCACATGGTAGGTACTCAAAAATGTCAACATTGCCCCTTTTAACACAATTTATAGTCTGAAATTTATCTTCTTTGTGTCTACTGAATTTCACAAGATTATAGGAAAGCAACTAATTGAATTTTGCTCTTAGGACGGCTCTGATGGGGAAAGAAATGTGCATAATAAGAGGGAATGAAGGAGCAGTCAATTCAGAGACCCCATGATGATGATGTTGATTATATTTCAAAAATGAATTTGCCTACAACTCTATATGTGTAAGTGTTTAGATAAAATATATCTTACTTCCCCAATCTTAAATATATCCACATATAAAATACATTAATGTATTTTTAACCTATAATATTACCACTGAGTTGACCTCTGTTAAGATGTGGTTATCGTATTTCATGAATTCTAGGATGCAATTTTTTACACTTAACATCACTGATGGCATCTCATGATTACTGCTGACCTGCACCAAGGTGAGTTCTCACGGAGATTTGTGATTGCTTTTGCCAGCCATCTTGAGGCACCACCAATGGGGACTACTTTGAGTTAAATTCTCTGCTTGATGTTTTTGGACCAAAATGCAAGTTTGTGTGCATACTGGTTTGCAGTTCAAATTCTTAGGGGTGATTTTTTTTTCCCCCACCTCTACCCTGTGACAAGGTTGAGGCAAGCAATTTTCATTGCTGGCTTTTTCTGTATGAGAGGTTTATTTACCATAGTTTTATATGGGAGTATCTTTATGAGACTTTCCATCTTGGTTATTTTTAGTGTTTAGTGGCACACAAAAGCAATGGCCTATCTTAAAATGGATAAGTTAGTTTTCTTTTTCTATTTTTACATAGTTGGAAATCATGCTCTGTATCAATTTTGTCTTTTTTTTTTTCCCTTAACATCAGAACATTAACCTTTTTACCATCTGTTTTAGTTTGCTAATGCTGCTGGAATGCAATATACCAAAAATGGAATGGCTTTTATAAATGGGATTTATTAAGTTACAAGTTTACAGTTTTAAGGCCTTAAGAATGTCCAAACTAAGGCATCCAGAGAAAGATACCTTAAGTCCAAAGAAAGGCCAATATCTGTCGAATGGGAAGGCATGTGACTGCCATCTTCTAGTCCTTGTTCCTGGTTCTGTTACTTCTAACTTCTGGTTACAGTGGCTTTCTTTTAAGTGTCTGCCCCCCCCCCCCGCCCCCTTAGCTTCTCTGGGGCAAAACTCTGGGTTCTGACTTGTTTAGCATCTCATAGGAAGGCACATGTGACATCTGCTGGACTCTGCATCTCCAAACATGTGTCTAGGTGTCTGTTCTCTCTGTTAGCACTTCAAGCATCTCCAAATGTCTGTGTCTGTCAGTTCTGAGCTCCTGGCATCTCTTGAAGTTTCTGCATTTCCAAACATCTTCATCTGAGGTTTCTCCAAAATATTTCCCATTTTAAAGGCTCCAGTAAATGAATAAAAATCCAACTTAAATGGGTGGAGTAACATCTCCATCTAATCAAAAGGTCACACCTACAATTGAGTGTGTCGCATCTCCGTGGAAGTAGTCTAATTAAAAGGTCACACCCACAATTGAATGGGTCAATCTTCATAGAAACAATCTAATCAAAGGTTCCACCCTAAGCAATAGTTCTGGCCACACAAGATTGAATCAGCATTGAGAGAACATGGCTTTTCTGGGAGGGCATATCAGTTTGAAACTAGCACATCATCCTATTAGAAACTTTTTATATGTGTCATTTTAATGATTTCCGTTGTAGACATGTTTGGTAATTTACTTAATCATTCTCTCATTGTTGGGCAGTCAAGCCCTTCCATTTTTTTATTGGTTGACCAAATTTCTTACTTAACTGACACTGGGTACCGATGATATATACTGTGCTTTGTGCATTGTCTCAGGATAGCAGTGAAGAAGACAGATGTCATCTCTTCTCATCAGGCTTGCAGCCTAGCAGAGAAGGTATCTATCAAGCAAGAAATAACTTATAGAATGAGGGTCCAGGAAGGGCAAGTACAATCAGCCATCCAAGTTGCTGAATCATGATAAATTGCTAGAGTTGACAATACTAGGTTAAAGTGTATTCATATTTTTAAGGTTTTTGATTGTTCTGTCAATCATTGATTCACAAGTGTATATGGGTATCAGTTTCATTTCACTCTTGTCTGAATTAGATCTTGTCACTTAAAATTCCTTTTGCCAATTTGTAGGATGAAAATGGCATTTTGTTCTGATTTAACTGAATCTATTCATGTTTTCAAAATATATGTTCAGAAGTTGTCTGTTTATGCTGTTTTATCCACTTATCTTCTGAGGTCTTAATGTTCTTGTTATCAATTTGTATGAATTATTTACTCAGTAAGAATATTCATTTTTCGGCATACTTTTCATTAATATCATTCCTAATTCATTCTATGTTTTGATGCTATTTATTTGCTTCATGATATATAGAAGTTTTAAATTTTATGTAATCAAACCTATCATTCTTTCTGTGATTTCTTACATTACGTTGCATTCTTGACATTTAGAAAGTTGGTCCCCACCCAGAGAATTTGATACTCACTTTTATTTTCTTCTAGTTTTTATAGATTGATTTTTCCACACTTAATTTCTTAATCTATTTGATGTTTACATTGATATGTGGTATGAAGTGTGAATCTAAAAAATGCTTCCTGAATATTAAGCAATATTGCTATATCACTTATTGAACTGTTCTGTTCCTTCCTATGATTTGTACTTCTCTTTTAAAGTACAATATTAAATTGTTGGTATTCACTAATCTATATATCCTTCATCACTAATATATAGATTTTATATTAGTCTACACTCATTTAATTATTATATGCTTTCAAAGCTCTATTTCTAGTAGGGATAGGGTTTTTTTCATTACTTTTCTTTTAAAAATAATCTTTGTCTATTCTTTGACTATTATTTTTCCATGTGAAATTTGAAATTATTTTATACAGTTTCAAAAAAATGCGATATGTTGAAAATTACATATTTATGGGAGAAGAATCAATAACTTTTTATCATTAGGTGTCTGAGAGGATGTAGAGAAATAGGAACACTCATTCATTTTTGGAAGGAATGTGAAATGTTGCAGCCACTGTGGAAAACAGGTTAGCAGTTCTTCAGAAAGTTAAGTATTGAATTATCATATGACTTGGCAATCCTACTTCTAGGTATAGACTCAAATAATTATAAACAGGGACTCAAACTGATATCTTCATACTAATTGTTCTAGTTTACTAGCTGCAATATACCAGAAATTGAATGGCTTTTAAAAAAGAGAATTTAATAAGTTGCTAGTTTACAGTTCTGAGGCTGAGAAAATGTCCCAATTAAAACAAGTCTATAGAAAAGTCCAATCTAAGGCATACAGGGAAAGATTCTTGGTTCAAGAAGGCCGATGAAGTTCAGGGGTTTCTCTATCAAGTGAAAGGCACATGGAGAACAGGTTCAGGGTTTCTCTCATAGCTGGAAGGGCATATGGCGAACATGACATCATCTGCTGGCTTTCTCTCCTGGCGTCCTTTCATGAAGCTTCCTGGGAGGTGTTTTCCTTCTTCATCTCCAAAGGTTGCTGGCTGGTGGACTCTCTGATTCTCGTGGCTATGTTGTTCTGCTCTCTCAGAATCTCCCTTTCTCCAAAATGTTTCCTCTTTTATAGGATTCCAGTAAACCAATCAAGACCCACTTGAACAGGTGGAGACATGTCTCTTGATTAAGTCACATCTCCAGGGAGATGATCTAATTACAGTTTCAAACATACAGTACTGATTAGGAACTAAAAGAAATGGCTGCCTTTACAAAATGGGATTAGGATTAAAACATGGCTTTTCTAGGGTTCATACATCCTTTCAAACTACCACACTAATATTCATAGAAGCATTACTCACACTTGCCAAAAGATGGAAGCAGACCAAGTGTCCATTCAACTGAGGAGTGGATAAACAAAATGTGGTATATGCATACTATAGAATATTATTCAGCCATAAAAATGAATGAAGTTCTGATACGTGAAACAATGTGGATGAACCCTGAAGACATCATGTTGAGTGAAACAAGCCAGACACAAAAAGACAAATATTGTATCATCTCACTGATACGAAATAATTAGAATAAACAAATTCATAAAGTAAAAAGCTAGAATTCAGGCTGCCAGGGGCTAGGGTGGGGAAAGGAAATAGGAAGTTAATGGTATAGAATATCTGTTTCAGGTTTTGGTAATAGATAATAGTGATGGTAGCACAAAATTGTGAATGTAATTAACACCACTGAATTGTATATCAACATGTGGTTAAAAGGGGGAAATTTCAGGTTGTATAGATTACTATAATAAATTTTAAAAAAACCAACAACATAGGACTATACAACCCAAACAGTGAACCCTAATATAAACTAAGAACTACAGTTAATAGTACAATTATAAAAATATGTTTCTATCAGTTTTAACATTGGTACCACAAATGCAGAGTGTCAATAATAGGGAAAACTGGGTGAAAGTTGTGTGTGTATGCGGAGGTGGGGGGAGTATATGGCCATGCTATATTCTGCATGATTTTTCTGTAAATCTACAACTTCTCTATTAAATTAAATACATACATATTTAACTTTTTGTGTAATATAACATATATAAAAGGAAAGAAAGAAAAAAGACAATAATTTTCAATGCATCTTCAATACGTAGTTACAGGACAGATCCCAGAGTTTGTCATGGGCTACCATTCCATCATCTCAGATTTTTCTTCTAGTTGTTCAAGAATATTGGAGGCTAGAAGGAATATATATGTATTTTTATCATCATTATTGACTTTTTTCTTCTTTTTTGTGAAAAAATAACATATATACAGAAAAGCAACAAATTTCAAAGCACAGCGCAACAATTAGTTGTAGAATAGATCTCAGAGCTTGGTATGGGCTACAACTCCACAATCTAGGTTGTTACCTCTAGGTACTTAAGATACTGTAGACCAAAAGAAACATCAATATAATGATTCAGCAATCATACTCATTTGTTAAACCCTACCTTCTCTGTACAACTCCACCATCAGCTCTGTTCCCTCTCCCACTCTTCAGTGTTAGAATGGCTATGCCCATTCTAACTTTTTTATGTCAATAAAATAGTCAATAATATGGGGTGGAGAGATAGAACTAGCGATGTTTTGGAGAGGCTGGCGTGTCTCCGTTACAGGACTTATCTGGTACAGACACCCATCTGGAAGTTGAAGGTTTCTGGAAAATTATGCTAGTGCATGGAACCTTTGCAAAATCTTATATATTACCCTAGATGTTCTTTAGGATTGGCTAGAATTATCTTGGTTGGGATGTGACAAGTTATGATAGGTAGCAATGTCTAACTGAAGCTTGCATAACAGGTACCTCCAGAGTAGCTTCTTGACTCTATTTGAGCTCTCTCAGCCACTGATACCTTGTTACACTTCTTTTCCCCCCTTTTGGTCAAGATGGCATTTTTTGATCACACAGTGCAAGGGCCCGGCTCATCCCACAGTCATCTCCAATGCTGCCAGGGAGACAGACTGTCACCCCTGGATGTCATGTCCCATGTAGTGAGGAGGGCATTGGTTTCATTTGCAGAGTTGGGGTTAGAGAGTGGCCATATCTGAGCAACACAAGAGGTCCTCTGGAGGTGACTCTTAGGCATACCTATAGGTAGGCTAAGCTTCTCCACTATTCATAAGCTTCACAAGAGCAAGCCTCAAGGTCAAGAGCTTGGCCTATTATTTGAGTGTCCCTAATGTTTGGCACAGTATCCGAGGCTTCCCCCTGTGGTAAAATGTAATAGTTCCATATTGTTTCTCCCATCCCTCAAGGGATTTTGCCAATACTTTTTGATTATCTGCTTAATATATTCTGGGATATATCCAGGCATTACACTAAACTACACAGGATTAAAAGTCCTCATTCTTATTCTGGGCTCTCTATGTTTTGATTATTTAAATGAGCTATATAGACAGGTTAAATTAGATTATGTGCTACAGAAACTTTAGGTTCTGTACAAAATAAATCTTTCTTCCTTTAGTCTCAAAGAGTAGATGCAGTTCTAAAATATAGACAATGTCTTCCTTACCCCTGTGTTCTGAATTACCTTAATCCCTACCTGATTGGCTTCATTCTTTTCTCTAAATGCCAGGTTATACATATGTAAAACAGCCTTTCAAAATCCAGAAATAATAATTACCACTCTGGACTAAATGTGACTGCTAGAGCTTACAATCTAGGCCCCTGTTTTCTTATAAGCATTTTCTAAAGGAGACAATAATTGCTCTTTTGTTTCTGGCTTATTTTACCTCACCAAATGTCCCATAGTTTCATTCACAATGTTGCGTGCCTCACAACTTCATTCCTTTGTGTAGCAGCACAATATTCGATCATATATATATATATATATATATATATATATATATACATACCGTTGTTCGCCTAATCTACTTCTTAGTCAGTGTATCCTTTAGCCACCTCCATTCATTAGGCATCATGTAAATGTCCAAAGTCAACAGTCCATCAACCCTCTCAATTTTAGATAATTTCATAAATTAAATATATTAAAAAAAATTACATAAGGGTGGTGTGAAGGTGGCTCAGCAGGTAGAATTCTTGCCTGCCATGCTGGAGACCCAGGTTCGATTCCCCGTGCCTGCCCATGCAAACAAAAAAAATGGAAGAAAGAGAGAAAGAAAGAAAAAAAGAAGAATACATAGCTTGCTCCTTGATTCATTCTACACATATTTTTTGAGCAACTACTTGTGTGCCAAGCCCTGTTCCAGGTAATCCAGATAGAGCAAACACATAAGAGTTTAGCCTCTGCCTTCATGGAATTTAGATTCTACCAGGGGGGAGGAGGGTGGGAGGCAGACAATTTAAAAAGTCATTAAATATACAGTAGCATATAATGATAAATGCTATGGAAAAAAGTGAAACCAAGTAGAGTCCAGAGAATGGGAATGAGTACTCTCTTGGGCTGTCAAGGAAGACCACCAGGATAAGGTAAGCTTTGAGCAGAGACCTGAAAGGAGTGATGGGGAGAGTGAGCCATGTAGACAAGGAGGATAGAGAATGCCGAGAGAGCAAAGTCTCTGAGGAAGAAAAGTGCTTGGCATCTGGAGGAACAATGAGGAGACTAGAACAGAATGCATGAGGGGGAGAAGTTTGAGGCAGATCATATGGCCTTGTAAGGCCTCCGTATGAGAACTGGCTCTGCATTCTTAGGCATTGGAGGTTTCAAATGCCATGATCTGCCTTACATTTAAAAGGATTCCTTTGGCTTCTAGGTATAGAGTAGACTGAAATGAGGCAAGGGTGAAAATAGAGAAATACCAGTTAGGAGGAAGCTGCTGTCTCCAAGCAAGAGGTAATGAGAGAACTGAAAAATATTTCTCATAGATTGGATTAAGAGTTTGAGAGGAAAGGAAAGAATGAATACTCACAGATTTTTTTGGGAATAGATTCCCATTTATTAAAATATGAATAAATTATAGGAAGAACAGGTTTGGTAGGGAAATCAGGAGTTTGATTTTGGGCATAAGATCGACATGCCTGTTAGGCATCCAGAGATTGATTAGGCAGTTGCAAACCTGAAGTTCAAGAGAGAGTTCTGTGATATCAATTCATGGATCACAACAACTTGTAAATAGGTTTTAGAGCTCTGCCACTGGATGATATTTCAATGAAGAGAGTATACAAAGAGAAAAGGTTGGGAGACTAAGCCCAGGTATCTCCAAACTCTAGAGTTTGGGAGATGAAAAGGAACACTTTATGATGATTAAAGCACTTTATGTACCAGTGTTGCGAAACAAAATAAAACCATATTTTTTACTTGATTAATTTTTAAAAGTATTTTAAACATTGTAGTAAGTAAATACATATTCATGGCAAAAGTTAAATACTCAAATAGCACACAGGGTATATAACGAACAGAAGTTACCTTCTCCAACCCCCTTTCTCTATGTTCTTGGTAGAGTCAACTAGTTTTGAAAGTTTCTGTCTTTAGAGTTTCTGGTGATTACCTCCTGTGAAAGAGCTTAGTTCTTTATCATACTTAAAAAAAAAAAAAAAGACATAAAATTGGATCAGAAGTAGGGAGAAATGGCTGAAAATGTTTGATCATGTCCCTAGGGACTTCCAGAATTGGTCTCTTGTAGCACAGATATATAAGAAGTCAAGATTGAGACACAAGAGATCCAGTTCTTAGCATGAGTGTTTTCCATCACTCTTTCCTTGTAAAGAGAGAGATTGTCTGTGTGGCAACAGGGCTGGGCTTCGTGTAAACCACATAGGCAACCCATTGCCTGCTCTAATTTTACTGAATGTGAGAATGATCAAATCCCTACAAATTCTCCTAATTGTGACTAATAGAGAAAAGAACAGTTTAGTGAGTCTGTATCATAGTTTAGAAATATCTGGACCCTAGAGCATGGGCAGTGCTTCAACAATCTAAATTTTTGAAGTATCAGGTCAGAAATCTGTTCCTGTTCTAAGAATACTGTGTCTTATAGGTTGACAAGGAATTTTCTACTATAATAGTTATTTTGATGAATATCCTTTGGTTCTAGCAAATGGGAAGAGAAGCAGTTCATTAAAAACTGTTTGATTTATGCATCAGTTAGATTTATAGTAGATTTCAAATTAATAGATTCACCTATAGATTTTTACTTATGGTGCTAAAGTGTTCAAGGATAACATGACATGCTATCTGTGATCTGCTTAAAAAAGCCTCAGGACCCACCCCAAATGAAGTGGCAGCTATAAAAGACACAAGACTGTAAAACTGCCTGTAATTTTTTTAAGCTAGGTGATGGCTAATGGGAATTCATCATACTCTTCTCTCTACTCAAATATTGTTGAAAATATTGTTGAAACTTATGAAAATGAAAATATTCATAAGAAAAAGTTAAGCAGAAAGATGAAAAATAATAATGATATAATCCTCCAGGTTTTATCTTATCTAATCCAGAATCTGTCCTTGGTATTTCATTCTACCTGCAATGTAACCCATTAGATCAAGATGTATAAGCACTTTGAAACAATAAATGTGATGTGCAAATATAATGTTATAATTTATTTAATTATCACTACATTCGCTGTGACTGACTGGTGTTTGCTTCTGTGAACTCTCTCTTCCAGGGAGAGAAGAGATAAGGAGAAGGTCCCTTCCAGGCTCCTGGAATTGCTGAGCACGCTGGTCATAGAAGAGCTGGTAGAGTGAGGAGCACAAGATGGATCAGGGCTCTCTTGCTCAGATGGATCAGGGCTAGGTAAAGTTCACTGATCTGCACTTGCTCAGTGTCACTCCAGCTGATCGAAGAGTCCAGAGAGCCAGCAGAAATATATAGTTGTAATGAAAAAATTCTGCTCTTTCAAAGTGGCTCCTAGCTTCAACCCTGTGGGGTTGAAACAGCACTTCCAGCTGTGACGAGATATTGAACAAGGAAGGAAAGAAGCATAGAAGGTTAAAGCTGGCAGGGACCTTAGAGACATTATTGCCCAGCTCTCCTATTTCATCACTGAACTGTAGATGATCCCTCCGCATCGTAATGAGGCCCACAGGCCTTTGCCAAGAATGCTTGATTGCTGCATTGTCACTTCTACAAGGCACATTCTGGCCATAAAAGTTGAAGGAACCCTTAGGTTTGACTTTGGTTTTCACAGTCCAGGTCCAATAGTCTGAAGACCCAGAGAATCACTTTCAGCCTAAACTGTCTTCAAGTCTTCACATCCTATCCTGGAATCTGCCGGCTTCCCAGGGGGGCAAAAAAAAAAAAAAAAACAATAGAAAAAAAATGTCCATCTCTTGCTGAGAAAACCAGACCTCCCATTGGTCTCCAATAGGAAGTCCCCAAATATACGATAATCCAATATTAGTATTTTCTCAGGGCCTGAGTTATTCAATCTTATTCTACTCTTAAATAAATAATGTGGTAGAGTTTTGCTTTGGCGTGTTCAAGTGGTTTTTATAATTCTCCCTGATTGAGGAGGACAATCAGGCACAGATGATCGAATCCGGTGCCACAGGCGATCAAACAATATCTCATTTCTCATGGGCTTAATTTGATTTTTGCTAAGGAGAAGATGAATACAAATCTCTACCTCTTGCAGAAATGATTTGAATAGATGGACTTTCCTGCTTCTGTTCTTCCCATCATTGTTTCAAAAGCCTCAGAACCAAGAGAGGGTCAGAATTCAGCTTTGAGTCCCAGGAGTCTCCTCGGCATTCAGCTGTATCTGCCAGAGGGCAGTGTCTAGGCACATGGTGTAGGGAACCAAAGTGGCCGCTTTTTGTACATTTTTCTCCTGGGAACACTGCTTTTCCACTGTACAGCAACCCCTGTTATATTAAGGAAAGCTTTCGAATGTCTAAAATGGCCAGTGAGTATTTTAAATAAAACTGAGATATATTATTTCCCAAAATCCATTCAGCAATGATTTATTGAATACCCATTATGTGTCAGGCAGGAGGGGGAAAAACCCCTCCTTTTCCTTTTTATTGCCACAGATTATGTGGGATTACGTGTGGAAGGACACATCATCTCAACTGTGAGGTGAAGCTTTTTGCTTGGGTTGGATATCTGTGGTATTAACAATAAACTGGAGCAAAAAGGAATTTTTTTATAATGTGAAGCGCCCAAAGAACGAAGAAAATAGTAAAGTGTGACAACAAAATAGTGTGTGGGGCCCGTGGGCCAGAGGCAGTAGGTGTCCCTTCAGGGATCCCTTTGTGTCATCTAGATCCAAAATGGTTCGATTCACATGATTTTATTTTTCAAATTGAGAATATCTTTTTGTTCTTGTTATTGTCATTCTGAAGTTTTAGCCGCAATCATTGTCTGCTAAGTGACAACACATGTGAGTGTGATGGTACGCGTTTCTAACAGAATAATCGCTGATAACAGAATTACTGCTGCTAAGCACGAGGGCGTGTTTGCCTCCCTACACAAACAGTGTGGTCATAAATGAGGATGATTAAGAATTATAGTAAGGCAGGGAGGAAGGACAGGTGGTGATGGTAAAAAATAACCTGGTCCTCTTGGGTAACCAATAAACAAGCCACTTTGCCCGGTCTGCAGCCCCTGTTGTATTTCGAGTCAGGTCTCGGCTGCTTGAGAACAGAAGCAGCCCCAGCTGGCCTGGAGAGGCCGTAATGACTAGCCATGCCCTGTGAGGGGGAAACCGATCAACGCCAGCGCTGTACGGAATGAATTGTACCACCTGGCCTGCAGGTTTGTAAACAGGAAACTCTCTCTTAGACCCAGAATCTCAATTATTTGTGATTTCTTTACTGCCAACTTATGTGCCCTCCTTTTCCTCTTGGTTCCCCCGGAATGCTGAACCTCTGACAAAAGGTGAGCAGTAAATTACTGTATGGAATAAGCAATATGTTACCCCCTGCTGAGTTATTTGGGAAAGTTTATATGGCAGGGAAGAAATAGAGAAGGGTAAAGGAAGGATTGGGCGGTGGTCACACCTAGAAAGAGCTGGTCATAGCTGAAAAAATCTCCCCGAAGTTAATTTTCATTTGAATTAACATCCTCAGGCGTTCTGGTTAGAAATGGGGAAGGAATGAGATAGGAGGAAGGGTTGGAGGGATTGGTGAAGAAAGAGAAAATGGAGAAAGGATGACAGGCAAAGGGTAGATGAAGGAATATAAAGAGAAGGGAAATAAAATGTTTCAGTCAATATCAGCCTTATTAATGCTGCCTGGGTCTCTTCAGTGCTTCTCTTTCCCCAGACCCACATCACGTAAGTAACTCTTCCAGAGACTTTCCCCTAAGGGACATCAAGGGACTGATATACATCATTTTCCATTTTCCATGGACTGCTTTTCACAAGGCTTTCTCCAATAAAGTGATATAGGCATTATTTTAAAATTTTCTCCTTCAAAGTTTTTTAACTTGACACTAAGAAAAAGGGTTTTATAAAATAAGGTATTTTGGCAAAAATAATTACCATTTTGAAATGGCCCATATCTTCATCTATTTATTTCTGATCTTTCTAGACTTTCCCTTGTCAATTTTAAAACGCATTAATTCCCTAAAACTTTAACTACTAATACCTGGAAGGGGTGTGTGTGTGTGTGTGTGTGTGTGTGTGTGTGTGTGTGTGTGTGTGTGTGTGTGTGTGTGTGTGTGTGTGTGTGTGTGTGTGTGTGTGTGTGTGTGTGTGTGTGTGTGTGTGTGTGTGTGTGTGTGTGTGTGTGTGTGTGTGTGTGTGTGTGTGTGTGTGTGTGTGTGTGTGTGTGTGTGTGTGTTAGGGAAAGTGTGTTTGGCAGAGACCTAAAGTGTGTCTTTATCAGGGTTATGAACTTTAGGCAAGATATGTTAGAGGCTGTTTAAGGGTCATTATGATATTCAGGTGATGCTGAATTCTAATTAGGTGCTGTAGCCTTCAGGTAGATGGGGGAGTAGAAGAGATATTTATGAATGGTAAGTATGAAAGAATGAAAATAATTCTTTCCAATAATGAGTTAGTCCCAGAATTGGCTATTGAGTACTTTTGAAAACCATTCTAAATGAAAGGAAAAAAATAATTTCATAAGTGTATTTGTAGCACATGTGTTTAGGGAGAATGCGTGGGTTATTCAGAACAATTCCACATATAAATTGGATTTAATTGCTCAAAGAGTTACTAGCTTTCTTTAATCAGAATGGAAATAAGCATAAGTTGAAGTTGTGCAGATTTATGCTGCACTTAAGGGAGACAACTGTCTCGAAGTAGCTATTAGTTGGCAGACGGAGAGATGGGCTGAATTTGTGGAACTTTTCAGTTTAATCTCTTTTCTCCTCACTTCTGCAGATTATATAGCATTCTCTTCTGATAGACCTTCTTATTTATACTGTGAAGCTCTTTAACTGAGATGGATGACGGTGATATTAACAAAGAACTGAAGCAGAAATTAAACTTTTCCTATTGTGAAGAAGAAACTGAGAGTGAAGGGCAGAAGAAAGAGCAAGAGAATAGGGAGGTCCAGAGCCAAACCCCAGAAAAGTGTGAATTTCCAGCTTCAGATGCAAAGTTTACATCTCCCCAAACACCTGAACGCAGCATATTTCAGGAAAAAGACAAAAGAAGTCCAGATCAGATTCTGAAGACTCCAGTGTCAGGCTCTCTCAAATGTCCTGAAACACCGGCACAACCAGACAGCAGGAGAAAGTTGCTGCACTGTGACAGTCCCTTTACTCCCAAAGTAAGTAAGCTATAAGGAAAGAGGGACCAAGGGCTCCAAGATCTGACTTCCTTAAGTTTAGCTGAAAAAGAGGGCTCAGTACTCTATGTGCCTATGATATATTTACCTAACATGCTGCATATTCTCGATTACATATCTGTTAAAAAAATGAAGAAGGGTTTAAAGTTGCTAGAAAACAGAACTGAATGTTTATCCACTGCCTTCTCAAAACCACTATTGCCAGCAGCTATTTGGTGTAGGCCACAAATAAATTTTGAGTGGGGAAGAAATTCCTTAAAGAAATTGAAGCTGGAAGGAGTATTGAGATCTAGTGCAACTACTGCATTTTATAGATGAGAAAATTAGGGCCCTAGAGGTGAACTGGCTTATAGCTCAGCCAATGGTAGAGACAAGGCTAGAAACCTGATCTCTTGGGTTTAATGCATTGTTCTTTCCTTACACCAACTGGCCTTTTTAGGTAACTACTTACTAATATTTTTTAACAGAGGAAGGTCCACATTTGCTGTTTGAACATATTCATGTCTCTTTGTTTAAACATATTCATGTCTCTTTGTTGCCGCTCTTCCCAGAACTCCTCTCCTCCTTGGTTAGTGAAGTACAGGCTCTTCTATTACTTGTGATCAAAGAGGTAACTTGTTGATACCTCTTTATAAACTGAGGATGGCAAATGAACAAAGATCTCTAGCAGTCAGCATATTCCTTTATTCCTGCTGCCATCAGTCTCCTATTGTATCTTTCATGTTATTAAAAACAGGATTGAGTTATGGTTCTCTCCTCTCAGATTCTGGCTCCCTAGTATGTGATTCCATAGGGTTGATACTAACACTGCTTCCTGCTGGCTCAGCTGGAGGCACTTAAGATTGTCATAATAACATCTGTGATCCTGACGCAGCACAGACACTGTCAGCATGTCTACTTAGTACCTGCTGAGTATGGGTCCCATGTTTGCCAGGAAATACTAAGTTTCTGGCTTGAACTGTAAGGCAAACTACTTTAATATGAGCATGTGCCCATCTGAAGGATTTTCAGTGGTTCCCAAACCAACCAATCAGTCATTCATTTAGTCATCCATTAATTAATTTATTTTTTGACAGCCCACTGTGGACAAGGATCCTAATATACAGCATTTGCCCTCAAATAGCTAACAATCTAGCAAAAAGAGGAGAGATGTGGGTATAGACATTATGTGATAAGAGCTTCAAGAGGACCAAACAGAGGTCTCTGGGTAGATTGCTTCTTTGTTGAGATGCTCAGGAAAGAAAGAAAGGTGAGGCAAGCATATAACTGGTAATGAAAATTAAGTAAGATTTTGATATGTGGAAATTAGGGAGAGAGTGAGTGGATGGTTCCAGACAGAAAATGTGACTTAGCAAGAGTACATAGGTAGGAAAACATGATATGGGTCTGGGAAATGGTGTACATATTTCATTCATGCACTCAAAACCTAACTGAACACCTTGATACACTAGTGAACCCTCTGCAAGAGAAACCCATTCACTGCCTTCAAAAAGTGCCCTCAAAGTGAATGAAGATAAGTAAATGAAACAAAGTTCAGATCATGTGTGCCAGATGAATGGATAAGGGGTGATGAGGAGGCATAGAGGAAGAATTCTGAATTAAGTCTCACAATATCAGAAAAGTGTTGTCAAAGAAAGTAATGTTAAGAGAAGCCTTCAAGGATGAGTTGGAGTTAGCCATGCAAAGAAGAGAGGGATGGGAACTCTAGGCAAAAGGAATAGCAATTACCAAGTTACAGAGGGAAAAGCATTTGTTGCACTTGAAAAACTGCATGCTATTCAATGTGGCAGGGATCTGTACATGAGAGTGAGCAGAAGAGATGAGGCTGGAGTAGGTAGGTAGGAAGCTGGATCAAGATTTTAGTCTGAAGGTGTTGAGAGAGCCATTTAATGGTTTGAGCAGCAGCACTTCTGAAAAATCATGGCATCCACATATAGGATGGACTGGAGTATGAAGGGGCTGAGGCTGGAAAGTATTCATAATAGTTCTGGTGAGAAAGGAGAAGGGACTGTACCAGGACATTGCTGGACCAGAATAATTGAGAGATTTTTAGGAATTGGTAACTGACTTGATGGAGGGGTTAAGAGAAAAGGAGGAATCTAGGATATTTGCGATTTCTTGCTTGGCTAAGTAGATGCTACCTAGAATCAAGACAGGTAAAACTTTAGATTGTACTGGCTTGGAGAAAAGCAGAAATGTGGCATAAATAGTTGAATAAATAGGTCCAGAGCTCAGGAAAACAGTCTGAGTTGGAGATCTCTATTTGGATCTCAGCAGCATTTAGGAAGGCTTTGAAGCCGTGGATGGCGGGTTAGGCCACCTAGTCCAAGATTTGAGGGACAGGCAGAAAACAGAGCTTGGGAGGGAAAATGGGAACACTTTATGAAGAATGTAGTTTGGATTAGGGTCAGAACGTACAGGTCAGTGTGATGATAAATGGAGATCTTGTCCTAAAGACAAGGCTGCTATAGGAAAGAAGTCTAGATGTAGTTCAGCCTGCCAACGGATAGAACCTGAAATCAAGAGAAATTGACTTTAGACAGTAAGGACTCCTTAACCTAATTATACTGAGATAGAAAACTTCCTCAGGAGGTAGTAAAGTCCCTGAGACAAAACACTAGTCTATAAACACTAGCTGATAACCACTGTTCTAGTTTGCTAGGTGCCGAAATGCAATATACCAGAAATGGAATGGCTTTTAAAGAGGGGAATTTAATAAGTTACTAGTTTACAGTTCTAAGGCTGAGAAAATGTCCCAATTAAAACAAGTCTATAGAAATGTCCAATCAAAGGCATCCATCCAGGGAAAGATAACTTGGTTCAAGAAGGCCAATGAAGTTCAGGGTTTCTCTCTCAAGTGAGAAGGCACATGGCGAACATAGTCAGGGCTTCTCTGCCAACTGGAAAGGCACATGGTGAACATGGTGTCATCTGCTAGCTCTCTCCTGGCTTCTGGTTTTATGAAGCTCCCCATGAGGCATTTTCCTTTTTCATCTCCAAAGGTTGCTGGCTTGTGGACTCTCTGCTTTGTGGTACTGCAGCATTCTCTCTCTCTCTCTCTGAATCTCTCATTCTCCAAAATGTTTCCACTTTTATAGGACTCCAGTAAACCAATCAAAACCTACCCAAATGGGTGGAGACACATCTCCCCTAATCCAGTTTAAATACCACTCTTGATTGAGTTACATCTCCAGGGAGATGATCTAATTACAGACTCAAATGTACAGTATTGACTAGGGATTATTCTGCCTTTACAAAAGGGATTTTGATTAAAACATGGCTTTTCTATGGTCCATACATCCTTTCAAACCAGCACAACCACTGAATAGAAATATTATAGAAGGGATTAAAGCATCAGGACACTAATTGTACCCACTAAGTCTTTAAAAGTCCCTTCCAGTCCCAAGATACTATGATTTTGTGTCTTTGTGGGCGGTTGCCTTCTCCTCTTACCATCTTCAGAAGTCAAGCGGATATCCCTCAAATTTCCCTTTTCTCCCTTAATCACCTGTAATAGAAAGTTACCTAAACAGCTGTGTAATCATTCCACAAATTTTTTATCTATTTTACTTCCAGGCAGAACTTCCTTTCATAAGTCTTATCCCAAACTATGTTCTTTTAGACTTAAGAGGATTACTCATGATTCTACTATTTTGGCAATAAGATCCATAGTCCTATAATTAACATCTTCCTTAGTTCATAGATGAAGATCAAAATTTCTCTTAGTCTTATCTCCAGACTAGAACTTCTAACATTGTCCTGTCCTGATACAAATACTTTTCTTTCTTTTTCTCTGAAAATTTTCTAGGTCTTCTTTTTTTGGGTGCATAGTCTGGAAATCGAACCCGGGTCTCCCACATGGAAGGTGGGCATTTTAACCACTGAACTACCTGTGTACCCTTAAGGTCTTCTTTATTTTCCTTGAGGTTTCCTTCTGGTTGCCACCAGAAGTATGTGCAGTATTCCACGTGTGGACATCCCACTGTTTCATATGGGATATATTTATTCTACTTTTCATATGAAAACCAACTACCAAAACCTGTTTGTTAGGGAATATTTACTCTAATTCTGAGACTTCTTTGGTGAATCACACTGATAACTGAGAACTGTCATCCAATGTTATAGGTTTACTTATTTTGAACCAATATGAAGCCTTATAAGAAACTTACAGGAAAATTGTGGATTTGTAAATAAGGGCCTTGTCTGTCCATAGCTCAGGGTTATTTACCCTAAGAACTGCAAGAGATATGCAAAACCCTTGCAAAAAATCTTGACTCTGGCAATGATATATTTCTATTAATTTGTTTTTAAAATGTTAGCTGCTGGGTATACTGTATAGCTTCTTTCATTTCTGCTTAAATCAGTCATTTATTGAGTATCTATAATGTTCATTCTTTAATCATGTTGTAGCCTAGATTCTGCTTCTGCACTGAAAAGTCATAGGCAGAGATTATCAAAACAGTGGAATATATTTAGAAAGAGCCTCACAGTACACTGATTATACTGTGAGGTTCTATCCTGGCCTCAGTGTAGACAGCTGTTATTCTTAATGATCTCTAACACGGGTATTCCTCTGGCTTCTGATACTTGGGTCATAATGGCATTTTGTTGTCTCATCAGAATTCTTTGTCTTTGGTTTAATTCTAGTGGTCAGTTAGGTTTCAAGCCTTTGATTTCTTCCTATACCCCACTTGCAGTGGTAAAACATGTACATTTATTTCTATTTTTCAGAGTGTTAGCTACAGCCACTGGTAAACCCTGAATCTTTGCAGCTTATTTTAGAGTATAATTGTTCAATCTCTTTATCCCATTTTATAGAGCTTTTCTCATTTAATGCTAAATTTTAAGTGGAATTTGAAAACTCTTCTTTAATGTTTAGATAGTCTGTGAACTCTTTCCCTTACAAAGTGATTATTTTTGAAACATTGGTGATCTGCTGATTAGCAGACTGCACACCCCTGAGGACTGGAACTCATCTCTGTCCTCATCACCATCTAGTCCAACATCTGCTACGTTAGTAGATACCAAACAAATGTTTCGATGAAAACTTGAGGGGAAGTTAAAGCATGAAGTTCTGAGAGAACAAGGGCCAGGTCTTCTATAGAATTATTTTTATTTGTCTCAACTTAAATATCCTTATCTTTAAAAGTTGGAAGGAGCTAAATGTTATACAAACATCTACCATGTAACCCAGTCATTTTATTGCTAGGTAGTTACCCAAGAGAAACACAAACATAAGTTCACAGAAAGATGTCTCCATGAATCTCATAGCAGGTTTATAATAGTCAAAAACAAACCAAAAAAACCAACCTGGGAACAATTACAACTGTCCATCAACAGGTGAATGGATGAACAAATTACAGAATCTCCATACATAACAGAATATTACTCAGCAATAAGAGCAAAAAAAGCAATTAAAATTATTGATATGTGTACATTATGTTGAGTGAGAGAAACCAGGTAAAAATAGAGGACATACTGGGTAATATCATTTATTGAAAATTTTAGAAAATGCAAACTACAATGATGGCAGATCAGAGGTTTCCTGGGGATGTGGGTAGAGGGAGAAATGGATTACAAAGGCGCACCAGGACACTTGTGGGGATGATGGAAATGTTTATATTGATTTTAATAATAGTTTCACTGGTTCATACCTATGAAAAACTGAACAAATTATGTACTTTATATAGTTTATTGTATTTCAATTATGCCTTAAAGTTCTAAACTTTTAAAATGAAAAAAAAAATTGGAAGTAGGACTAGAATTGGTGGTTTTCATAGCTAGCTATCTGAATTATCCAGGGGGAAGGGAGTAGTGGAGCTTAGCAAAAGCATAGATCCTTTGTGTTGGCCTCATGAATGAGAAGATCTAGAGACAGAGACCAAGAATCTGTACTTTTTAAAAGAGGACCAGTTAGGATGCAATTAATTTGCACTGAACCAGATAATCTCTAAGGCCCCTTTTAACAAGAACATTCTTAGGTTCAAATATTAACTGACTAACTGATTTGGAACTCTCTCTCTTTTTTTTCACTAACCCCATTCTGACGTGCCTTTTGTTACCTTCGTTCAGAGCCTGCCAAGCCAGTCGGTGATTTCTTCAACAGGGAAGGTCCCCTCCAGAGGCTCTAAGCATTTGCGGCTCACGCCTGTATCCTCCACGGATGAGATGACCTCACTGGCTCTGGTCAACATTAATCCCTTCACACCAGAGTCCTATAGAAAATTATTCTTTCAATCCAACGGCAAGAGGAAAACCAGAGGAGAAATGTAAGTGCACTGTGGTCTAGGACTTTTGAGAAGTGATCACACCAGAGCTCAAGTGGTAAGAGGTGAGACTAAGATTAGGAGCATGGGCTCTATTCAAATGAGACTGTATGATGGTTTATATGTTTTCTCCTCCCTCAGTGTCAATGTTGGTTTTAATCTGCTTTATCACAAGGATTCTGGCAACTTTGTATTCTGATGTGTACTTAGCTGCCTTCTCTATAAAAGATGGGGACCATGTGTGTGATAGACTTCCGTTAGGAAGTTGAATGGGCTATGGAATTGCATTCAAGGAGTCCCCTCTGGTTAATATGAGGCTAGGAAGGGGAAGCTGTAGTTCACACTACAAAGAGTGAGTATATTGCTGTTTTGAGTTTGGCTTTGTAAATGGTGATGAGAGTTAAAGAGGAAGGATTTGAAGTTCTCAGCAGGTAATAGAAGATTAGTTGAAGAGGAAAAGGTAACATTGCTTTCAGAGGTGCTAAAAAACGTAAAGCCACAAAGTCTACTGTATGGTAGAAATTGTCTAAGGGTTTTTTCATGCTGCTTAGGGACCCTTTACTACTCCCTTGAATGTTTCTTTTTATTTTATAGAAGTGAAAGTATCTCTAAAATGGGACAGTGTCTTTAGGATCTGTGATTATTGTATTAACCAACCTTGTGTTCACAACAGGTTTATTTAACACTGTCTCCTGGATCATAAGTAAACAGGATGTAAGGGCAAGTATGCTGGTTCACTTATGTTACCAAAAATTCTAATGATTTTAGCTCTTTAATTCTGATGGTTTCCAAGAACTCTAATGGGTTTTACCTCTCACTGAAGCCAACAGGAAAAACAGTTCATCTGAATTCCTGGCAATGAAAGTGGTGACACTTTAATAACATCACTTAGTGCTTCTGAGAGGGTATTTTCCCTCTCTTATTGATTGTGTTTTTGTTGTTTTAGAAACTATTAGGATATAATATTAAATAAAAGTCACATATTTCAGGATCAGTTTATTTCCGTGAATATAATGTCTTCCATTTACCTTTTCTGTCTTGTACTTCTCCGGAAGAAGTCTATAGACAGCTGATCCAGAAATTGAAACATTGCTTAAAGATCAGTTGCTTAAAATCCAGACGGCAACTCTTTATGCCAAAGAGGGTGTTTAGTTAATGACTTTAGCTTATTGAAAAGTAATTGAAAATATCATAGTCATGGATAGGGCTCACTCTGTTGCACTTATAGTTTACCTGTGAACCTAACAAAAAGGTTCTGGGGGAGGTGGGTGTTGGAAGGAGGAGTGTAGTATGGCATTGAAGAGCAAATGCTTTGACATCAGATGAGGTTTCAAATCCCATTTCTGTCACTTAGGAATTGTATGACAGAGTTACTTAACCTCCTTATGTCTTGAGATTTTTCATTTTGGGATATTAATACCCACTTACAGTTTCATGTGTTTTCTGTATTCTCCCTTGCCTCCAAGTCTTGGCACGTGTTGACCTACTCTCTTAAAGTCTACTCTATTCTATTACCCGTTCCATAGCTAGCTCTTACTCATTCTTGGAATTTTAGCTTACATATTGTCTGTTCCAGGAAAGACTTCTACTGTAAAAGATTATTTGGGTGCTTTCCCTGGTATATATCCAGGTATCCTCTTTTTAGACTATCCTGGGTTCTTATAATGAAATTTACTGTTGTTGTTTTTTTAATCCCAGCCCCCTAAAATAAATTGAAGAGGGGAAGAAATGGTCTCATTAACTATTACAGCCCCAGAACTTAGCATAATACCATAGTACCAGGCTCAAGAATTGCCAATCATACATTGATAATTTCCTTTTTTTTTTTAGTGAAGAAGCTGATCGGGGGGAAGGCAAGGTAGAACAAGAGCTTCCTGCCAAAGTGAGTATGGTTCCTTGACCCAGCTCTCATAAACAGTAATTTAATCCTTCTGCCTCTTCCCTTTCCTCCCTTCCCCTTCCCTCCTTCCCCTCCCTCTACCCCCCCCCGCCCCCACCCCCACCCCCACCCCCACTCACATAGGTGCTTTGTGGCTTTACAAGTGTGCTTTGAGTATGAATTTATCTGAACTCTAATCAGGGTCTGATTTGTTTGTTGGCTGTTGGTTTTCCAGGAAGTGTCTAATATGTATATTGCTGGACCATTACCTTGGAGTATTTTTAAATTAAAGGTTGCTGCTTCTATCTTTGATCTTGGGAAGAATTCTATACTCATCTGCTAGAGAAGCGAAAGGAAAATCAAGATATTTAAAGTCCTCAAATGGAAAAACAGAACAGAGAAAAGTAATCACGAAGCAAAAGAAATGATTTATATGTAAAATTGTAGAGAATGCATCAATTTTTATAATGTTCATAATCTTTGATCTCGTATCCCTCATTTGGTAATACAACCTAAGAAAATAGTACTTTAAATATTATCCTAAGAGATGTTTATTTAAGCCCTGTATATAATAGAAAAAGAAAAAAAGGCGGAGGAGGGGGGAGGAATGGAGGAAAGTAGGAAAGAAGGATAAACCAAATTTCCAAAAATAGGATGGCTAAGTAAATTATCATTTTAATTCAGTAAAATATTGAATTTTCATCAAGATGATTATGATGTCATGAAAATATGCTTATATCCAATGTTTGTGGACAAAGACTCAAAATTTTATATGCAGAATGATCACAATCATGTATTACTTCTAAGTCACAAAGAGAACTGGAAGGAGCTACAATCACTGTTATTTGTCTTTGAATGATGGGAATTTAAGATTCGTCAATTTTTCTTCCCTCTGAATTTCTAATTTTTTTCAAAGCAGGTTTTATTTTGTTTGGATAAAAGTGTTAAATATTAAAAATGTCTGGACTTGGATGTTGTAATGATCATGGAAAGGAAGGCTGCCAGTACTGATAAATCCTTAGACAGATAAGGCAACAAAGTAAGATAGCACAAAATGTCATTTGAAACGTATTTTCCTTCATATGTAAGTTTCTGAATCAAGCCTTCACTATTTTACACTTGCATTGTATATAGATTCTATAAGAAAGACAAAATCCATACAAAAGTCACTGCCAAAGAGGAACTTACTCTCTAACACCTTTGAAATATATTTCAAAAGAATGTGTATATGAATGTGAACCCACGAAGTGCTTGTGTGTATATTTTTATGTATGTATGCGCAATGTGTATGTACAAATTCTTGTACACATTTATAAATCCATTTGTATGAGAGGGTAGAAAAAATACTTCTGGCAGGAACCAGGACTTGGGTAGAAAAGATGGCATATTTTGTTGAGATAATTCTAGGCAAAGGAAATAACTTTGAATGCTATGAAGGCAGGACAATAGGTTACAAGTAAGGATGGGTGGAGTGGACTGGTGGTTGGGATGCACGTGGATGGCAAGCTGGCTAATTTGGTGTGTAAGAGGGTGGTATGGGAGTGGGTGTGCAATTCAGTCCTTTGAAAAGAGGCTTGAATTTCCCACAGGAGACAGTTAGGTGTGTCTGATTTTACAGTTTTGTTTTACAAAAAAAATAATTCTTACTATTGGAAGAGATGGAGAGAAGGCTGGGTAGCTGTAGGAAATCTTGAGTTAGTGGAGACAGATTGGTTAAGGGCAATGAAGATGGCAGATCTTGCTGATGAAGACTGATTGGAGCTTGATGTTGAAAATGATGAGCTGGGAAGAGTCAGTATTTTTAAAAAGTTAGATGAGAAAGAAATTCTTGCTAATGGGGAAAAGATAACTTCAGATCAGCTGGATTGAGATTCACAGAAATGGATGTCAATTTTGGTCATCATAGCTACCAGTTACTGAGGATTTACTGTGTTCTTGACATGATACTAAGTTATTTACATATTCTCATGTAATATTCAAGAGATTCCCGAGGATCAGTTTCTATGACCCTCATCTTACAGACGAGTAAACTGATAAAGAAGTTCAAAGATTTGCCTGGAGTGGGTTATTATTAGTTGGGTGATGAGTGATGTCGCTAGCTGACCAGTAGGAGGAGCTATCATTATACCTAAACCCATACTCTAAGTACGCTGTTTGACAATTTTGTTCTCCAAACTCTGATGAAAAAGATTTTCGTAGAAGCAAATTGAAAAAAAGAATGTTTATTTAACTCAGTATGAAAGCATTAACTAGATTGTGAGACAGGTAGAGAAGACTGTCAAAGGGAGGTGTCATGGCTGTCTTTTTGTTGTTCACAAATATTCATAGCAGTTCCATTCAAAACAGCCCCAAAGTATCAACAATCCAAATACCCACCAACAGATGAATATGATGAATATATTAAAAATTGTGGCATATTCCTCCATAAAATGGAACACTATACAGCAACAAAATGGAACCATGTATACAAACGGTAGCAGGGCTGAAACAGGCTAAGTTTAAAAATGCAGATGCTATAGAAGATATTATTGTATGATTCTATTTACTTTGAACTCTAGGAAACATACAATCCCTAGCCATAGAAGGAAGAGCAGTGGTTGCTTCGGGCCAGAGATGTGGTTTGTGCTGACTGGGAAACAGCCCAAGGAAAACTTTCACTGACAGAATTAGTCTACATCTGGATTAACATGGATGTATAGATTTGTGAAAACTCATTAAACTGCACACTTAAAATGTGTGCATGTTATTTTTTGTTAATTATACCAAAAATAATTTTAACTGTGTTTCTGTAGGTAGTAACATTTAAAAATTGAAATTAAAAGTCCTGTTTATAATAGCACCAAACAAAAATACTTAGGGATAAATTTAACAAAATATGTATGACTTAAACACTGAAAATTAAAACATGAGTCACTTCAATTCTATTATTTTATGAGAACACTAGGAGTTTTTGGGTTTGAATTTTAAAATAATTTAGCAGAGTCTGAACTGGAAAGTTTTAAATATTTTGTTTGGTAAATACAAACTTTGGTTCATGAAAAAATTATTTTACTGAATTTTAACAATATCTTTAAAATTGATATTTCTTTTTAAATTGTTTTTAAATTAAATAAAATAAAGGGAAATGAATATTACTGAAAATGCTTTTGTCATATAGAGGAGGGTGTATTAAGAAATCACCTCCTCTGTTATAAAATACGGTACATATGCTAGGAGTATCTTCCACAGACTTGTCTTGATGATGAAATTACTTGAAGTGAGGTTTTTATAATTAAGGGTCTACACTTGAATTTTGGTACCACTGAATTTTGATACCACCAGTCACTATTTTTATGATCTTAGGCAAACTGTTTGTTAGTTTCCACAACTATAAAATAGGAATAATAGTAGTAACCTATACGTAAATCAGAAGCTTGTGGAAATTAAATAAGTTAATGTACAAAATGCCTAGCAAGTGGTAGGTACTCAATATATATTACTTTCTATGATGACAATCATGCTTATGATATATTTGATGATGAGTTGTCAGCCCTGAACTGTTAGTTTGCATGAAAAAAGTTTCTTTCCCTTTAGTTTTCCTGATTGGTTAAAAGTTTTAGAAATGTTTGTATTTTTAATTTTTATTATAAGTTAGACCTAGCAGAAACCTTAAATCTATGGATTAAGGTCAATTGCTATGTCCCAGGTAGGAGGATCAGAACCAGAATCCAGATTGCCTAACTTCTGATCTTGTATCTTAAACTTGGTACCAGGCCATAATCCCCATGAACCCTTTTTAAAGGTGACTCTCTACTTAATAGAATGAGAACAAGGTACTGCTTATCTAAATAAAACCTAATAGTAATAATAATAATGTTTCATAGCTCAACCAGTACAGTTCTGAAAGCTCTGGACATAAGTTCCTAAAACCTGATTCCAAAGTTCCCCCTTCTCACCTGAGCATTTCAACTAGAAAAAGGAATTAATCATCAGTTAACCAGAAAATTACATTAATCAGAGTACCTCATCTCACTAGCAAAACACTGGGTTTCTAAAACTAAAATGAATGTGCTGGAGTAATGATGAGGAAAACGCTACTACTCATAAAATCAGCATCTGCTCTTTAACGATCTCAACCCTGGCTGTGCATTTGAGTCCTCTGTGGAAAACTTGAGGAAAAAATGCCTGAGTACCCTCCACAAATCTCTGTGGGTAGAGCCCAGGCTGGAGAACCACTGCTCTGTGCCACTCAGAGTTCAGATTTTGTCCAGTCAGTACCTATACCAGTTCAGTCCCATACTTATCCAGGAAACGTTACATGTGAGGTTTTCTCTTTTGTCTTAAAATCATGGATCAAAACATGACCTAGTGAGATCAAGAAAAATAACAAATAGCATTTATTCAGTAGTCACACATTTTCTCTTTAAATCTTTACAACAGCCCTATCAGGCAAGCCAAGCCATCATAGTAACCTCGACACATAGATAAATCGCCCCTAAATATACACATTTAGTAAATGATACAATTTTTTTTTTAACATGGGCAGGCAGCGGGAATCGAACCCGGGTCCTCTGGCATGGCAGGCAAGCATTCTTGCCTGCTGAGCCACCGTGGCCCACCCTTTAATGCAATTTTATTGAGATGTGGTCATACACCATGAAATCCAAAATATGTGATCAATGGCTCATAGTATTATTACATAGTTGTGTATTCATCACTACAATCAATTTTGGAATATTTTCATTACTCCAGAAAAAGAAAACCCAAAACATCCCTTTACCCTTTATTCCACACCCCCCTCATTGATCTCTAGCATTGTTGTGGTACATTTGTTACTGTTGATGAAGAATGTTGATATAATACTGTTAATTATAGTCCTTAGTTTACAATAGGTACACTTTTTCGCATATAGCACTCTATTACTAGTTCCTTTTAGTAGTTTCATGTGTTTGTTCTAGTTCATAGATGAAATTTTTTATATTTGTACTGGTAATCATAGTCATCGTCCACCACAAGATTTACTGTTATACAGTCCCTGTTTTAATCTCTGGCTTTCCTTTCTGTGACATATATATGACCCTAAACTTCCCCCATCAACCACATTCACACACCATTCAGAACCGTTAATTATAGTCACACTTATGTACTACCATCACCACTATCCATTTCCATGCATTTAATTTGAAAGTTTTTTTAAAATATTTTTTATTGTGAAATATAACATACATACAAAAAGGTGATAAACTTTGAAGTACATTGTTAACAAGGAGTTATAGAACAGATTTCAAAGTTTGGTATGGATTACAGTTCCACAATTTCTGTTTTTTCCTTCTAACTGCTCCAAGATACTGGACACTGAAAGAAATATCAATATAATGATTCAGCAGTCATACGCATTTGTTAAATTGTCTTCTCTGTTATAACTCCTCCTTCTCCTTTGATTCTTCTCCCAAACTTTAGGAATATTTGGGCTATGCCCATTCTAACTTTTTCATATAGGAAAGGAGTGTTAACCATAGGGGATAGGGGTATGGAACTAGTTGATGTTCTTGGAGAGGCTGGCCCCTCTGGGTTTCAGGGCTTATCTAGCCTAGGAACCATCTGGAGATTGTAAGTTTCTGGAAAGTAATCTTAGTGCATGAAACTTTTGTAGAATCTCAGATAGAGCCTTCAGTGTTTTTTAGGATTGACGGGAAAGGTGTTGGTTGGGGTTTGGCAAACTGGGGTAATTAGCGATATCTAGCTGAAACTTGCATAAGATTAACCTCCAGAATAGCCTCTCAACTCTATTTGAACTCTCAGATAGACACTAATGCCTTATTTTGTTACATTTCTTTTTTCCCTTTTGGTCAGGAAGGCATTGTTGATCCCATAGTGCCAGGGCCAGGTTTACCTCTGGAAGTTATGTCCCACATTGCCACGGAGGCTTTCACCCCAGATGTCATGTCCCATGTAGCAGGGAGGGTAATGATTTTCCTTGGAGAGTTGTGGAGAGAGAGAGAGAGAGAGAGAGAGAGAGAGAGAGAGAGAGAGACCACATGTAAACAAAAGAAGTTTTCTGGAAGTAACTCTTAGACATAACTGTAGGTAGGCTTAGGTTCTCTACTAAAGAAATAAGTTCCATAAGAGCCTCAAGATGAAGGGCTTGGTCTATTAACTTGGGTGTCCCTAAGTTTGTGATCGTTTCAGGGATTTCCCTGGTGGGAAAGTTTAATAGTTCTATATTTTTTTCTCCAGTCTCTCTCAAGGGACTTTGCCAATACTTTTAAATTATCTGCCCAAAATACTCTAGGATGTATCTAGGTATTACATTAAGCTGTACAGAATTACAAGTCCTCATTCCCATTCTGGGTTGTTCAAATGAGCTAACTAGATAGATTGAGTTAGACTATATGCTACAGATAATTTAGGTTTTGGACAAAATAAACCTTTCTTCCTTTGGTCTCATATAGTAGGTGAAGTTAACAAATACAGATGATATCATCCTTTACCCTGTTTTCTGGTTTACGTTAGCCCTGACCAGATTTGCTTCATTCTTATCTCTAATTGAAGACGGATTTCTCTTTCAGTTTCTTTAATAATTGTTATACATAGCAATGCTGCTTTTAGAGCTGAAGAACTCCAACTCTGAGTCTTAAATGTCACACAGTACCCAAAGTTCCAGAGAAATACTGGGTTATACATATGTAGCCCAGCATCTCAAAATCGAGAAATAACATTTACAGCTCCAGACTAAATGTGACTACTAGAAGAGCTTACAATCGAGGCCACAATCTTCTTATAAGTATTTTCTAAAAGAGACCATAAAATATTTGTTCTTGTGTTTCTGGCTTATTTTGCACCATAGAATGTCCCCAAGGTTCATTTACCTCATTACATGCCTGATACTTTTGTTGCTTTCTGTAGCTGCACAATATTCCATCATATGTATAAACCAGTTTGCCCTTCTGCTTCTCAATGTATCCTTTAGCCACCTCCATCCATTGGGCAACATGGATAATGTCCACAGTAAACAATCCATGTCTCACTTTATCCTCACTTAGTTCTCAATCATCAACATTCTCAATTTTAGACAACTTTCCATTGTTCCAAAGAGAAAAGTAGCAGGTAAACATTCCCTCACTAATAGAAAATCCAAACCTCCCCTTAACACTTGTTCCTCTCTCTCAATTATTTGCCGGTGTTATTGCTGTGGTACTGCTGATATCTTCCTGTTAATATAGGCCATAGCATGCAATAGTTTCCCCCCTATACCCCTCTGTTATTGACTCTTTGTATAAGAGTCATACCTGTGCAGTAGTGCATGCAGGAACTTATTTATATTATAGTGCTAATCATTGGGATACCTGGCTCTATACAACCACTGTCAATTGTGTTCACCTTCAACGTGGCAATATTACTTGTAAACCCACTAATGGACTGCCTTTACTTCTATCTATTCCCTTACATTTAAGTTCAACCTCACTCGCTAACTGTTCACCCATTTCTAGCTTCTGTGTATCTCTAGGTCCCCTATATTCTAAATTATAAAACTCTCAGTTTACTTTTACCAAGGTCATAATAGCAAAATCATACAGTATCCTTCTCCCAGCTTTATGTTCTCAAGGTTTATCCATGTGGTCATATGCTTCAGGACTTCATTTCTTCTTACAGCTGCATTAATATTCTATAATATGCATATACCACATTTGTTTATGCACTCTTCTGGGCATTTGGATTATTTCCATCTTTTGACAATTGTGAATAATGAATAATTCTATTTGGTGTGCAAATGTCTGTTTGTGTCACTGCTTTCAGCTCTTCTTAAATATTGAGTAATGGTATTGCCTGGTCATAGGGCAACTTGATATTTAGTTTTCTAAGGAACCACTAACCTGTCTTCCACAGTAGCTGTACAATTGTACAAACCCCCCCCACCCCAGCAGTAAATAAGTGTTCTGATTTCTCCACATCCTCTCCAACCTTTATAGTTTTCTCTTTGGTTAAGAGCAGCCATTCTTACAGGTGTGAGGTGATATGTCATTGTAGTCTTGATTTGCATTTCCCTTATAGCTAATGAAGATGAACATCTCTTCATGTGTTTATTAGCCATCTGCATTTGCTCTTCAGAAAAATGTCTGTTCCTTTTTTATGAATTTTATGCACATTTTATGATTGGGTTGTTTGTTCTTTTGTTGTTGAGTTGTATGATTTCTTTATATATACAGGATTTCAAACTTTTATCCGATTGTGGTTTCCAAATATTTGCTGACTCTTCACCTTTTTGACAAAGTCCTTTGAGGCACAAAAGCATTTGCTTTTGAGGAGTTCCCATTTTATCTATTTTTCCTTTCACTGCTTGTGTTTGGGTATAAAGTTTAAGAAGCTTCCTCCTATTCACGGGTCTTGAAGATGTTTCCCTTTATTTTCTTCTAGGAGTTTTATGGTACTGGCTCTTATGTTCAGGTCTTTGATCCACTTTGAGTTAATTTTTATATAGGGTGTGAGGTAAAGATCCTCTTTCATTCTTTTGGCTATTGATATCCAGTTCTCCCATGCCCGTTTACAGAAAAGACTATTCTGTCCCAGTTCAGTAGATTTTGGGGCCTTGTTGAAAATCAATGGGCCATGGATTTGATGGTTTATCTCTGTACTCTCTATTTTGTTCCACTGGTCTATGTTTGTGCCAGTACCATGCTGTTTTGACCACTGTAGTTTTATAATAAGCTTTAAAATCAGGAACTGTTACACCTCCCACTTCATTCTGTTTTAGGAAATTTTTAGCTTATTTGAGGTCTCTTTCCCTTCCAAATGAATTTGATACCTAGCTTTTCCAAGTCTTCAAAGTAGGCTGTTGGAGATTTTATTAGTATTGTATTCAATCTGTTGATCGATTTGGGTAGAATTGATATCATAAGCTATATTTAACCTTCCTAATCATGAGCAGGGAATGTCTTTCCACCTATTTAGATCTTCTTTGAATTCTTTTGGCACTTTTTTCTAGTTTTCTAGGATAGGTCCATTGTATTCCTCGTTAAGTTTATTCCTGGATATTTGATTCTTTTAGGTGCTATTTTGAGTGGAATGTTTTCCTTAATTGTCTCCTCAGTTAGGTCATTACTTGTGTATAGAAACATTGCTGATTTTTGCACGTTGATCTTGTATCCCACCACTTTTCATAGATTTCTCATCATTTTCCAAGTATAGTGTCATGTCATCTGCAAATAATGAAAGTTTTACTTCTTCCTTTCTGATTTGGATGACTTTTATTTCTTTTTTCCTGCCTGATTGTTCTAGCTAGAATTTCTAGTACAATGTTGAAAAAATAGTGAAAATAAAGAGTGTTTTAGTTTTTTAATGCTGCTGGAAATGCAATATACCAGAAATTGGTTGGCTTTTATGAAGTGAATTTAAGTTACAAATTTACAATTCTGAGGCCATCACAGTTTCCAAACTAAGGCATCCAGGGAAAGATACGACTCAAGGAAAGCTGATGGGTTGGGAATAACTCTGTCAGCTGGGAAGGCATGTGGCTGGCATTTGCTGGTTTGACTTCTGGTTTCGAACAACTTCACTGGGAGCATTTTCTTTCTGCATTTCCAAATGTCTCTGTCTTGGTCAACTATGAAGCTTTTTCCAAAAATGTTTCTCTCTTAAAAGATTCCAGTAAGTGACCCACCTTGAATGGATGAAGGCACATCTTCATGGAAACAACTTAATAAAAAAGATCCTACTTAACAATATTGACTCATGGTTAAAGAACATGGCTTTTCTGGGGTATACAACAGTTTCAACCCAGCATAGAGGGCATCCCTATCTCATTCCCAGACTTAGGCAGAAGGCTTTCAGTCTCTCACCATTGAGTATGATGCAGGCTATGGGTTTTTCATATACACTCTTTATCACATTGAAGAAGTTTCTTTCAATTCCTACCTTTTGAAGTGTTTTACCAGAAAAAGGATGCTGACTTTTGTTGAATGCTTTTTCAGCATCAATTGAAATATTATGTGATTTTTCCCTTTTAATTTGTTAATGTACTGTTTGACAGTTTTCTTGTGTTGAACTACCCTTGCATTGCTGATATAAACCCCACTTGGTCATAGTGTAGAATTCTTTTAATATATTGTTGGATTCTATTTGCTAGTACTTTGTTGAGAATTTTTATTCATTAGTTAAATTGGCCTGTAGTTTTCCCTTCTTGTAGCATCTTTATCTGATTTTGGTATTACAGTGATGTTAGCTTCATACAATGAGTTAGGTACTGCGTTCCTTTTTACTCAAATTTTTGGAAGAGTTTGAGCAGGATTGGTATTAGTTCTTTTTGGAATGTTTGATTAAATTCCCTTGTGAAGCCATCTGGCTTGGATTTTTCTTTGTAGGAAGGTGTTTGATGATTGATGGAATCTCTTTTCTTGTGACTGGTTTGTTTAGATCTGCTATTTCTTTTTGAGTCAGTGTAGGTTGTTCATGTGTTTCTAAGACTTTTCCATTTCATCTAAGTTGTCTAGTTTGTTGATGTATAGTTGTTCATAGTACCCGCTTATGATTTCTTTTATTTCTTCAGGGTCTGTGATAACAGTCCCCCCTCTCATTTTTTATTTCACTTACTTGTATCCTCTCTCTTTTTTTTCTTTGTCAGCCTAGCTAGGGGTCTATCAGATTTAGTGATTTTCTCTAAGAACCAAACTTTTGGTTTTATTGATTCTTTGTATCATTTTTTGGGTTCTCCAGTTCATTTATTTCTGGTTTAATCTTTTTTATTTCTCTTCTATTTGCTCTGGGATTAGTATGCTGTTCTCTCTCTAGTTCCTCTAGAGCAGGTAAGTCTTCAATTTTTTGCTCTTTCTTCTTTTTTAATATAGGCACATAGGGCAATAAATTTCCCTCTCAGCACTGCCTTTGCCATATCTCATTAGTTCTGATATGCTGTATTCTCATTTTCATTCATCTCCACATATTTACCATTTTCTCCTTTGAATAACTGATTGCTATTGCTTAAGAGTATATTATTTAATCTCCATATATTTGTAAAAGTTCTTGTTCTCTGATGGTTATTTGCTTTCAAGCTTCATTCTGTTGTGATAAAAGAAAGTGCTTTGAATAATTTCAGTATTTTTACGTTTATAAAGTGTTTTGTGCCCCAGCGTATGATCTAGTCTGGAGAATGTTCCATGAGCACTGGAGAGGAATGTATATACTGGTGTTTGGGGGTATAATGATCTATATGTATCTGTTAGGTCTAATTCATTTATCAAATTGTTTAGGCTATTTATTTTCTTGTTGATCCTCTGTCTGGTAGTTCTATTTATAGAGGACAGCGGTGTATTGAAGTCTCCCACTATTGCTGAAACATCTCTAGCTCCCTTCAGTTTTGCCAGTGTTTGCCTCATGAACTTTGGAGTTCCTTGATTGGGTGCGTAAACATTTATGATTGTTGTTGTTTCTTCTTGATAAATTGCCCCCTTTCATTAATAGGTAGTGTGTCCTTCCGTGTCTCTCTCTCTTTTTTTTTTTTTTTTTTTTTTTTAGGTGCATGGTCTGGAATTGAACCTGGGTCTCCTACATGGAAGGCGAGCATTCTGAACTATCCAGCAGCCCCTTGTCTCTTGTGATGTCTTTACATTTAGAGTCTATTTTGTTTGATATTAGTATAGCTACCCCTGCTTGCTTTTGGTTACAGCTTGCATGGAATATCTTTTGCCATCCTTTCACGTTTAATCTATTCATATCCTTGGGTCTAGATGAGTCTCTTGTAAGCAGCGTAGAGATGGATCATATTTCTTAATCCATTCTGCCTGTCTGTATCTTTTAGTTCATGAATTTAGTCTCTTAACATTCCAGGTTATTACTGTAAACACATTTCTTGAATCTACCATTTTATTCTTTGGTTTTTATTTATTAGATTTATACATTGTTTTCCCTCTCTCTCTTTTTATCCTTTAAGTTACCCTTACTGATACTCTTCAATTCTGTGCCCTCCTCCAGACCTCTCTCGCTTGTCTTTCTTTTTCAGCTGACAGAACTCCCTTTAGTATTTGTTGTAGGGCTGGTCTCTTGTTGTCACATTTTCTCAGCCTTTGTTTGTCTGTGAAAATTTTAATCTCTCCCTCACTTTTAAAGGAAGACTTGGCTGTATAAAAAATTCTTGGCTGGAAGTCTTTCTCTTCCATGATCTTAAATATATCATACCACTGCCTTCTTGCCTCCATGGTACCTGTTGAGTAGTTTGAACTCAGTCTTATGTCGGCTTTCAGGACTTATGCTTCTCTTCAATGCTTGACAGACTGATTAGTATGTGTCTTGGAGTAGACCTATTGGATTTAGTTTATTTGGGGTTCATTGGATTTCTTTGATTTGCATATACATGTCTTTTATTTGATTTTTTTTCAACTTTTAAAAAGGAAATTTATTAAGTTACATGTTTACAGTTCTGAGGCCCATAATAATGTTTAAACTAATGAAACCAGAGAAACATACTTTCACTCAAGAAAGGTCAGTGTCTTTCACATAGGAAGACATGTGGCTGATGTCTGCTGGTCCTTGTTCCCAATTCTGTTACTTCTAGCTTCTGATACAGTGGTTTCCGCTCTAAGCATCTGTGGACCTTCTCTTGCCTCCTCTGGGACACAACTTTGGTTCTGACTTGCTTAGTGTCTCATGGGAAGGCACATGGAGATGTCTGCTGGACCCTGCATCTCAAAATGTCTGTATCTAGGCGTCTTTTCTCCCTGTTGACACCCTAAGCATCTCCAACTGTCTACATCTCTGTGAATTCTGGTCCCTGTTAAGCTTCTCTTGGCTCTATCATCTCCTTATACCTTCTGGGGCTTCTGCATTTCCAGATGTCTATATCTGCATCTACATCTTATCTATGTCTTTTATAAGGCTTGAGATGTTTCTCCCCATTATCTCCGCACCTAATCTTCCTAGCCCTTTACTCTTCTTTTCTGCTTCTGGAACACTGATGATTCTTTTATTTGCGTGCTTCATATTGTTCATCATTTCCCTGAGATCCAATTCCAATTTTTTCCATCTCTTTTGCCATTTATTCTTTTTTTGTGTTCAAATATAATTGCCCTGTCCTTTTTGTTCACTTATTCTTTCTTATGCATCTTCAACTTTGCCATTGTGTCTCTAGTATGTTTTTAATTTGATCTACAATATCTTTCATCTCTGTAAGATCTGCTATTTTTGTATTTATTCTTTCAGATTCTTCTTTATGCTCTTTTAGTGTCTTCTTGACATCCTTTATGCCATTAGCCAACCCACTGAATTTATTTAGGAGATTTGTATGAACATCTTTGATTAATTGTTCCAAATTCTGTGTTGCCTCTGGTGTTGCAATTTGGTCATTTGGCTGGGTCATATCTGCCTGCATCTTCATACACTTTGTGACTTTCTGTTGGCTTTTAAGCATTTGATCATCTAAATAGGGTTATTTTGAACGCTGATTTTCCTCACTTGTCCAAGGTTTTGTATTTGCTTGGATTTGCATTGAAGGTCTCCTTTTGTACTTGATTTGTCAGATATTCCCTGCCAATACCTCAGGTTGGGGATGCAACTCTACTTGAGAATCTTTTAAAAGCTAGACAGGCAGGATTTGCCAGACTGCACTTTCCATTTCTTCCCAGCAGATGGCGCTCGTGGACCTTCTCTTCCCCTCATGCCTGCCTCTCCCCAACTGCATCAGCTGGCTGAGCCCATTCTCTAGGTTCCAGTTCCTCCACTTTTTTTTTTTTTTTTAAATCCAGAAGAAGACCTTCTCCTCTGCACTATTGGGAAAATCAGTCATCTTTCCTTAGAATCTTTTTGACCAATCTGTTGGAATTTTTGGTTCTGAATTTTCCTTAAAAGTTAGTTCAGGTGCTTAACCCTTTGCCTGCTTTGGGCTTAGCCCTGAAGGCAGAGGCCATGTAGACTTGCAGAGCGGGAGGTGAGGAAGACCGAAAGAGCTGCTGGGCTAAGGCTCAGGTGACTTCATGCAGTAAGCTGCAGCACCTGCTGCTTTGTCACTCAGGTGATGTCTTTTTTTTTTTTGGCATGGACATGTACTGGGAAATAAATCTGGGTCTCCAGGGTGGCAGGCAAGAACTCTGCCACTGTGCCACCATTGCCCGCCCTCAGGTGATGTCTTTCTAAAAATATTTTTTAAACATGTTTTAACCCCTGCTCCCAGCCAGTCCTTCAGCTAAGGACAATAGGTCTGGGTCTGAACAGTTGTGCCCCTCTCTAAGAATATGTAGAGAATAGTATGGCCAGTCAGAGGAAAAAATGTTGAAAAATATATGAAGGAAGCATCAGTACAGAATTTTGTGGAAGGTTAGGGGGATTCATGCTACCATGAATACTGACTTAAATAGAATCCACTGAATTTGACTCAAAAGTTTTTTGAAAACCTTCATCATTTAAGAACGAAATATGCCTCAATATTATTGCTCACAATATGTTAGGGAGAATTATTTTAACTTCCTTTTTGTTAAAATATTTCAGAGATGTGTCCTACGAGAAACCAACATGAATTCTCGCTATGAAAAAGAATTCTTGGAAGTAGAAAAAATTGGAGTTGGAGAATTTGGCACAGTCTACAAGTGCATTAAGAGGCTGGATGGATGTGTTTATGCAATAAAACGCTCTACAAGACCTTTTGCAGGGTCGTCAAATGAGTGAGTACCTTTGAAATGTACTAGAAGTATCTTAGACTATCAGAACAAACTTGGTTTTGAAGTGTTCTTTCTTGTCAAAATATTTTAAATTATACCACTTAATGTTATTAAAAAATACCATTTGCTGCTGCTTTTATTTTTTTTTTTACTCCCCTGGCCCTATGGATGTTGTCTCAAATCTATGACCTTCCAGAGTTTTCCAGATCCGAGGAGTTTCCCAAAATATAACATGATCATTTCGAATAATGCTATTTTTTTTTGCTGGACTTCTTGGCTTTTACTTTCAACTACTGGTTTTACTGCCTTAAAAATAATCTAATGAATAGATCTTTGGAATGACCTTTTGGTGCATTTTTAATGCATCAAAAATTGCAAAGTAGGAAATTATTAACTCACTGGTTTATCTCTACTTTGTATTAATAAAGAATTCAATAACCAAATTTCAAAGACTACATGCAAGGAAAAGTGAACATTTATATTTCATTCCCAGAACTAAGTGCTTTAAGTTCTTCCTTGATCAAAAGGAAAACCAATATTTTTAGATTCAGCCAATATTTTTCATGAACTGTGAGGATATAAAAATTAATATGCTGAATATGAAATTATAGATTTTAGAATTCTTCATTTATATACTAAAATTCGTCAAGTACTCTAATTTGTTCTTCTTGTTTGGACTTCCCTATCTATAAGGAATACCTCTCCTCTAGACTGTCTGTCCTCTATATCATATTGACTGAGTTTAATACTGTCTAGCATTCATAGAAAAGATTCAGGGCCCACCACAATATCCACAATCCAGTCTAAGCTGACATTGTCAGTAAGCCCTAAAGGTTTTCTTTGAAATCTGTGCTTATGTTAAGTAACCTCTTTTTTCAGGTGATTATAATACAGTGAAAATTAGACCTGAAACATTTCTGACTTCAAGGCACTAACCACTTAAAGTCCCTTTTTACATATGCTGTGTTCAGTAAAAAACAAAACAAAACATGGGCTTTGGTGCCAGGCACACCAAGGTTCTGGTCTTAGCAAGACTATTCTGCTTTGATCTTGGGTCAGTCACTTAACGTTTTAGAGCCTTAGTCCTCCCTGCTGTACCTTACCAAGTAGTTAGGAAGATTAAATGAGATGCAACAGCGAGTAGAAGGTGCTCAAAAAATGTTGTGCCATTGTTGGACAATGCCTCCTATCTTGTCTTTTCAAAACATTTTCAGGTACATAATCTTGATTAATCTTTTTTAATGCTTTTCTGTCCCAGTAATTTGGCTTTGCGGGAAGTTTATGCCCATGCGGTACTTGGGCATCACCCCCATGTGGTACGTTATTACTCTGCGTGGGCAGAAGATGATCACATGATTATTCAGAACGAATACTGCAATGGTAAGCACATGAATTAGTACCTGGGGAGAGGGACTGGGAATAAATCTTTTCCTCCTCCTCACAGCTTATGACAGGTATAGCAGAGTCATACCTAAAAATGTGTGGAAGAAGAAAACTGGAGAAAATGAGTTGAGCTGAAAAGGAATTTCCAGGGTTCATGCTATTACCTTATGTCTCTCAAAGCTGGAATGTAGCTGATCCATAGAAGTTATCACTACCTTTACATGTGATGCTTCAAGAGAAAACTTTTACCTTAGTCGTTTGAGTGGTAAACCATCATTTAACCATTTGCTGGGTATTCTAAAAAATACAATATAATACCATTTGGGGAGGTGTGTTAAGCTTTTTCATTGTGCCTTGGTTAGATATGCAGCCAATTTTTATTAATTTTCAAGTGGATACCTGCATTTAGGTATTATTCAGGCTACTTACTCCTTTTTACCTTTGAGTATCCGTGTCCTTACCAGAGTAAAGGTGAGGTGGGGGTGGTGCAGTAACTCAATGACTTCAGATATATTCTACTAGATCCTTCAGGATTTAGATCCACGGTAACCCGGTAGAACTTTCCTTTCTGAGATACTTAAATTACAAAGAGTGGTCACTTGGGCTTAACGTATTTCTAGTCTAAAATGAAGTGGTTGGTGTAACAGCCATTATGTCCTGTTGGTCATAAGAATTTTCAGTGGTAAGGTAGATAAGTGCTACCAGATTTAATAGAAGCTTGCCTTTATTTTGGGAATGACAATCCATTTTCTCGCCACAGTAATATAGAATAACCAGTCCTCCCTCCCCCCCAGTACACATGCTGAGGTGGTTGAATAGTATTGTCTGGCTTGTGGTAATTTTAGTATCACTATATGGCCCCAAGGATGTATGCCCAGCCTAACTTTTGAGGATAGTGGCTGCTGATAAAGCCTCATTATTATATAAATAAATAAGCAGTTAGGTAAATAAATACCATTGTGAGATGCTAGAAATATAAAAAATGGCACACACATCTGGCAAAATAATGTGTTTTCCTCGTTTAAAGGATAATGCCTCCTTGCAGCTTGATTTTCTTGCAGCCTTACCTATGAACTTTGTTGGTTTTTCCTCTAAGCTCTTTCCCAAATCCCTTTCTTTAATAGTCTATTAAAAAGAAAAGAGTCTTTCCCTATCCTTGTGATTGAGAGGTTGAAAATATTCTTAATCATTTTTTCTTCTTAATTCCATCTGATCACATCCTGAGATTCCTTATTTTTTTGTCTCTTTCCTCTCTGTGAGGAATATTGTATTTCCATGATGCGTAGCTACCAACAAAGATAATATGAACTATTATCTAATAAAAATTAATAAAATGAAACTAATTTTTATCTGGTTAACTTAATTTGGGACAATGTAAAGACCTCAAGTTATCAACAACAACAAAAAAGAAGGTGTGATTATTCCAATTACAAATAATCTAATTCATCTTAACATTTGAAGACCTTCTATAGGCTGGACATTCTAGGTTAAGCTCTAGGGTGAGAAATACTCTGAAGTGAATAAAGGTGAGTCCTTATCTTCAAGGAGATGCACTTGACTTGTTCAGTTACAATGACTACACAAGAAACAATTAGGTGAAAAGCTAGAGGTTTTTAGAAGAAAAGCTATAGATAAAAAGCATTCAGAGAAGATGAAGGTGAGCAAAGGTGAGAGGTGGGAAGGATAGTGTGGTGGAATGAACTATTGGCTCTCCCAGCCTGTCCCCCTGCTGACCACTCGGGGCACAGGAGTCCCTGATGGACCTGGGGGGTGCCCCTATGGGGGCTGGTGATGGGTCCCAGGTGGCACGGGGGAGCTGGGAGTCTGAGGTTTTAACTTCAGGCAGGATTCAAAACCTAGCTCTGTAATTGGCTAGTTGCATGCTCTCCATATATTGCTTAATCTCACTGGGTAAATAGACAGTAATACTTCTAAAGGAGAAGTTTGAGAATTTGTAATATATATTCAATTTTAACAGTGCCCATATCCGACACATGGTAGGAACGCAACGATAATGTTGTTATAGGAGTAGCTCAAGAAATTTTTGTAAGGACAGCAAGACTTGAATTCGAAGTTGCAGAAAGATTATTAAAGTTTATAAAGTAGAGGGAAGGCATTCAGTTAGGAGAACAGCATGAGGCAAAGGGCATGGTATTGGAAATGGGTCTGATTCCTTCACTAAAGTGAACCCAGTATATTGTTTAGTTAAAGGAAATAAGATTAGCAAGGTAAAGTATAGCAAGAGTATAAAGGGCCTTGAAAGTCAGGCAGTGGATTTTGGACTAAATGTGATAGATTATCCAGAATTATTGTCCATTCATCATGGTGGTCAATTAACTTCAGTGGGTACTTGCCAATTAAAATGTAATTCTGATTTGTCAAAATGTAAATCGCATATATTGAATTTTCAAATGTGTACTGATTATGGAAAATAAAGCATGCCCCTTATACTTTGTCTTGTCTGAAGTTACAGATAATCCATGTTGAGACTTTACCTTGTGGCTCTAAATAAAGGATAAGAAAAGCAAAGTATTTGTAAAGTAGCATAATAGCGCAGTGCCTCATTCCTTATCCCTCCATCGTCTACTTCTCCCTCCTTACCTCTTCCTCCTCATACCCTGCTTCCCACCCACCCTTAACCTGGACTCTCACAGCAGTCAGACCATAACATGGACATTTATGGTTTTAAGTTAAATTATGATTTAGATAACTTAAACAACTTAGATTATAAGTTAGATGAGTAGTATCAATTTTTTCTTATTGGCCTTCCTGAGCCCTGAACCAAGCAAATGTTGTCTTCTCATCTATCCCTGCCAAGCTTCCCCGCAAGTCACCTATGGGTCAGCTTCAGAAGTCAGAAGGTTTTCCAGTAGTAGGTTGATTCTTCAGTTCCCAGGATTTTGACTGATTCAGGATTGGACTATTAATCTCTCCTTAAAGGCAGCATTTTCTTATGACATATTCTTGTCAGTTAAGTTTCACAAAGCATACTTGCCCAGAACGATAGTTCTAACATTTATTTGGGTGATGAGACACACAAACATCAGTGTCCTCTATAGAACACCACATGCTCGTTTAAAGGATTTATGTACCCTAGAAAAGCCATGTTTTAATCCTAATCAATCTTGTGAGAGCAATGGTTTCTTCTAATCCCTATTCAGTATGATAGATTGGAAACTTGATTATGTTATCTCTATGGAGATGTGACTCAATCAATTGTGGGTATTAAACTTGATTAGATGGAGATGTGTCTCCATCCATTCTGCATGGGTCTTGATTAGGTTACTGGAATCCTATAAAAGAGGAGACATTTTGGAGAGAGCTCCTTTTGAGAACGAGGAGAGAGATGCCGAACCACGAAAGAATGACAAGAGAACCACAGAGTCCACCAGCCAATGACCTTTGGAGATGAAGAAGGAAAAAGCCTCCCATGGAGTTTCATGAAGCAAGAAGCCTGGAGAGGAAGCTAGTGCCATCGCCATGTTTAGCACGTGCCTTTCCAGCTGGGAGAGAAACCCTGAACTTCATCAGCCTTCTTGAATCAAGGTATCTTTACCTGGATGCCTTAGATTGGACATTTCTATAGACTTGCTTTAATTTGGACATTTTAATGGCCTTAGAGTTGTAAATTTCTAACTTATCAAATCCCCCTTTTTAAAAGCCATTCCATTTCTGGTATATTGCCTTCTGGCAACTAGCAAACTAGAACATACCATGAAGACTGCTTATACTTCCCCATCAAACAAGGAACAACTTTACCAGCAAAGTGTGCCTGTGGTATAGGTGGTATCATAAAAATGATGATTGTGAGAATATACATGTATGAATCAAATGTCCTGATGAATTTTGCATGGTCTGCTCTTTAATTTACAAATAAAAGGCATTTGTTATTTGTTTATTTTATTATCTGTTAGGGCTTCACTAGCACACGGGAGAACATGAATATATTTTCTTTCTTTAAGTTTTCTGCCATGTAGTTAGTTTTTATCTTAGTGGAAGAACTCAGCAGCCTATCTAACAAAAGATGGTTTGAGAAAAATTGCCCAGGAGTAGGTTATTTCCCCTACGGCACAATGCTTGCAGTTATACTAGCCATCAACTGGTGGGACCTTAAATTATGGAGATGAATCTTAGCTGGCTGAAATTAGGAGGTATGAAGCATTCAGTTGATTCAGTATTGCTATGTCTATAAACACGTAACTCTTAATACCATTATAAAGTACAGTTAATGATGCTCTTAGTTGTAGCAAAATAAAGACATTTTAATCTTTTTGCATAAATATTTTTTTAACTTCTATTTTTAATTATTACTTGGCTGACTCTAATTGTAATTTTACCCACAGAGTTCTCAGATATTGAAAAGTGGTACTAGCATTCATCTAATTACTAGAAATTCAGGGGATTAGAGATATCTGTCTGTAATCTATAAAAACATATTAAATGATTTTAATAGCCCCCTAGGCTGTTTCTTTCTTTCCACCCCTTTTAAAGGGTCCTTATATTATTCTTTCTCTTCCCTGCGATGCCAGAGTAGATATACTGTTCAGAAATATTTATTACATATCGGACTTTGGGAAAGTGAAGATAGGATGCAGGCTCTACACTTAAGGTGCAGTAGGGAAACAGGAGTGTCAATGAACATAAGAAGCCCTAGATACAGCCTTGTTCCTCTTTGTCACATTTCTTAACCTCACCTTTGAACTTAGTTATTGGAAGACTTTGTTTTTAACATGTTTCTAGACAGTCTCCCTACTTGTTCTTCCTTTCTAATCAATAGTCATCCATAGTAAATAAGTTCTTTTGTAAGAAGATTCTTAGAAAAAAAGTCTTTTTTTTTTTTTTTCCGTATGCTGTATAGTGGGGTCACACATTTCCATGTGAGTATCCCATTACTGCGGCACATTTTATTGATTTTTGTTTGTTTGTTTTGCTTGTTTAATTTTTGGGAAGTGCATGGACCAGGAATTGAACCTGGGTTCCCCACATGGCAGGTGAGAATTTTACCACTGAACTACTCTTGTACCCTCTTCTTTTGTGTCTTAAAGGGGCTGAATCCTTTTCTCTTCTGAACTTTTTTTTTTAGCATGACAGATCAGTCTTTAAATTCAGTTTTACACAGGATATTAAATTTCCTCAAAAATCTTTTACCATTTCAAAATCTATTGTTCTGATACATACCTGAAGGATGGAGCTAAGGGCTTTAAAACTTCCAATGAGTCCTAGGACCCTAAAATTTGCCTGAAGATTCTGCCAATGAATGGTAATTAATGGAATAAAGTATGTAGAAGCATTCTAATACCTTAGGGCAGGGGCATCCAATATCAAGTAGTCATATGAATCCAGGCCTTATTTTTATTTAAAATAACTTAGATCATAAATCTGATAATTAGCATTCATCTCATTTTCCCTACTGGCCCTCCTTAGCCCTGAACCAAGCAAATTATGGCTCATATGAGATTTAGGCATATACATAGAGGTTTTATATCTTTCTTGGGCTAGCAGTCACTAAATGTTCTCATTTCATGATAAATTTTATAGGAGTTAGACTTGAAATTAATGATTTAATTAATAGATTAAATCATCGATACTAATAATAGTTATATGGTTAGGCCTACTGGACCTTCTGGTATATGTGCTTAGTAATTAGGTAATACTTTTAAAATTTTAGTTGGGGAATAATCCAGGCTGTGGAGTCACATATTGGATATGTGGGATATTGGAATTTTATTTCCCTCTTGAAAAGCTCTGTAGTTTTTCTTTCCAACATATATGTGATCTAGATGGGGGCAGAAATTATGTTTTATACTGACAATGAAGTAAGCCAAACTTGTTGGACTGAAGCCATTTATGAGGAATTTACTGAACATTTGCATATGCTTTTATCTTTAAGACTCGTGACATTCTCAGTCATTCTGTGGAGCCTACTCTCTGTGGTTCTTTCCCAGGTGGGAGCTTGCAAGCTGCTATAACAGAAGCCAAGAAGCGTGGCAATCATTTCCGAGAGCCAAAACTCAAGGACATCCTTCTACAGATTTCTCTTGGGCTTAAGTATATCCATAACTCTGGCATGGTGCACTTGGACATCAAACCAAGTCAGTATAGCTTCCCTTTGCCATATAATATTCTTTCCATATCATCAAAATCTGTACCTGTGTATTGATTAAGTGTCAAAAAACTGTTTGCTGGAAGAATCTTCTAAAAATATATATATATATAGTTACACAGCTTTAATTGTACCATTTTCTTCCTGGGCCCAGAGGACAGAGAGGCAAAGAACTTCTTTCAATATAAAAAATGAAAATAGGTATTTTGGATTACGACAGAGGTTAAGTGACAGCATGTCGGCTCCATCTCAGTTGTGTTTACTAAAAGTGCTAGACTCTACAATTCAGCACTAGTTGAAGGGAGCAGTGATTAATGGGCTTGTACTTAATAATGTGAAACCCAAAGACAAATTGTTGTTATTCTAATTTTGGTGTTGTTTTTGTTTAAGTAATACTACCCTGTCATGAGCCTCTTCAGAGAATAGGGAATGGATGAGATCAATTTAAATTAAACAGGCATTATCATTACCTGAACTGTTCAGAAGTAATGGGAGAGATGCTGTAAAAAAAAAAAGAAAGAAACCTTGGTAGTCTTGTTACATGTACACAGAGGAAGAGAAAAGGAATCTTTGGGATGAAAAAGCTTGGGAATCATTACATAGGTCAGTTCTGTATTTTTTCAGGTAACATCTTCATTTGTCATAAGATGCAGAGTGACACTCCGGTAGTTCCAGAAGAAATTGAAAATGAAACGGATTGGTTTCTCTCTGCCAATGTGATGTATAAAATCGGTGAGTTTTCCTTAAACGCCTACCAGTATGCTATCCTAAAAAACTTACACTGGCTCCATTTATTCCAGTTCTAACAAAGATATGCTCTCTCTCTCTCTTTTTTTTTAGGTGACCTGGGCCATGTGACCTCGATAAGCAAACCCAAAGTGGAAGAGGGAGATAGTCGCTTCCTGGCTAATGAGATTTTGCAAGAGGTATAGATTAGGGAAATGTAGGGTATTTTATAATTCATTGAACATTTTGACTCTCAAATGAAGGCTCACAGCACAAGAAATGAAAAGTAAATATTTGCAATTTAAACTTATAGTGTCTCTTTTCCCATTCAGAATAGACACCAAAGGAAGGAGAGAAACTTTTTTTTTTTTTAAGTAAAGGTCAATAAAAAACTTGGCTTAATCAAAGATGAATTGATATTCATGCTTTTATTTTGACAGGCCCTTTATTGTTTTTAGTATTTCTTAAAGCTCTTATACTCATGGATTGTCTACTTGGAGGAGAGACTTTCCTCAGCCCTATTGGTCCCTTCCACCTTTATCATGTTGTTATGTTTCTGATAGCACCATCAGCTCTGATCATTTAAATGAGCTTCAGTCATAGCCTGTCCTCTAGGATGTGTGTCAAGTCAGATCTAAGAAGGATATTACTTCCTCCAGGTTAATAGTCAGAAAAAACATGAGTCTTTCTTCCTGTGATCAATTTATGCTTCAAGTCTCTTTGAGCCCAATAGAGCAAAATGGTGCCTTGGACTCTTCAGGGCATAGCACTATTAACAAAGTAGATTTTTGCTTTCTTATCTTCTCTAGAAATAAACTAACCACAATGAATGTGACCTGTCTGCTTAGGGTTTATATGCCTGCCTAGTCAAATGACCCTTTCCTACTAGTTGTATTTTAGTCTAAACTTTGCTTGGTAAACTGACTGCTGGCCCTCTTGTGTTCTGTTTTGAAGGATTATCGACACCTTCCCAAAGCAGACATATTTGCCTTGGGATTAACAATCTCAGTGGCTGCAGGAGCAGAATCACTACCCACCAATGGAGCTGAATGGCATTGTATCCGCCAGGGGAACCTTCCAGACATTCCTCAGAAGCTCTCAGAAAACTTTTGCAATCTACTTAAGGTGGTATCTCGAATGAGATGAAGAAAAGATAGAAATGTCTATTTTGTTTTAATGTGATGGCAAGTAGATGGGGAAAAGGATATGAAGGACGTTGACAGTGCCATTAACAGAAGGAAGGAAAAAGGAACTGTGACTAGGAAGCCCAGAAAATATAGGACAGAAGGAAGGTTTCTCAAGGAAAGCTAGAAAATATAAAACCTTTTGTGTATAGCTTGTAAAATGTTGTTACATTTTTCCTTTTCATTTGTCCTTTCTAACATTGTAAGGTAGATAGGTGGTATCTATTCTGCAGTTAAGGAAACTAAGACTCAGAACAACTCTTGATTTGCATTATCACAGACAACTAGTTAATCCCCAAATTAAATCTGGCATCTTTTAGCTCCTATTTCAGAGCAAAATAGTGACAAGTTCTTCTTTTGGTTCCTGTTCCATTAACTATTATCAAGGGTAGCAATGACGGTATGACTAGAAGAGTTGATTTTTGAGGGTATAGAAGAAAATGTAAGCTACTTTATTGATTAATAACTGATAATACCACCAATCATTTCTGCTATTGGAAGAAAGGCATAATGTCAATTCAAGAATCTATGTGTTAGTTTTATCTACTGATATCTGAGGCATGTGTGGTGACAAGGAAAGAAACATACTACTGAGAAAAGGGAGGTACAAGAAAACCTTACACTGTCGAGAAGCTTAGAATCATACCAAGGAAGCAAAATGCATATGTAAGACATGACTTAAAGAACAGGGAACATATTAGGATCCCTAAAATAGCTTTAGAAATATCTACTCCCTTGGGAATTATATTTGAGTTTCACAGATCACCTGAAAACATAAAAGTAGTTATAAACTTGTCCTCTTTTCTGACTTATTTTACTTTCCTTAAAGGAGGTGGCAAATCTTACTTTACTCTGTCTATTGTTCATAGTTTAATAGCCTGTTTCTATATAGAAACTGAACTTAGGTTTAATAGCTACTTATTGAGTACCTAAATGCTGGATCTCTGCTAGGTAATACATATATGTTAATTCAGTTAATTCTAACAACAGTCCTGGAAAGTGAATGTGTGTCCCTCTTTTCAGGAAAAGGAAACTGAATTTCAGCGAAGTTAAGTGACTGACTTAAGTGATATACTCAATGGTGGAGCTACCTATGAACCTTGGTCCTCAAATGGAAAGCTCAGTGTTCCCTTCATTATACTATACTGCTAACTGTTATATATAATTATGTATGTTCAATTATATTCAAATCATTTTAGGTTACAGACATCCTCTGCCTGAAGATAAATGCTTTAAGGATACTGTTGTAGTGAGATTCTTAATTTTAAGAGAAAAAGAAGCATGATATAGAATGAAAGCCAAACCAGATGTTAGGTAACCTGTGCTTTGGTCTTGGCCAAGCCAGTAATTTGGACAAGTCAGTTTTTATTTCAGGACCTCAATTTGTTTTTAAGATTGAGGGATTAGGCTGGTTAATCATCTAGCCTGCTCTAAAGTATGATATTTAAAGGTAAATCAAAGGTCTGAACAACTGATGCTACTGGACAGGGATGATCTTGTCCATGGTGGAGATGAGTTTTAATTTATTTCTCCCTCTGCACAAATGAGAAGCTGGGTTTCACAAAATCTACCAGCAAATGGAATCGACTTGTGAGGGAGGGGAGAGTTCCCCTTGGAGAACCTTCTGTTTCCTTTCTTTTGGTCTCCATCATCAGAATATGATCCACCCTGACGCAGAGCACAGACCTTTTGCAGCAGCTCTGGCCAGAAATCGAGTTCTCCGGCCCTCCCTGGGGAAAACTGAAGAGCTCCAGCAGCAGCTGAACCTAGAAAAGTTCAAGACAGCTACACTGGAAAGGTAGATTTTGGATTTTGGAGTCTAGAAAGAATCTATGTACTGCTCACAGTGTTCCATGGATTCAAATTTAACCAAACATTCAAATACATAGGTCTCTGCCCAGGGAGCCTGGCATGGGGTTGGGGAGTTCTGAGTCGGCTGCCTGAAAGTTAGTTGCACTAACTTTGCTGCAGTTAGTGCAAAGGAAGCCAAAGTGACGAATACATGAAAGTATAACTGGTGAAGAATATTTATGAGGATTCTGAGTGATAGCAGAACAAGTAACTGTTGGGTGATCATTTAACGTAAGGTCATTCCCTAATGTAAGATGATCACTAAGTGTGAGATAACCATAGACAAGGTAGGCAGAACCAATTTTAGAAACCCATTAAGTTTCAGGGGCAGGCAGGAAGATACCCTGTCTTGGTACATATTTAGATGAAGAGGTATTTTCAAAGCAAAGGAAGCAGTATGACCTTTTATTCATGTAGGCTTGTATTTATGCATGCATCCATTTATTCTTTTATACACTCATTAAACAAATAGGCATTAGATGGGGCAGGATTGGGGAAGAAGTCAGGCGGTGATGTTTAGGCACAATTCTGAAGGTATTTCTAACTGATTTAAAGTCACTGAAAAGTGGATGCTTACCTAAAATAAGCTTAGAAATGCAACTTCTCTTGGATGATTAACTTGAAAAGTCCCCAAAATGATACCTTGGTAATAAGTTACAGAGATACTAAGACTTTAGTCAGTTAATCCTTCCTAATAGTCAACAGAACTTTGATATTGTCAAGGATAGGCACCTACATATTTGGGCAGGACAGACTCTCTTGAAACTGTCTAGACTTTTGGTGCTGGCTAACTTTTTCTGGAAAGGGCTAGGTATTTTATGCCTTGTGGGCCATAAGGTCTCTGTTATAACTACTCAGCTCTGCTATTGTAGTGTAAAGGCAGCCATAGACAATATATAAATGAATGAGTGTGATTATGTTCCAGTAATGCTTTATTTATAAAACAGGTGTTTGGCTGATTTGGCCTATGGGCTGTGGCTTGCTAACCCCTGTAGCCTTCATATATAGCTTAAAGAGTTGTTCACTTAGTTTTTTGAATTTTCAAGACAAAATTATGCCCCAATCAGTAGGATTTAGGAAACTGAACCCCAACTGAACTGCTATGCACTGTGGCATATATGTGTCAGCCAGTTTTAATGACAATTACAGGAACTGAATTTTCTATTCACATGCAGGTTTTTTTTCTGAAAATACAGAAATAAAATGAAAAATTGATTTCTATGTTAGTTTTGATCATAAATACTATCTCAATTGGGGATCAGATAACATTTGTTTTTCCCCTTTTATTGCCAGGGAATTGAGAGAAGCCCAGCAGACCCAGTCTCCCAAGGAAAATATCTGTCAAGGTGACCCTGGGGTCTCTGGAGCCCACACAGGATCAAGAAGCTCCAAGCGCCTGGTGGGGGGAAAAAGTGCAAGATCTTCAAGCTTTACCTGGGGGAAATCTTGAGGGCATAGAGTTTTGTTTTCCACTTTCCCATTCTCCATAAGAATTTTCATTTTATACCAACCATCCTTTTACTGTATAGATTCCAGAAATAAATATTGTTTCAACCTTCCTTTTATAAAATTGAAAAATTAACCAATTTATATCCCCAAAGATTTCAAAAGCCACTCCTAATCCTAAAACCATTGAGTTTTTATTACCAATTGTTCCAAGTACAATAATTGGTAGCCATTTCTCCTCTCTTTTGTTATATTCCCAACATCACCTTTTCACAATTTATGCCCTTCTCACATTTGTTCTCACAAAGGGAAAACATGGACCTCTGAATTGAAAGAATGAAAGGAAGTAGCCCTGGGCCCAGGCTATGGATTAAGAGGTTGTTGTTGCCAATTATCCACTAAGGATCCCAGGGCTCTCAGTGGTCATAGAAAAGAATAAAACTTGGTTTTGAATTAACATAACAGTTTATGAGAAAATTTGCCTGGATTTTAACAGTGCTTCGCGTTATGTGATGCTATTCCTAAAAGAAAGCTCTTAGCCACTTTGAACTAATGGTTCTTCTAAAATATTTTCTGTATGGAAACAATCCCTTTTCCTGATTTGTATTATTAAATAAATAGCTCAGATAGGTAGAAATGAGACTATATATAGCTTGAACATTTCTGAGATGGCTGTTAACTTGGACAAAAACACTGGACATAAAGTGCTCGAAGGAAATTTGACTTGTTCATTCTCCCTCATTCTGTTTGCCCTGGTTCTCTCGAGGCTCCAGAACCAGGACTATTTTTATTTTCTGGGTGTCACCAATTTCTCTCAATCTTATGATCAAAATTCGGCTTTGTTTGCTGTGATTTTTATCATATTTTATTTGCATCCTTTTCTCTTTCCATATATTTAAAGGAATGGAACTTTTAAATAAAGGTTTTTAACTTGTCCAAAGCTAAATGTGGGTAAAGCACTTTTCTTCACAATATGTAACTAATAACAAAATGAGAATACATATTGGAAAACATTTCTTGGGTAGATGGGTGAGAAAATTGGGTAGGTTGGTAGTCATATGTCTTGGCTGCCAGGCCCATTTTGGCTGCAAGGCCAAAATGCTAATAATGGTCAGCTCTGCTATACAATAATGCTGATCGTAAAGGCATTTGATAATTTATATTTGTGCATATTAATGAAGATAACCTGTTAGTGGTTTGTAGGTTTTTTCATTGCCTTTTTTTTTTCACTTCATTTTTTAAAGCAAATTAAGTTTTTTATTGAACAAACACACCTATCATTCATTATTCTGCCTTGGAATAGCAATTCTTTCTAAGCAATCGAGTTGGATTTATACAGTACATTGCTTTTTTTTTTTTAACTAATCTTTACTCTGGGTTTTAAAATGGGTTAGTTTATTTCTTGCTTACCACCCTCCCCCATACATAATAGGACATGTCCCCTGACCACAGTCTGTGATTTGGAAAAAGCTATATTATTATGTGTATGCAATGTATAGACCAGAATTCTTTGGTTATATGTATCTTGGTTGTACTTATCAGTCATTGATAACTACTACTATTAGGATTTGTATCTTTTTTTTGTGTTCACCAAAGTCTAGCCCAGCACCTGAAGGGACCTGGCCCCTCTATCTTTTCTGGAGTGAAGGCAGCAGGAAGTCATCAAAATGGAATGTATCTGCAAAGACACTTTCAAGTTTGTAGAGGGATTGGGTATTCACTGGTGTCAGGATTTAATCCCTTCCATTTCAGTTAGAAATTCACCTCTCGCCTCAGGAAGAAGCTCCATCTTCAGCTGGGAAATTGTTTCTGCACTGAGATGATGATATAACTCAGGAACTAATTATCAGAATTATTTCATTAACATCACTGGGTTGAAAACATTAAAGTTAAGTTTAAATACTTTAGGAGATAAATAAGCTGCTTTTATATAGATATTTCTTAAATGCAAACTGATATAAAGGTATCAGTAGATAATCTTGAGACATAGTGTGGTAGTTACATTCACATGTCAACTTGGCCAGGTGAAGGCACCTAGTTCTGTTGCTGTGGACATGAGCCAATGGTACGTGAACCTCATCTGTTGCTGATTACATCTGCAGTTGACTAGGAGGTGTGCCTGCTGCAATGAATGATGTTTAATTTAATTGGCTGGTGCTTAAATGAGAAAGTACAATGTAGCACAGCCCAAGCAGCTCAGCATACCTCATCTCAGCACTCGCAGTTCAGCCCAGGCCTTTGGAGATGCAGAAAGAAATCACCCTGGGGAAAGTTGTTGGAACCCAGAGGCCTAGAGAGAAGGCCAGCAGAGATCACCCTGTATCTTCCCACGTAAGAAAGAACCTCAGTTGAAAGTTAGCTGCCTTTCCTCTGAAGAATTAATGAAATAAATCTCCTTTTATTAAAAGCCAATCCTTCTCTGGTGTGTTGCATTCCAGCAGCTAGCAAACTAGAACACATAGTTAAATAAATACTATTGTTCTTGGTTGATCTGAGCTCTAACATTTGTACCAATTCATAGAAGCCATTTCTATAGAGCTGTAGAAAAACTAACACTGAAAGACAAATATCAACATTTCAGCCTGAACAATAAAGTTTTTTAGTTCTAGATGAACCATAATTTTAATAATGAATTATACAAAAGTTATTAGCTTTATTATTTTTGGCATGGGCAGGCTCTGGGAAACAAACCTGGGTCTCTGGCATGACAGGTGAGAATTCTGCCACTGAGCCACCGTTGTACCATGCTATTAGCTTTCTTTCTTTCTTTTTTTGCATGGGCAGGCATCGGAAATTGAACCCAGGTCTCTGGCATGGCAGGCAAGAACTCGGACTGCTGAGCCACCGTGGCCCACCCTAGCTTTATTTATTTATTTTTATTTTTTTTAATGTTCAGATTTTTATTAATAATTTTGGAACAAATACAATAATGAATCCTTATAGTTGTAAAACATTTTACAAGTTTGAAAGAACTTTCACATATACAACTAAGCCCTCACACCATCCCTGTGAGGTAGGCAGAGTAGTTCTTATTTTTGAAGTAAGAGAACAAGGCTCAGAGGTGAAATAAGGTCACATATTCATAAATGATGGAGCAAGGACTAGAACCTAGGCCTTCTGACATGCTACCTCCCTGAGAACATTCAAGTTATATCCTATGCTATATAATCAACATTTCTCTCCTATGATGTTGATCAGATCCGTTTTAATAAGTTTTATACCACCTGTCCCTAATAACAAAAAACAGTGATGGACATTTCTACCTTGTTATAGAACTATTTCTCTCCGACTTATCAAGTACCATCCTAAGGTGAAACTTGATGTTTTAAGCTTTGAGGATCCTTGGGTATAAATTCTAAATTATATAAATAATTTATTTTAGAAAATTCTGCAAACATATTCCTAAGTTAAATTTACTTAAACTCAAACACAGAACAGGTCTGGTTACATTTGTGAAAGTGTTGCAATCTTTCTCAATAAAAGTTTTAGATGTGTATATGAATGAAAAATGTGGAAAAGTGTTTAGCAACATAGCCATACTAGGAAACCTAGGCAGAGGTCACCTAATGTAAGTCTTATCATGCAAATTTGTTTTCCTTATTGACCTTATTGAGGAAGGAAAACCATTAGAATCTACTTTGAGGTATGATCCCATCTTATATGTGACATCTTTAGCAACAAGCTAGAAAAAGGATCTGAATAGGAGGGTTCAAGAAGTAGTAATTAAAGCATATGTGCGAGATGGAAGAAAACACTTGCTCTATAGTGGTTTTACCTCAGTCCAGTGTAAATATACCTATCAGGGCAGATTTTAGTAAGCTATTTTATTTTCTATGTTAAATTTAGAACTCTGGAATGGGTGGAGTTATCAACTTGGAATAATAGACTGAAACTGAATGTAACTGACTATATGTCAAAAGCATAGTAAAAGTCAACAGGCACAAAAGGCAAGGGAAAAACCAAACTGTTCTTGACTATAGAAAAAAACAGCAAATACATAACCTTCAAGTGAAATAACATCAGGCATGTAGAGCATGTTTTAAAAATATAAAAATGATACTCAACTGTACTATCAGTAATGATATTTTAAAATTTCTGGTTTTGGCTTTTTTAACTTAAGAGGAATGGGGAGAAACTTAAGCCTAAGGAGGTACAGAAAATGAATGGGATCTAGAAAGGGTGTTGAGAGGCAGTGGGAAGTTAGGAAAGATCAAAAAATAAATACATTCAAAATGGATTTAGCATCCCTCTGATTTAAATTCTAGAAATGTTTCCTAAATTGAGAGATTTGTTCAAAGAATTTAGTGACAATAAAGGTGACTATTTACCTTACAAAGAAAGTATTTTAATGTAGCTTATCAATTTTGCTGTTAAAGATTAGCCACTGACCCTACTGTAGAAGTTGAAACTTAAGTGCTGCTGTCAGTGATACATGGCAGAAAACTGCTTCCAAAATAGCCATATAGGACTTGGCATTAAAGAAACAATTACTTAACTTTTTGTACTTTTAGCCTAATGATAAACATTTCTACTCTTATGAATTAAATCTAATAGTTTTAACTAAAGTGAAAAATATTACAGCTACCTTTACGTTTTCTAAGATACAACTTGAGAATATCTAGAATGTCCTAGTTCAGTGTACTGGGTTCAAAACCAACTATACTTTTGAAATGCATCTAAGCTAGACTACATTCCTTACATAGCATCATTGTCATATCTTCATGTTTTCTCTTCAATGAGTTTGATTCATTGGCAGTACTCTGGGATGAAACCATGTTGGTGGTAATAAGAATATTTTTTGGCCCAATCATTGAAGAATTAATTAGAACATTCTGAACTGCAGTTGTTGCAGGAATTGGTTTGGCAGGTGTGGACTGAGATGGTGGAATCTGCACCGTAAATCTTTGGCTTGTCACTGACACCGGAGTTGCAACTTTATTTGGGACAGATACTGTTTGTGGGGCCGCTAAAGTAGGAGTGGTAGGTCTGCTACTAACAGCACCAACACTTAACCGTGGAACTAGTCTTCCCTGGTTAGGTCCCTTTTTAATCAAGGACTTCAGCCTACAGTTTGGAGCTGTTAAGCAGTATCTGTCAGGTGGGAGTCTAGGTCCTGCATAGGGCTTAATCAGTGGTAAAGGGGTTTGATTCCTCTGCCTTGCAATATCCAGTAAAAAATCTCTTGGGGGAGGAGAGGTAAAAGAGTGGTCAGCACGACACTGGATTGCCAGTCTCACATCATCTGCATCAACATTAGGTTTTTTAGCATGGTTTGAATAAATTTTTGCATCATCCAGAATTGTAGTCACATATCGGAAAGCAAATTCCAACATCTGATTGATAACCCTTGGTTCGTAGTCTGTAATTCCCATATCCTTCAGAATCTGTGCCATCACCAAAGCATCTCTTGGGGTGTTCTTGAGGGCTGCCATCTTAACTGGCTCCATGTTATCCAACCGGTTGTCATCCAACCGGTCGTCATCCAACCAGTCGTCATCCGTTGATAGAGGACAGCTGGCGGACTCCTCATCCAGGCTCCACCCCTCATCAGACTCCTCTGTAACATCACTCCCACAAGCAGCCATGTTGAACTTTCCCTAGCTTTATTTTTATAACTTAACAAAAAATAGCTTTATTAACTATTAACTCCAAAATTTAAAATTGCTTTTGAACTATTTGAAAATATATGCTAGTACAGTAGTTTTGATGATGGATGATGGTGAGGGCTAGCAAAGCATTGTGAATGTAATTAATATCACTGAATTGTATGTTTGAAAGTGGTTAAAATGGGAAATTTTAGTACATACAACCACCATAAAATTTTAAAAAGATAAAAAAATTATATATATTTGTTAGTAGTTTAGGTAAGTGCTGTGATTTCCCAACAATTATTGAGTCTTTAGAAAAACTGATTGAAAAGCAAAGTGAAAAAAATTAAAATAAGTTTTTTTTACAGCAACAAAATTTTCCAGACTAGGTAAGATTTCTACTACTTGAGGACTTTGGTTTAAACTCCTTCCCTCTTTTTGCTGTTTTACATCATTTTAATAGGAAAAATTAAACTTTCTTATAATTTAGGGGGAAACTAAAGGCATGGCCAAAAGCAACTTTGCATCCCTAGGCATATATGATGTAGATTTCTTTCTTGGTTAACTTTGAAAGGATGAAAGCCCTTAGTTATTCCACTATTGCCAGGGCAAGGGTACTTGAACAAATGTAGACTATGTCAGGGCTACTTTTGTCAATGCTGTCACCACTTCTCAGCATTGGGATGGCCCAGTGGGGTTCGGAGGTTATGGATGAATTACAAAAAGTCTGATTATGTAAAATAGTATGCAGGCCTGTGCACATGCCCACCTGAAAAGGGTACAAGGCTTCCTCATCAAAATGCAAATTGCAGTTCTTAAAGGGGTATCCCTAACATGCACACAAACACACAAACCACCTTTCTAGGTTCTTGATTATTTTTTTGTTTGCTTTTATTTTAATCTAATTTCAGGCTGATCTGAGTTTCCTTCTGGGTTCTTCCTACTTTTTCCTGTTCTTTGCTGTGGCCGGTAACCTGGGCCCAGCTAAAGTGAGTCATTGTTTTAAAGCACAAAGCCAATTGAATATTAACAAGGTCCCTGATATCCAAGAGCTCACAGTCAGTAGGAAAAAGAGAGCTATCTTGTGATCATTTAAACTATAATACAAGATAGACTGAATACAGAGAGCAGACAATCTTCAAAGTATGGGAGAACAGCATTCCAGATGCAGAGCACAGAGAGTAAAACAATGACATACCCGGTGATTGTGAAAACCTTGTGACTGACACTTCCTTTAGCTAGTGCATGGTCAGATGAGTAATAAAATAACAAACAAATAAATAAAATAATGGGGGGGGAGGGATAAGGGTTATAGAATGTTTTGTGTGTTCTTTTAAAAATTTTTTGGAGTAATGAAAACGTTCTAAATTGATTGTGGTGATGAATGCACAGCTATATGATGACATAAGCTATTGATTGTATACTTGTATGGAGTACATGGTGTGTGGATATATATTTCAATAAAATTGCATTAAAAATGTCGAAGAATTTGTGTTGGAAAGAGGGAACACACAAAATACAAGAGAAAATGCTTTAACTCTGAAGCAGGTTAAGGTGAACCTGGCAAATCATGCTACTAGTTTAGATTTTTACCTTATTAAATAAAATAAAATGGTATTAGGAACTGTCCGGAAAAGAGCCCTTTCTGAAAAAGGCTTTTCCAGAAGAAAAAGCAATTTATCTGCAGGGCTTTTCTGAGAAAATGGAACATACCCTACAGGGTTATTGATAAGCAACACCTGGTGATAAAGCTAGTTTCAGTCCAGTACAGAGTATATCAGAATGGACAAGCATGGACAAGCATGCCATACTGATCAATGTACATCTGTTCCCCAATTTTTAAGATGCCCCTCTGTAGAATGGAAACAATGTCAGCTAATCAGAACATTTCCTCACTTGCTTCCACATTCACCCTATAGGAGATTCCCCTTTCCACTCGCCCTACCCCTCATCACCCAGTGGAGCATCTTCCTACTTTCTGAATGGGATGCTCAAAAAAGCTGTGAAGTCCTAAACTGCATGAAAAGTTTTATCAGTTTTGGTGCAAGGATGGGATCTTAAGGTAACTGCTAAAGACTCGAGACAACAAGAAAGGCAAAAAATTATACTAGAGAAGTTGTGGGTTTACAGAACAATAATGAATAAAATACAGGATTCCCATACACCATCCCACAATCGACACCTTGCAGTGATGTGGAAAATTTGTTACAACTGATAGGACTTTTAGTAATTGTACTATTTTAACTGTAGTTAACTTTGTTACAATTGAGAGATTATTAAAATATTATTATTAACTATCAGCCATAGTTTACACTATGTTTATTTTTTTCTCATATACCACCCTATTATTGTATTAGTATCATACATTTGTCATAATTCATAAACATTCTTGTACTATTAACTGTAGTTCATTATCTACAATAGGATTCACTATTGTACAGTTCCATGCTGTATCTTTAAACTTTATTTGAACAACCTATGCAACTTAACATTTCCCCTTTTAATGACATTCACCTATATAATTCAGGGTTATTAATTATACTCACAATAATGTACTACCATTACCACCATCCATTTCTAAATGTTTGCAATCAATCTAAATAGAAATTCTGTATAGATTAAGCATCAAGTCCCCATTCTTTAACCCCAATCTATCCCGACAGCCTATATTCTAACTCTGTGAGTCTGCTTATTATAATTCGTTCATTTCAGAAAGATCACGCAGTATATGTCCTTTTCCGTCTTAATCAGCATAATGGCCTCAGGATTCATCCATGTTGTTGCATTTATCAGGACTTCATTTCATTTTACTGCTGAATAATATACCATAGTATGTATATACCACACTTTATTTATCCATTCATCCATTGATGTACATTTAGGTTGCTTCCATCTCTTCGCAATTGTGAATAATGCTGCTATAAACATAGGTGTGAAAATATCTATTCAAATCTCTGCTTTCAATCCTGGGTGTATACCTAGTAGTGGGATTGCCGGAACATATGATAATTCTATACTTCCCGAGGAACTGCCATACTGTCTTCCACAGCAGGTGCACCATTTTACAATTCTTCAGCAAGTGTTCCTGTTTCTCCACATCCTGAGACTTGCAGTTTTCTGTTTTTTTTTAATAGCCATTATAATGAGTGTGAAATGATATCTCATTGTGGTTTTTGATCACTGATTCAACCTCCTTACTAATAATTGATTTGTTTAAATCTTCTATTTTTTCTTGAGTCAAAGTAGGTAGTTTATGTGTTTGTAAAAATTTGTTCATTTAATCTAGGCTATCTAATGTGTTGGCAAACAGATTTTCATAGTTTCCTTTTGTAGTCCTTTTTATCTCAGCAGGGTTGGTAGTTAATGTCCCCCTTATCATTGCTGATTTTCATTATTTGTGTTCTTTTTTTGTCAGTCTAGCTAAAGTTTTGTTGATTTTATTGATCTTTTCAAACAACCATTTTATTGACTCTTTTTTTTTTGCTTTTATTTCATTTACTTCTGCTCTAATCTTCATTATTTCTCTCTTTCTACTTGCATTAGGTTTAGTTTGCTCCTCTTTTTCTAGTTTTTACAGCTGTGAGGTTAGGTCTCTGATCTGAAGTCTTTTTTTTAAATCTAAGCATGTAGAACTATAAATTTCCTTCTTGGCACTTCCTTCACTGCATCCCGTAACTTTTGTTATGTTGTACTTTCATTTTAATTTTCCTCAAGATATTTCCTAATTTTGCTTCTGATTTCCACTTTAACTCATTGGTTGTTTAAAACTATGTTATTTAATTTCTACATAGTTGTGAATTTTCCATTTCTCCCTCTGTTACTGATTTCTAGCTTCTTTCCATTGTGGTCAGAGAATATACATTCTATGATTTCATTATTTTTGAATTTATTGAACTTGTTTTGTGACCCAACATATGGTCTTTCCTAGATAATGACCCATGTGCACTCAAGAAGAATGTGCATTCTTTATTCATTGGGTATAGTGTTTGTATATGTCAGTTAGGTCTAGTTGGTTTAGTGTATCACTCAAGTCCTGTGCTTCCTTCTGACTAGATGTTATGTCCATTATTCAAAGTGCTGTGTTAAATTCTCCTACTATTAGTGTAGAACCATCAATTATACCCTTCAGTATTTGCATATATTTTGCAGCTCTGCTGTTAGGTACTTATATGTTTATAATTGTTACATCTTCCTGTTGAATTGCTGCCTTTATCCATATACAGTGACCATCTTTGACCCTGTAACTGCTTTTGACTTAGTCTATTTTATATGGCATTAGTAGGGCCACCCCAGCTCTCTTTTGGTTACTACCTGCTCGATATATTATTTTCCTATCCTTTAACCTTCAACTTATTTGTGATATATTATTTTCCTATCCTTTAACTTTCAATTTATTTGTATCTTTGACTTTAAGGTGAGTCTTTTGCAGATAGCATATAGTTGGGTCATACTTTTTTATCCATTCTGAAATCTCTGCTTTTTGACTGGAGAGTTTAATCTATTTACATTTCAAGTCACTACTGATAATACAGGACTTTCTTCTGCCATTTTCCTGTTTAGCCTTTATAAGTCTTATGCTTTTTTTTCCATCCTTAACTTCTATTAATGCTTACTTTTATATTTATTTACTTTTTTTGTGTTGAACCATATTGTAGACCTTCTAAATTCTATCTGGATATACGGGGGAAAATTCAACTTCCCCAAGTTGAATTTTTGATATTCTCACAAGCAGTGTGGACAATCAAAGCTATAGGCTGAGCCCCCAATCTTGGGGTTTGTTCACATGGAACTTAACCCCACAAGGATAGGTCAAGCCTACTTAAAATTAGCTAAGAGTCACCCCCGAGAGAACCTCTTTTGTTGCTCAGATGTGACCCCTCTCTCCAGCCAACACAACAAGCAAACTCACCACTCTCCCCCTGTCCATGTGGGACATGTCTCCCAGGGGTGTGGAACTTCCTGGCAACATGGGACAGAAATCCTGGAATGAGCTGAGACTCAGCATCAAGGGATTGAGAAAACCTTCTTAACCTAAAGGGGGGAAGAGTGAAATGAGACAAATTAAGTGTCAATAGCTGAGAGATTCCAAACAGAGTCAAGAGGTTATCCTGGAGGTTATTCTTATGCATTAAATAGATACCACCGTTTTAGTCAAGATGTAGTGGAGAGGCTGGAGGGAACTGCCTGAAAATGTGGAGCTGTGTTCCAGTAACCATGTTTCTTGAAGATGATTGTATAATGATATAGCTTTCACAATGTGACTGTGTGATTGTGAAAACCTTGTGTCTAATGCTCCTTTTATCTGCCTTATCAACAGATGAGTAAAACATATGGAATAAAGATGAATGATAGGGGGAACAAATGTTAAAATAAATTTAGAGTGACATGCTGGTGATCGGTGAGGGGGAGGGGTGGGGGTAATGGTATGTATGAACTTTTTTCTGTTTTCTTTTTATTTCTTTTTCTGAATAGATGCGAATGTTCCAAGAAATGATCATGATGATGAATATGCAACTATGTGATGATATTGTGAATTACTGATTATATATGTAGAATGGAATGATCAAAAGTTACGAATGTTTGCATTTGTTTGGTGTTTTTGGTATTAAAAAATAAAAAAATTAATAAAAAAAAGCTTCTCATCCTGATTGTATAGCAATCATAATTTGGCTTAATATGAGCTATTCTAGCTTGCTAGCTACCAGAATGCAATATACCAGAAACAGAATGGCTTTTAAAAGGGGAAATTTATTAATTTGCTAGTTTACAATTCTAAGGTCATGAGAATGTCCAAATTAAAGCAAGTCTATGAAAATATCCAAATTAAGGCACCAACAAGAGGTTACCTTCATTCAAGAAAGACCAATGGAGTTCAGGGTTTGTCTCTCAAGTGGAAAGGCACATGGAGAACATGGTGATGTCTGCTGGATATCTCTCCAGGCTTCTTGTTTCATGAAGCTCCCCTGGGGACGTTTTCCTTTGTCAGTTCCAAAGGTCTCTGGCTCCATGGACTCTTGTCATTCTTAGGGTTCTACGAAGGGATTCTCTCCAAAATCCTTCTTTTTTTAAAAGGATTCCAGTAAATTAATCAAGACCCAACTGGAATGAGTGGAGTCACAACTCCATGGAAGCCATCTAGTCAAAAGTTACCACCCACAATTGGGTGGGTCACATCTCCATGAGAACAATAAAATGCTCCCAGGCAGCGATACTGAATGAGGATTAAAGGACACGGCTTTTCAGAGGTCCACCACAGATTCAAACTGGCAAACCAATTAAACTTCAATAATACACACATATACTTTTCCTATACCCCTCTGTTCCCCAACCATTTTTTTTGTACTTGTTACCACTTATATCTTTGTTCATTGTGTGTTCAAAAACCTAGATTTATGGTTAATTTTTATGCATTCACTTTTTTTTAAGTATAGCATCTGTAGGAATTAAGTAGTGGCGTTACATACCAAATGATACAATATAACACAGTATAATACAATAATACTGGCATTTATAATTACCTGAATGGTCACCTTTACTGAAGGACTTCAAAGTGCTTTGAACCACTGTCCCTTCAGTCTGAAGAATTTGCTTTAGCATTGCTTTTAGGGTCAGTTTACTGGTGATGAACTCTTTGTTTTTGTTTATCTGAGAATGTTCTAATCTCACTCTCAGAATTAAAAGACAGTCTTGCCAGATATAAAATTCTTGGCTGGCAGTTTTCTTTCAGTGATTTAAGTATTTCAATCCGCACTACCTTCTTGCCTCCATGGTTTCTGCTGAGAGATCGAGATTCAATCTAATTGGGACTCTCTTTTTGTAACATGTTGCTTTTCTCTTGCAGCTTTCCAAACTCACTCATTGTCCTCTGCAAATGACAGTATAATAGATACATGATGGGGTGTATTTTTCTTCAAGTTTATTCTATTTGCTGTTCTCTGAGCTTCTTGGATGTGCATATTCATGACTTTTGCTAAGTTTTGGAAGTTCTCTGCCATTATTTCTTTGACTATTCCTCTGCCCCTCTCTCTTCCTTTTTTTGGGACTCCCATAATGCATATATTTGTGCAACTGATGGCATCTCATAGCTATCTCAGGCTATTTTCCCTTTTAATATTTCTTTTTTCTTTCTGCTCCTCAGCCTGACTCATTTCAAGCATTTTGTCTTTAAGTTCACTGATTCATTATTCTGCCAGTCCATTCTGTTCTTGAAGCCCTTCTGAGTATTTTTCATTTCAGTTATTATGCTCTTCAACTCCTGAAGTTCTGTTTGGTCCCTTTAAAAATTTTCTTTCTCTTTATTTAGATGTTCATATTGCTCTTTCATTGTTTTCCTGATATTCTTCGGTTCTTTCTCTGTATCTTTCTTCATTTCCTTGTTATTTTTAAGATCAGTTTTTTAAAGATTTTGTTTGGTATGTCCACATTCTCATCCTCTTTGATGTTTTCTGTATTGTTATCCTCTTCCTTTGGATGGGCCACCATTTACTCTCCTTGTTTGCCTTGCACTCTTATGTTGCAAAATGTATATTTTAATATTTTAAAATGTTAACTTGCGGCGTGATGGTGGCTCAGTGGCAGAATTCTCATCTGCTATGCTGGAGATCCAGGTTCGATTCCTGGTGCTTGCCCACGTGCAAAAAAAAAAAAAAAAGTAAAATGTTAACTCTGGGATTACTCACTGGGTTGTCTGTTTCTTATTTTATAACCAGGTGGTGACAAGGAAGGGATTTTTTTCCAGCTCGCCTAGACAGAAGGTCTTCCCAAGGCAAATGCAGCGGACAGGGTTTTTCCCTGTTTTTTTAGGCCTCTTTATTGTCTTGGGCTTTTGCTTATTAGTTATTTTGGACTTCTCTGTTTACAGGAGTTTTTTTGACCCCTCTCTTTCCCAGAATACAGACCTTCTTCTCCCCATTATTTGATGCTGGCAGGCCTTAATTACAGACTCTACTTCTATAGTTTTTCACATTCCTTTCCTGGTCTCAAACTGCTTCTGCCTGGAGGGCAAATTCTGGAAGGAGGGTTTGCTGGTTAGAAACTGTTATGTTTTCCAGAAAAACCATGGTTTTTTAATCCTAATCCAATCTTGTGGTACCAGACCTATTGCTTAGGGTGGGACCTTTTCTTAGGTTGTTTCCATGGAGATGTGACACTTCCAATTGTGGAGTGACCTTTTTATTAGGTTTCCACAGAGGTGTGGCCCTGCCCACTTAAGGTGAGTATTGATTAGTTTATTGGAGTCCTTTAAAAGGGGAAACTTTTTTTTTTTAGAAAACTCAAACATGGACATTTGGAGATTGAGACAGATAAAGCCTAGGTGTTAAGCAAGGACCCAGAGAAATAGAAACAGAAGAGAAAAAAATAGTCAGCTCCAATAGATGCTAAACCAAACCCAGAGTTTTGCCCTGGAGCAGCTAAGCGAGGACCCACAGACACTTAGGGAGGAAGCCATTGGAATCAGAAGCTGGAAGCAATGGAATCAGGAACAAGGCCCAGCAGATGCCAGTCATGTGCCTTCCTATTTGACAGACATTGGCCTTTCTTTGGAGTTAAGGTATCTGTGCTGGTTTGAAATGATGTGCCGCAGAAAAGCCTTGCTGTTCTAATACATATTTAATATTGTGAGGTGGGACCCTTTGATCAGATTGCCTCTATGGAGATATGATCCACTCAATTGCAGGTGTGACCTTTTGATTAGATGGACCTGTGGCTATGGCCATTTAAGCTGTGTCTTGATTAGTTTACTGGGGTTCTTTAAAAGAGGAAACATTTTGGAGAGGGCAGACTAGGCCGACATAGCCAACATGAGACCCAGATGCTTGGAGATGCAGAAAGTAAATGCCCCTGGGGAAGCTGTTTGAAACCAGAAGCCAAAGACCCCAGCAGATGTGTCTTCCCAGCTGACAGAGGTGTTCTGTACACATAGGCTTTCCTTTAGTCAAAGTATCTTTCCCTGGATGCCTAATTTTCTATATTTATTGTAATTAATAAATACCCTTTTTAAAGGCCATTCCACTTCTGGTATATTGCATTCTGGCAGCTTTAACAAACCAACACAGTATCTTTCTATGGATGCCTTAGTTTGGACATTTTTAAGGTCTTAGAACTGTAAGTCTTTAACGTAATGTCTCCTTTATAAAAGCTGATTCATTTCTGGTGTATTGTACTCTGGTAGCTTTAGCAAACTAAAACAGGTTCACTCTGAAGAAGACTTTGCCACATCAGTCTTTCTCAGCCATAAGGAGACCCACTAAGGGGATTAAAGGGGTGAAGATCAACCACAAAGTGCCCTGGGGAGGGGATCAGGAAGGGTGCCAAAAGTTTTTCTGGCAGCCCTCCTAAGCTGAAATTTCTTGGTGTATCCAGCAAATGTAGTTCTTCAGCTAACTGTTCCCTGCATCCCTAAGAAAGCACTGCATGCTTAAATCTTCACCGCCTCTATCCCTTTCTGGGGAGGGTTGAAACAATGGTTGCTGCTGCCCTTTGGTTGAAACAATATTTGGTCTCAATGAACTGAGACCCAGTGATTGGAATTCACTAATCAAAAGCCATGACTGATGATTGACCCTGTCCACCTCAGTTCTTGGAGAACAGTTTTTGTGTACCTTTCTGTCACCAGCAGCTACCTAGGGACTGAACCCCAAGGTGGCTTGATGCAAGAGTGGGGATGGACACTTACAGTTTGTGCTGGTTTGAAACTGTTGCATAACCCAGAAAAGCCATGTTTTTAGTTCTGATTCAATATTATTGGGTGGGATCTTTTTTATTAAGTTGTTTCTATGGGTTTGTGACACACCCAATTATGGGTGGGGCCTTCTGATTATGTGGTTTTCATAGAGATGTGTCTCCACCAATTCAGGGTGTGTCTTAATCTGCTTACTAAAGACCTTTAAGAGGGCACCATTTTGGGAAAAGCTTCAGAGCTGACACAGACAGAGACATTTGTAGAGGCAAAAAGAAAACACCCCCAGGGAAGCTGTAGGAAACCAGAAGCCAAAGAACCAACAGATGTCAGCAGCATGACTTCCCAGCTGATGGAGAAACTGTCACCAGCCCTTTCTGGGGTCAAAGTATTTTTCCCTGGATACCTTAGTGTGGATATTTTGATGGCCTTAGGACAGTAAACTTGTAAGTTAATAAATTCCTTTATAAAAGCCAAACCATTTCTGGCATATTGCATTTCCTGCAGCATTAACAAACTAAAATACAGTTCTTTACCATAATTTATCTGCCTCTTCTTCCATTCTTCCCTGGGTGCTGTACAATGTTATTCTGGCTTCTGATGTTTCAAAACAGTTGTTTTAGATAGTTTCTGACCATTTGATAGTTATTTAAGTGGGAGGGTTGTGTCCTGGAGCTTCCCAAGTTTCTGGGTTTCTGGCCAAACACTCTTAAGGAACTAAAGTTGACTTTGTGGGGCTAAGGCTTACAAAACCCTTCTGGAGAAAGCAGTCTGGTACCTACCTCTAGAGTTCCTAGCCTTAGAGGTCAGTCAGTAAAAAAGACTACCTCCTAGGAAGCACAGGAACTTTATAATACCTTGGGAACACCAAGAAAGAGTAATTCACACAAATTTATAGGTACTGTGACTGCTATTAGGTTCTTGGTTTGGCTTCCTAGTTCTGAGTGACTATAGCCCTGAGAGACTTTTAAAAGTTCAATTGTAGGTTCCTTATTAACCTTAAGAGCAAGAATAAGCCATTAGAGGGTTTAAGTAGGGACCTTATAATGATTTTGAGGGAAGAAACAGTAGACAGTATCCTCTGGCCTGGATTTCATGGGGCTCCATATACCCATCTTCTCTACCAGAGCCAATATCTGTGCGAGTGAGACAAAATTTAACGGACACCAATAAATTCAGGAATCAAGATTAGTGATACATTAACAATATTTTTTAAAAATTAAAATAAATGGAAAACGTTAATTAAAAATTAAGATCGTTACTTGTTCAAAAATATTGCCAGACATGGCAATTATGTTAATTGGAAAACAAGTAAAGATATATTTTTGAAAATATTATTGGTAAATTTACTTGGATTACAGTCAGAAAGTAAAATTAACGAATTCTACTTTGGATATAAATAAAATAATTAAATTTAAAATAATACAATTTTAAAATTTTAATATTCAAACTACTTTAATGTGAAAAATCATTAAAAATACATAAAAACATGTATTTTTTGTGTGCGTGTGTCTCAGGTTTTAATGTTTGCATTTTTTCGTGTGTCTCAGATTTTAAGGTTTGGCAAAGTATTATTACCTATCCTGTTTTAGTGTAAAATTTTAATATTTTTCTCCATTAATTTTTTGCCTCAATTTTGATTTTTTAAAAATTCTGCGTTGAAATTCTCTTACATTTTGCACTCCTTAGCCCTTTCTGTACTCAGTTCTTTTTCTAGTGTTCTTAATGTTTTTGGAGACCTGTACCGCTCAGGTTTTCCCCAGGTGCGGAGCAGTGCTCTGTTTCTTCTATTTCATTCCTTCTGAGACCCGGCTAGGAATCTCATCAAATAATTTCTTTTGATTTAGAAACTTAAAACCACCTCAAATTACTACCCCGCGGCGCTGATTTAGCGACTCTCGGAGCTCCTAATTGGACGCGTTTCCCATGGTGCTGAGGACAGCCTCTTACGTCACACGCCGCGTACTCCCCTCCCTTGCGTGGTCCGCGTGTCATCGTTTCACCCGGAACTGTTTCTCTGGCTGGTGCGTGTACGGCTGGGGCGTCTCTGGTGACGAACCGATGCTCTTGTGCGGTGTGTATAGATTGGAGTCTGATGCGAGATATTGTTGTACCGTGTCTGGCCCGTCTCTTTTCACTCGTTTGGAGGATTATGCGTTTCCCCCAGTCTTTCATCCACCTTGTATCGTTGGTTGGGAGCGCCACATCTGGGACAGGGCGCTCGCCAATCCGGGAGGGAAAACTGGGGACCCCTGGGGTCTCTGGCTTTGCTTGGTCTTTGCTAACAAGATGGAGGTAGTTATTTTTGCAACTGGTGTCGTGTTTGTCCATCGAGGACATTCTTATATATCGAGCGCTTACTGTGTGTTTGAAACTGTTTTAGGAGCTTGATGGCAGTGAATAAATCAGACAAAAATCTCTGCCCTAAGGGAGCTCGTATTTGAATGAAATTTGAGAGAATACATGGATTTGAAATGGGAATAGCTGAGTCAGATTTTTTTCCCCGTGTGTTGGAGGAATAGAGAGTTAAGGGGGATCTGAAAATCTCAAGAAGAAGCATGCAAGAGTGAGGGTTTTGTTTGTTTGGAGGGGGTCGATTCTTCTCGTCTGCTGTGCAGGGATGTTGATGTTAGGGTTTCAAGTCTGAACGCATAAAAATCAGGAATTTAGGACTAGTAACTCGTGCTTTTGCTCTAAGAAGTGCTGTTTAATTTGTCTTTTTTTTTTTTTCCTTCAGGAAAGACTAAATATTAGATTGTAAGAAAAGAAAATAGAAGCCATGTTTCGAAGACGTGTATTACAGGTAATCACGTTTCCGTATTAGTGCTGGGATGTGTTATTGCCAATTATAGTGATTTCTTCAGGATTTCAATTGCAAGTGCAAAGACCTTTGAGTCCACCCACCCTCTTGATTTGCACTAATTTGACATAGGAGGTTGGGGACTAATTTTGCCCGTTTAATGTTGATTAAAACAACGAAAAAAGCCTAAAATTTATTCTCATCTATAATAGGAATCATTACTTTTTAAAACGTGTGTTACTTGTATTTAAATTAATTTTAGAGTGACATTAAGGTCTTTTTTTTTATAGGGAGTGTGATTTCTTTCTTTACTATCTATCCCCTGTGTCACTTCTCCTCATCCCCCACCTTCCTGCTCTAAACACAGCACCTCAAGTCTCACCTTCACCATAAATTCAGTATGACCAAAATGTAATTCTTTCTCATTCTTCCCAGTCTAGTTGCTCATTTATCCAGTCACCCTAGCCAGCTTTGAACCATCCTAGGCTACTCTTTTTCTTACTTACCACATCTGGGCACCAAGTTCTTTAGATTCTAAACACCTTTTAACATCTCTTTCCTTCTCTCTGGCCTGTTAGACTAATGAATATCAGTGCCTCTATGAAATCTTTCCTCATGGCCCCCACCCCACTAGAATTGACCTTCTGTTCTTGTGTCTGCGCTTTATCCAGTACATACTTTTAACATGCTTTTTTATGTTTTGAAATATGAAGTGTGGAAAATTTACTACTGCTTATACAGCAGTAAGTTTGTCTTTAAAACCAAATATCAGCGTTAAATGTCTAATTTAAAAAGTTATCCAAGCTAAATAATCCTTTCCTTATTTTTGCTTCTCCACCAGGTCTTGATTTTGTGTGCCCCAAACGGGACTTGTTATTTTGTAAGATTTATGAGCCCTGGCTCACCTAAGCATTCAAATTAGTTTACATTTGTAGAATCATGACACAGGAATTGGTTACCAGTTTGATTTTATAGTATGTCATAACTCACATCTTCATTTTCTTGCCCACCCTCTGCCACAATACTTAGTAATGGGATTACATAGCCAAGACTGCTCCAGGTATACATTTGATTGGTGGGCTGTTCCTTTTTATATTAGCAGAACTGCCACCTTAAACATATTTCTCTGTTTTAATGGTTAGTTCTCTGAACTCTGAATCCAGTAGTAATTTTCAGTGACGTGTACTCAAATTTTGGTGGTAGTCCTTGAGCAGAATGTTTTTAAGGAGGCGTGTAGGGCAGTAGGAAAATCAGCAGCTTTGGTGTCAAGGCAGCCGTGGGGTCTAGTTATGACTTTGCCACTTATTTGTGATAGGATCTTGGGCAAGTTACTCAATCTCTCTGAGTTATAGTATCCGTACTTCTAAAATGGGGATAGTTTACATAGTTCATTAATTTCTTTGTAAGATTAACTGATAATAGATCAAGCATTTAACTGGTATTCAGTAATGATAACTGTTATTAAGCACAGCTATTATGTGGCCCTCATTACCCTTCTCTGACGACCTGACATAGCCATGCCTTTGTCCTTTATCAGAGAACCAATTTATTTATCATAGATTAGTTTCTGTGGTTTGTTGAAAGCATGCATTTTCTGACAAATATTTATAGAACTCTTCTACTCAGTTTAACTTACTACATAAGCTGTTTAATTCTTACAAGAACTTTGTAATACAGATACTATCTATCATCTTTCTGCTCACTTTTTTTTTTGCCTTATGTTTGAGCTTTATTTAGAATGCCATTAATTCTTTTTTTTTAATTAAAGAAAAAAAAAAAGAAATTAACCCAACATTTAGAAATCATTCCATTCTACGTATGCAATCAGTAATTCTTAACATCATCACATAGATGCATGATCATCATTTCTTAGTACATTTGCATCGATTTAGAAGAAGAACTAGCAAAACAACAGAAAAAGATATAGAATGTTAATACAGAGAAAAAAAATAAAAATAATAGTACAAAAAAAAAAGACAAACAAACAAACCGACAGACAAAAAAAAAAACCTGTATCTCAGATGCAGCTTCATTCAGTGTTTTAACATGATTACTTTACAATTAGGTGTTATTATGCTGTCCATTTTTGAGTTTTTGTATCTAGTCCTGTTGCACAGTCTATATCCCTTCAGGTCCAATTACCCAGTATCTTACCCTGTTTCTAACTCCTGCTGGACTCTGTTACCAATGACATATTCCAAGTTTATTCTCAAATGTCGGTTCACATCAGTGGGACCATACAGTATTTGTCCTTTAGTTTTTGGCTAAACTTACTCAGCATAATGTTCTCTAGGTCCATCCATGTTATTACATGCTTCATAAGTTTATTCTGTCTTAAAGCTGCATAATATTCCATCATATGTATATACCACAGTTTGTTGAGCCACTCGTCTGTTTCCTCAAAAAGCTGAATATAGAATTGCCATACGACCCAGCAATACCATTGCTGGGTATCTGCTCACTTTTTAATGGCTTTCTTTAGGTTAACCATATTTGAGGTATCTCTGAATTCCTTGTGAGTTCTGAGGGATAACAAAGAAGAGCAGAGTATAGTTTCTATAGGTTTTATTCATGGGGAGTCTAACTTTGGCACCTGTGCCTATTGCCATTGCAGAAAGTCATTTATGTTAAGGATTGTGTTGTTTTGTTGGTGTTTAAACTAACTGCCTCAATCTCTAATCTGTTTATGGCTGACAGTGAGGCATAGGTAATGACTGGTGTTATACTTATTTTATCACATTCTAACAGTGTTGGTAATTGCTCTGGATGTTAGTAATGAATCTGTTTCTTAAGGTATTGCTTATAAAGCATTGATTTCTTTCTACTCTTCTTTGGTCTAATGACGGACTAAATCTGTACCCACTTGAGGTAAATCTAAGTTAACTGGTTTCCAAAGTCTCCTGTAACAAAATATAGTAATAATACACCAGTATTTATATTCAAAAAAGTAAGATTTGTCTACTCTATTGAGCACCTTTTACTTCTTCCTGTTAGTGTTTCCTGCTAATGAAAGCTGATTTTTTTCTACTTAACAGTGATTCTTTTTTTTTTTTTAAAGATATCTATGTTTTACCCATTGGTTGTTTTTATTTATTTATTTATTTATAATTACATGGGCAGGCACCGGGAAACGAACCCGGGTCCTCGGACATGGCAGGCAAGCATTCTTACCTGCTGAGCCACCGTGGCCCGCCCAACAGTGATTCTTAAGTACAGATTGGATTTATAATCACTGTTCCAGATCACTGAATTTACCTTTTTTATGCAAACACAAAAGAGCCATAATCAGGAAGGTTGCCACAAGAGATATAGGAAAGACTATAAATTAACTTTCTGGGGGCATGCTCTGTGTACATCTTTTGTACCTTTGGGCTTTTAAAGTAGGCTACTCTTCAAGTGTTTAGTTTTTTCTGGTGGTGTATGTTGGGAGAACGTGGGAAGATCATTCCTCTCTTGTGAATGTATGCTATAGGGGTTACTTACTAAATGGTGACTGAATCTGAGCTCCTAAAAAATTAAAGCCTCGATACTCATTTGTTCCACTTTAGGTACTTCATCAGTTTGTGAGACATGAGTCTGAAGTAGCTAGCAGTTTGGTTCTTGAAAGATGTAAGTAGCTTGTAAAATTCCCAATTTTAAAATATGTTATTTATATTAATGTGCTAATACTCTTAAGTGTGACACAGAAGAGGCATACTTATTGGGTTATTGGGTTAGAAACTGTTAATCATCATGCCTTGGATTCATATTTGCTCTCTAAATCCTGGCCTTGCTTCATAAGGTTACAGAAACTTAGCATAAATTGGACCTTTCCTTCATCAATTACTACTCACTTGTGTCGCTTTCCTACCATAAGAAATTCCTTGAATCATATATGGCAATCTAACTCTTCTATGGTTATGAACTGTTAGGCAAGATAGTGATAGTTTATGAAAACTATCATTTCACAGATATATTTATTGTCCCTTGTATTTATAAAGATTTTCAGGTGTTAGATTTGTTCTTTTAACCATACAAGTAGTATTTTTAAAAAGTTTTTTACAACAGAATTTAAGATAAAGAGCTTACACTGTTCTGTGACACTACTTTCTCTAGGAATAATTTCTTGCCAACATGTCCTTTCCCTCCCAGCCTCCTTTTATTCTAAACCTTTCAATTTATTTTCTGATCTTCTAGAACTTTGGCTTTGCTTAGTGCAGAGATTGATATTGAAATGGTATTTGTAGCTATTCCTATTCTTCATATTTCTCAAAATCTCAAGTGTTGGGTCCTCAAACTCATTTTATCTCCACATTGCATTTCAGCTCTAAATCGTGTGCAGTTACTTGGGCGAGTGGGTCAGGACCCTGTCATGAGACAGGTGGAAGGAAAAAATCCAGTCACGATATTTTCCCTAGCAACAAATGAGATGTGGCGGTCAGGGGAAAGTGAAGTATACCAAATGGGTGAGTATTAAAGACTGGGATTTTAACTTTACATTTGTTGCAAATTGTCTGATCAGAGATAAGCTATTCTTTTAGAAAGTGCCTTCCTTCTTTAATTCCATTCTGATCTCTTAGAAATTGTGACATTTGCTTTACCTGGGCATGTTATCTGTTGGTATTTGTTTTATTTGCTGGCATTTGTAATGACAATTCCTTTTCTTGTGATTTAGGTGATGTCAGTCAAAAGACAACATGGCACAGGATATCAGTATTCCGGCCAGGCCTCAGAGATGTAGCATATCAGTATGTGAAAAAGGGGTAAGTTTAGGAAGGAGGGCTCTTACAGATGAATGGTTTAACGAACTAACAACAAATGTTCTCATGTCAAGGATTTGGTTATCCTTGAGTATTACTTTTCTGTCTTAATTCAAGAGATATTTATTAGGTACATAATACTATATGCAAGGCACATTGACGTGTGCTGTGACTAATTCAAAGGTGTATAAAAGATAGCCTTGGCCTTTTAAGAATTTGTCTTTTCTGACAAACAACGTGTGTATGTATATAAATAGAAGCAAGTGAAGCTTCTAGAAAGCAAAATGAATTAAGTGCCGTTTGAATTAGGTGCTTTTAGAAGCTCTGTTATCACCGTTGCTAGGAATCCTAAGGGTGGTGTCTTGCTTCTTGGCATGCACATGATGTTTTTAGCAGAGAATCTGGAATGTTTGAAGCCTTAACACACTGAGTTATTATGGTAATATTCACATTTTATGTTTGATAATTTTCTGTAGACTTAGTAGTTCCCATTTGGGATACTTGGATTGGTTATGTATAAAAAGTATCTTTTCCAAACCCACAGAAGGGCAAAAGAGTATGTTTAATTATAATGAATATGTTTATGTACTTGTTTTATAGAAATAAAATATTTTGTGAAAAATAATTTCAACAGTGACTAAAATTTCTTTCTCTTCAATTGCTGTATACCTTTTCTTTGTATGTATTTGCTTTGCCCTTTGTGTATATGTACATGTGTATGTATATGTATACACAAACACATAGGAACAGTTTATTCAGTTTGATTTGGTGATTGATGAATTTGTGTGTGTGTGTGTGTATGTATATTTTGGTATCTATCATTTCACTGGCTTTGTCTCCTTTCTATATTTTTTGGTCATGGTGAACTCTGAAAACTCATACCATTATAGTCATTTTTACCCGCTGAAATTGTAGGTATGGGTTGTCTTCTAGTTCAGCCTTCTAGATAGTGCAGAAACAGTCTTAGCAATTCACTTTGAGTGATATATGAAGCTGAAAGCCTGCATTTTGAATTCTAATAATCTAAGTTCCTTGAAAATAAGGTCATGATCTTTACTATAAAAAAAATCAATAAATCAAAAAACCAGTATGTCTGTTAGGGTGTCCAAAGTCAAAGGTAAAGGAAAACGATACATTGGAAATTATTCCTAGATGTTTAAAGGATGCTGCTAGATTGGCTACTAGGTTCCAACCTCATTGTCTTAAGGTACTTTTAAAAAAATTTTTGCTTAAGAGTTTGAATATTTTTTCTCTTCTTTTTAAAACATCCATAAGGACTACAATAAACTCAAGGATAAAAATATTGTCCTTTTTACCTAAATTTAGCAAGTCTGTTTCTACATTGTTTCTATACTGTATAATTCTTAACTTTGAGAAGTCGTTAAAAAATGTGGTTATATGTGATTACGTATTTCATCCTTATTCATTATCTCTCCTGACCTTATTTGTAAAGTATATTACAATTTCCAGACTAAAAACTGTAAATTTTGTATATGTCAGGTCACGAATTTATGTGGAAGGAAAAATAGACTATGGTGAATACACAGATAAAAATAATGTGAGACGACAGGCAACAACAATCATAGCTGGTAAGGGGCTTTTGTGATATTAGCCATTCTTTTCTTCTCCTTTCCTTCCTTAAAAGCTTGACTGCATTATAAGTGACTTTAATTGGAGCTGTGAATACTGATATTTATGAGGTTGTGAGGCAACTAACAAGAAGAATTCTATGAGTGTGGTTTGTGGGTTTCTAAGAGTATCTACATTTATCTATTTCATTAGACTTACACTAATGTGAGGCATTAGAAGTTTGTGTCTATTTATTCAGACCCTCTGAGGTACTTAACATAGTAATTTTATGTGTGTGTGTGGGGTATAATTTCTATTTGTTTAAACAAAAAAACAAAACCACAAAAAAGATGGACACATAAGGCTTAAAGAAAGTTGCAGAGATACCCCTTAGAAAAGAATTTTTGAGCTTTTGGAATTTCTGTAAGAATTTTGAAACCAATGTACTGCTTTGGACATCTTAAGTTCCTAGATAATGAAAGGATGCTGCTAGATTGCTACTAGGGTCCATCTTCATTGTCTTAAGGTACTGTTTAAAAAATTTTTGCTTTTAAGTCGACATTAAAGGATTTTTCAGTGTGAAAGTATCATATCTGAAATGTATTAATGGAATCTAAATATAACAATTTGATACCATCATCTTTTAAAAGAATATATGAACATCTTTTTCTTTTAAATTTTAAAGTCATTTTAAATTTTCATAACATCCATAGTTTTATAATTTATGTAACTTTCTGGTAAAAAATTTAATAATTAAAAGAAAAACTACCTCAAACCACACAACCAAAAAGTGCATTAAATGAAATATGGGTGGATTAAGGGTGAACGACTGAAGGAAATATCTGTTTCTTGGATTAGATAGTCTTCCCAAACTTTATTCTATTTATATCATTCATTCATCCATTTATCCATTATCCACTTCGGTATGCTGGTCCATAACTGTCTTGAGAGGTTTGAGGGAGAATAGTAAGGAACATGGATTTTATTTCAAGTTTGTTGGGAAGCCATTTAAGCAGTATGTGTCATGATTTGGTTTACATTAGAAAAAAAATCACTGTAGCAATGGTGTGACTATTCTACTGAGGGGTACAAGTGTGCAGAAAGGGAGATCATCATCCATCATGCTATTACAAAAAAGGAGGCAAGTAACCACAAGAGTGTTGGTGAGTGTGGTCTCCATGAGGGGTGGTGAGAAGATTTGGGGTAGATACGAAGACTGGTAGGGTTGGATTTTGGTGCTGTAGGGAATACAGGAATCAAGTATGGCTCACGGAATTTGACATAGGCAACTGGATAGAAGGTGGTATTTTTTTCTGAATAGAGAAAGACTTGAGAAGGAACATATTTGCAGGAACCGAAAGTTCTGTTTTGAACAAGTTTTGTTTGAGAAGCCTGTTAGAAAACATATGGGCTAATAGAAATATGAGCCTTGGGTTAAGGAGGAACATAAGAAGAACATAAGGAAGAAGCCAGCATGTCTAAGAAGATAATATGAGCTGCAAGGAGATGACAGTGTCCTGGAAGCTAATTGAATAAAACATTTCAAGAAGAATTGAGGGAACAAATGTGTCAAATGCTGCTAAGAAATGGATTCTGTGAAGAGGGTGTGATCTTCTGTTAAAAGGGCGGGCTGAGTTTTTTCACATTCTCATTTACATTCAGAACTTTCTCAAGCTTCTAGGAAGACAGTGATATCCTGATGCTTTCCCTTCTGTGTAGCCTAAGCTTCCTCTGAACCTGGTGGCCACAGACAGCAAGGGCCAGTAGGAAGCTGTATTGTCTCAGAAGTCATGCAGTGTCTCTACTCTCCCACTGCATTCCATTGGTCAAGACCTTCCCAGGTCTTCCAAGGGTCAAGGGGAGGAAACATCAACCTTACTTCTTAATAGAAGAATGTCAGCTACACATTGTAAGAAGAGCATTGGCAACAAGTATTGTCAGCTGTTTTCTTGGATGTGGCAAGTTCACTTCATTATTTTTTTTCAATCTACTCAATTTATTTTAACCTTTGTTCCCCCTATTATCTGTTTATTTTTTATCTGTATTTTTTACTCGTCTGTCCATATTGTAGATAAAAGGAACATCAGACACAAGGTTTTCACAAATTACACTGTCACATTGTAAAAGCTATATCATTATACAGTCATCTTCAAGAAATGTGGTACTGGAACACAGCTGTACAGTTTCAGGTACTTCCCTCCAGCCATTCCAATACGACATAAACTAAAAAGAGATATTTATAAAATGCATAAAAATAACCTCCAGGATAACCTCTTGACTCTGTTTGAAATCTCTCAGCCACTGAAACTTTGTGACCAATTCTTTCCTTTTTCATAAGTTGTTGCTGAAAAGACTTTAACTTTCTTCAAGAAAAGAGAGCAAGAAATATCCCACGTCTTCTAATAAAGTCTGAATTGTTCACCAAGCAACTGTAGCCCAACTTTTAGCTCCATTTATGCCTATCATATATAACCTCTCATGAACATAAGAAGAGTTATTTTATATATATATATTTTGAGAATTTGTTCCTCTAAAATACATTTGGTGAATGGCATTATAATATGTATGTTTTAAGGAGGAAAGATGAAACCTAAAAAGAAAAAGTTTTTCATGTAATAATACCTATACTTTGGCTTCTTTGCAGATAACATCATATTTCTGAGTGACCAGACAAAAGAGAAGGCATAGAATGGATGATTCTTTGGCCATTGATTGGTACAGTCTTATTTCCAAATCATGTATAGTCTTTGTAGTTTCTAAGGACAAGAATTAAAATATTCTTTTATGTAAAATGAGTGATAATATTTACCCTGATTATTGTTCCCCCTCCTCTTTTGGTGTCATAAAAATTGGTAGTTCATATCTATTATGTATTTACTAGTTGTTTGTTCATTAAGAAATGATTTCTATATATAAATCTACAGAAAAGATTTTCAGGCTTATTTGTCTGTATTATAAAAGAGTAATGATCTCTGAAAGGCACCCTGGTTTTGTTGTACACTTGTGTTATATAAATATTCATTTAGCCACTTAGTATTTATTGAGGAGCACTATTTGTCAGGCAGATAGTTATTCCACTGTTGTAAACTTTGCTTTTCTTACTTGTTTCTTTCATTAGACCCGAAGGTAGGGACTCTATCTTCTCTGTATTCCTGGCACTCTAACCTGTGCTTGGCACAGATTAGGCACTCAGTAAACATTGATAGGTGAGATCCCAATGGGATAATACACTTAGCCCAAATTGAAGGGCTTGCTAGAACAGTGGTTACTGTCTAACTTAAATGGCTTCAGGACTAAGCTATCTTCTAAACATCTTTTGTGTTTTGAACAATTTTACTAGTAGCATTTACTGAACAGTTTACCAGTAGTAAAGATGGAAATGTAGCTAGGGATGAAATAGTTCATCTCTACATGGTGATACAGGGGTTCTGGTTCCACTATTCTCCATCTTTATAAGCCCCTATTCTCTACTTTTTAAAGTCTTTCATCTAGAAGTATTGAGGAAATCTCCTTTGTGCACTAGCAATCTTTGACAGTGCCTTTCTAGGTTAGATAGTATTTCAGGTATGTGGCAGTTTCCTTTATTTTTCCATGTAGTCTCTTGATTTACAGGCAGATCATTGGGTATACACAATCACTTGTATTCTGAGATTCAGAAAATTGCAGAATACTAAAAAATTTACCAATTAAGTTTGTATTAAGTAAACTCAGTTTTTCATCACATCTTTTTCCTTGTAAAGTTTGAATCAGTCCTTTGCAGGTTTGCCTTCTGCTAGTTTAGTGCCGTTTCCCAGAGGTTGAATAGGTTTTCCAGTTCAAATTGCAGAAGTCCTTCATTATATATAGGCCACTCAGCCTCTAGCTTGGCTTCTGTCCCAGACTATATGTTCTGTACCCCAGGCTATTTTTCTTTCCTCTCTTCTGAGAGTATGGTACTAACTGTAGAGTAGGTCATATTTAACAGGTTCAGAATTCACATGCTATGTTCTGGACCTTTTATTTTAATTTTATTTCTTTGTTTATTTTTTAAGTTATTTCCTGTACCTTGAGCAGCTTTACATACTTACAGGGCAGTTTGGTTCAGGAAAAGTGGAGGTCCTTAACTTCATCCTCTCCTAACCCAGCAACATTAGAAAATTGTTGCTTTCTTATCAGCCAATGTTTTTTCTGTAGCTGGACCAGTAATTAGCGTATTAATTCTACTTTCTAAATTCACACAGTAGAAACTGCTTCGTGATACAGTCCTCACTCCATTATGACACATTCCTTACCTTAAGCAAAATTATAAAGTTAATAAAGTTATCTTTTAGGCAACTCTTTATTTCTTCCCTCAGCATAGCCACTTTTATGTTCCTTAAAAGTTGTGACAAATTATGGAGCTAATATTCCTCTTTAAACAGGGTGATAAATTTGTGCTGTGGAAAAATTAGAAGGAATTAAACAGCTTAATTACCAACCCCAAATAATTTTTTCTGAGTTCCCAGAAAACTGAGTCCTGCAGGTTCACTGTAAGCCAAAGGTCTCTTTGCCAAATTCTTTCTCCTGCTGATATTGCCTTTTATTGCTACGTCTCTGAAAGTCTAGGTGGCTTAGAGAGCAAGTACATACGTAGTGTTGACTCTTCAACATATGTATGATATTGGCAGACCAAAGTAAAATCAGACCTGCTTCAGGGTAAACTCTGCCCTCCTCTCCCAGGCAGCCCCATTTGCCCAGAAACTTTTTACTGCTTCCAACCTGGTTTAGCCACAGAGTGTACTTGGGGAATCTGACAGCAGTAAGAGAGTGCAGGGGTCTTCTAGTCCCAGGTTTTCACCTCTGCATTTTTCTTTATCATATTGTTGTGGTGTCAGGAAACAAACCTGCATAAAGCTGTCCTGCCGTTTTGATTTTGAGTGCCCATGTTAAATGGCAAGATGAGTATGGTACATGGAAAAATAGGAAAAGAGATATCAAACAGCACATATGTTGTTATTTCATTCTTGAAAAAGAAGTTGTGATTAATGTAAGCATATGCTTAGAAACATCTGGAAGGAAAAACCTCAGAATTTTGCAGTATCTCTGGATAATGTAATTATTGGTGATATTCTGTAATTCTTTATACTTCTGTATATTTAAATTTTTGTTAGCATTTAACATATATTACTTTTTGTGTGTGTTATTTATGGTGGGGGTCACGTTTCATTATTTTTCCATGTGAGTATCCCGTTATTATAGTACCATTTGTTGAATTTTTGTTTGTTTTGTCTTGTTTTTGGGAAATGCATTGGTCAAGAATTGAACCCAGATCTCCTGCATGGCAGGCGAGAATTCTACCACTAAACTCCCTTGTACCCCCTAGTATATATTTTATAATAAGAAAGAAGAAAAATAAAATAAAGCTGTTTTCATTTTGGGAAAAAAATCTTTCCACTATTTCCAAGCCAGACTTACTCTGCTCATTCAGTATTGTAGGTGATTAAGCTAATCTTTCATATATATTTCCCTGTCATCTTCATCTCAGTGTCTCATGCTTGGACACTTTCCTTACCTTTTACTATATGCACAACTGAGGATGACAGACATTAAAGGCCAACCTATGTGAGATCTGCTGTTTGATGCCAATACTGTATTTTTGAGAGTCATCCATTTCTTGAAAATCCCTGGAATATTTAGTAATTGTGCAAAGACATCAAAGGCATATTTCTGAGTCTGTTTTGAGGATAGAAATAACTATTTTTTTGGGAGTTACTTGTTATTGCTCACTCGGTTATAGCTTCAGGAGGCTGTTAGGAGATATTAATGGTAGTTTCTGTTTGTTCTCAAAAGAGATGATGAGATTCTTGAAGTAGGTTGTTGTCTTATTCCAACTACCCTCTCCTCCTTTGTCCAGCTCACATTCACACAGCGACATTATAGGACCTTATAAATGTGTTTGGCTGGATTGAACTGAAGCATTAACATGGAAATGAGGGCAGGATTAGTTAACTCATTTTTCTGTCAGGGTTTGTATTATGCTATGAAGATTGGTGGGAGTAACAGCAAATAAATCATTATGAAAAATAAGAAGAAGCCCTCAAGTTAATGAGTTACAGGGAAATCTCTGAAGATGTAACAATAATCACATGTATTATGGCTGATATGTATTGTGTGCTTACTAGGTGCCAGGTACTAACTAATCTAAGTGCTGGTTATGTGTAGTCTCATTTAACAGTTGCCCTAAGAAGAAGGTACTAATATAAAATCCCCATTTTACAGATGAGGAAACTGAAATTGAGAGAGGTTAAGTAACTTGCAAAGTCTTGTAGCTTATAAGAGGTGTGCCTGGAGTTTGAACTCAGGTATGTGAAGTTTGCATTTGCTTTCTTCTCACTACATGGTTCCAGCTGCTGTCACACTCCTACTGACTCTGCATGCCCACAGCCTCCCACTGCTAAGTTTGAACAGTGTCCATGCAGGGTACATCTGAATCACACTTTCCGATTCTCAGTATGATGATCTTACAGGAAAATAATTCACAGTATTTTCCTCTACAAGGTTATCCTAGCATATTTCTCTCACTTTACTTTTATCAAACAGTGCCTCTCCTGGTTAGACTAAGTTCACAGTGTCTTCTCCTTTGTTTGTTTACTTACTAAGAGTTGAAATTGTTATCAAGGTTATTCAAGAATTTATCGGGTTCATTTTAGAGAATGAGATTTTTGGCAGGCATCTACAGCATTGAAGTCCCTCCTCTAATTTGCATTTGTACCAGTTCGAAAATCTGTAATAGGACTTTAGCAGTGGGGAGCTATATAAAGTTTTAAAAAGATAATGTATATCTTTTTAGGCTTTTGGTCATGTAGCCATAATAATGGTCATGGTGCCACAATAATGAAACTTCTCTTTTTGTCTTTTCTTTGTCCATTTGCTTTCTGCTATGCTTTGAACTTCAGGGACTTGTTTTGCTATATACTTTCACATCTTGACATTTATTGCTTTTTTCTCCCATCTGTCATTTGAAAAAAAAGATGGTTTATAGTGATAGTTTAAAGTTAAGATTTTGCCAGCCTGGATTTGAATCCCTGCTTCTTTACTCACCAATTGGCTGGCTTAGGTAAGTTACTTAACTTTCCCAACCTTCAGTTTTTAATTTTTATTTTCCTGTGAGTAATGGATATAATAGTAGTACCCACTTCATAGTCTTGCTGTGAAGAGCACAAGAAATAATACAATATTTCTTCATACATAGCATGAAGTACTTGAAACAAGTGCTCAGTCCATGTTGGCAACTATTGTCGTAGCTATTTTAAACATGTATCATTCTTTCAGTTACTATGCCCATTTCACCAAGCCTTATGTAATAGAGAACGTAGTAATCTCAAGTTAATTTATTATACTTGACCTTTTTTAAAAAAAATTTTTAAATTCTAGAAATTATTGAGCACACATCCCACTTTGGTGGTGTTTTATAGATGCAATTTTAAATCTTTCATAACTACCTACAATTAGTTTTTTTTTTTTTTTAGTCAAGTCAAGTTAGGTACCTCCTGTATGCCATGTACCTATATAGGTCCTACATATGGGATGACTTTAACAGGATTCCTGCATTGAATTGAAGAAAGTTTAGAATTTCAGATAAGGGTTGAATGGGGAAGATAATAAGCCTATGCAGTTAAATATGGTACAGTGTTAAGAGTATGCTAGCAATGGTAGAAATAAAGCCTTATGGGAGCACAGAAAACAATAGTTAGGTTAGTTTTCAGGAGAGGAAACAGTCAGAGCAAAGATCCAGAAACTTAAAAGTTTATGAGGGAGTAATTTATAAGACATGCTAAGGTGGGTTTGGGCTAAATTGTAAAGGACTTTGAAAGTGTCCAGAGGACTTTAGCAGTGGGGAGCTATATAAAGTTTTAAACAGAGGCATCTCATTGGAATTATGCTTTAGGAAGAGAATAAAGAAGACAGGGTGAATGGTTAGAAGGGGAGAGCTTGGAGGCAGTTTGGAAGCTATTGTAGTAAGTCTTGAAAGAAAGATGAAATCAGCTTAGCAGAGTGGGGATGTAGAGGTGATGTGAAGGGCATTTGGTATTCAGGTTAATTCAACCAGTATTAATTGTGTACCAGTTGTGTGTCAGATCTTGTGCCATGCCTTGCACAGAATTTAGTGTTGGAAGGTATTGATGGTGAGAGAAAAAGCAATGAAGACGACTCAGGGTGTTGCTTGGGCAACTGTGGAAGTAATGTTTTTGAAATTAAGGAAACACAAATATGGGAGTAGATTTGAGATAGGGCAAGATAATGGGTTTAGTTTTGAATGTAGTTTAATTTAGACTTTCTAGCAAATGTTCACCAGACTATTAATTGTATGTGTTTTGAAATCAGAAGAGACGTTAACAGTAGTGACTTTTTTTTTTCCTCCTGGCAAACACATTATAAACAAGTTTTATGAGATAATTTAAAAATCTTTCCAGGATTTCAGCTTTCTGTTGTGGAAAACCATATTGTAACCTTTTATAGTTAGAGAAACCCCTATTTTATTGAGGGCAGCAATGTGCATAGCTAAAAAACTACATTCTATTCTTTGCATTTAGGAGTTGTCAATGGAATATAAGCTTAAGTCATTTGGTGGTGCTTTCAGGAAAATTCCTTAAGATAGAACTCTGTTGGGAGGCTTACCCATTGTACTCCTTCCAACTCTCGTCCTCTGCTTTTTTTGTGTGTGTGAATTGCAGACAAGAGGGTTGAATCTCTATTAGCCATCTTAGACCATGAGGTCTTCATCTTCTGGATGAAAGCTGGAAGCAGCAGGATCTGTTATGACCTTGGAGCCATCATACCAATCCTGGACAGCCTACGTCTGGATTTCTGAGGAAGACACAAATGAACCTCTGCTTTGTTTAAACTACTTATTTGCCTTTGCAGTCAAAACTAGCCCTTACGAATTCACACATTCTTAATCTTTAGCACCATTTATGTGATCAACTCTTTACTTCTTATCTTTCCTCTTATATGACCTTCCACTGCAAATAGAAGTAACCACTGCAAATAGAAGTAAAATATTATTTCTTTTCCCATAGTCCTTCAGGCTTTTACCTATGTCTTGTACATTTGGGCTGGGACATAAAAAGTACCCCAAACCTTAGCAATTAGTCTTATAAAGAGTGGATATAAGCACAGTTTTTCATCAAACACTATTTGATTTTGTTTATAATCTTTAATGAGAGCCCTTAATTAATCCCCCTGTTAAATAAATGAGTACTTGGAACAGAATTAACACCCTTCTGCTTCCCCTGGCAGTATAGCAGCCTAGATGTTCTGGGGTGAGAGGACTACCTACTGCAAAATAAACAGATTTAAGTACGACATAGTTTTTATTACATCATTGTGTAAATGGCAAGTTTTAAAACAAAGTAGTAACTGTAAACAGAGCATTGTGTAGGCAATACATAAGAAAAAGGGGGTTCCCTAATAACAGGTGCTATTCTTGGTATTGTGATTTGGAGACTGTACCTCAAAGCTTGAGAGTTAAAATAACCATGACAGCAAAGCCAGGAAAGGATGATGTAAGAAAAGCAGAAGCATAGATGCAAATTTTGGAAATAAAATACTAACAAACGGTGATACATGAAAAAGGCATCATGATAAATTTGGTTTATCATAGAAATGAAAGGGAAATTAATATTTTTAAAATCTATAAATGTTATGTCTGTACGTCATTTCCAGTAGATGAAGAAAAATTATTTGATAAAATATATCACCTATTAAAAAATTGTAATGTGAGAAAAAAGGGTATGTGTAAAAAGGGTGTGCTGCTAACATTCTTTTTTTTTTTTTTTGGTTTTTATAAAGGGAATTTATTAGGTTACAAGTTTACAGTTCTAGGGCCATAAAAATGTCCAAACTAAAGCATGTAGAAAAAGACATCTTGACTTAAGAGAAGCTGATCTGGGAAGGCATATGGCTGGTATCTGCTGGTCCTTTGGCTTCTGGTTTCAAAAAGCTTCCCTGAGGGTGTTTTCTTTCTGCATCTACAAATGTTTCTCTCTGTGTTGGTTGAGCTTTCTCAAGAATGTTAAAGCTTTCTCAAGTCCTCTTTTTTTTCCTTTTTTTTTTTTTTTTAATTTTTTTATTAATAAAAAAAAGAAAAGAAAGTAACACAACATTTAGAAATCATTCCATTCTACACATGCACTCAGTAATTCTTAGTATCATCACATAGATGTATGATCATCATTTCTTAGTACATTTGCATCGATTTAGGAAAAGAACTAGCAAAACAGCAGAAAAAGATATAGAATGTTAATATAGAGAAGAGAATTAAAATAATAATACTAATAATATATATATATATATAAAAAGGAAAAAGAAAAAAACAAAAACAAAAGATACAAACACACAAACAAACAAACAAAAAACCATATTTCAGGTGCAGCTTCATTCAGTGTTCCAACCTAGTTACATTACACTTAGGTATTATTGTGCTGTCCATTTTTGAGTTTTTGTATCTAGTCCTGTTGCACAGTCTGTATCCCTTCAGCTCCAATTACCCATTATCTTACCCTGTTTCTAACTCCTGCTGGTCTCTGTTACCAATGATATAGTCCAAGCTGATTCTCGAATGTCGGTTCACTTCAGTGGGACCATACAGTATTTGTCCTTTAGTTTTTGGCTAGACTCACTCAGCATAATGTTCTCTAGGTCCATCTATGTTATTACATGCTTCATAAGTTTAGTCTGTCTTAAAGCTGCATAATATTCCATCGTAGGTATACGCCACAGTTTGTTTAGCCACTCGTCTGTTGATGGGCATTTTGGCTGTTTCCATCTCTTTGAAGTTGTAGATAATGCTGCTATAAACACTGGTGTGCAAATGTCCGTCTGTGTCTTTGCCCTTAAGTCCTTTGAGTAGATACCTAGCAGTGGTATTGCTGGGTCGTAATCCATTCTGCCATTCTATGTCTTTTGATTGGGAAATTCAGACCATTAACTTTTAGTGTTATTACTGTTTGGATAATATTTTCCTCTACCATTTTGGCTTTTGTATTATATATATCATATCTGATTTTCCTTCTTTCTACACTTTAGTCCATACCTCTCTCTTCTGTCTTTTCGTATCTGACTCTAGTGCTCCCTTTAGTATTTCTTGCAGAGCTGGTCTCTTGGTCACAAATTCTCTCAGTGACTTTTTGTCTATAAATGTTTTAATTTCTCCTTCATTTTTGAAGGACAATTTTGCTGGATATAGGAGTCTTGGTTGGCAGTTTTTCTCTTTTAGTGATTTAAATATATCATCCCACTGTCTTCTAGCTTCCATGGTTTCTGCTGAGAAATCTACACATAGTCTTATTGGGTTTCCCTTGTATGTGACAGATTGTTTTTCTCTTGCTGCTTTCAAGATCCTCTCTTTCTCTTTGACCTCTGACATTCTAACTAGTAAATGTCTTGGAGAACGCCTATTTGGGTCTATTCTCTTTGGGGTGCGCTGCACTTCTTGGATCTGCAAATTTAGGTCTTTCATAAGAGTTGGGAAATTTTCAGTGATAATTTCTTCCATTAGTTTTTCTCCTCCTTTTCCCTTCTCTTCTCCTTCTGGGACACCCACAACACGTATATTTGTGCGCTTCATATTGTCATTCAGTTCCCTGATTCCCTGCTCAAGTTTTTCCATTCTTTTCCCTATAGTTTCTGTTTCTTTTTGGAATTCAGTTGTTCCATCCTCCAGTTCACTAATTGTAGCTTCTGTCTCTTTAGATCTACCATTGTAGGTATCCATTGTTTTTTCCATTTTTTCTTCTTTGTCCTTCACTCCCACAAGTTCTGTGATTTGTTTTTTCAGATTTTCTATTTCTTCTTTTTGTTCAGCCCATATCTTCTTCATGTCCTCCCTCAATTTATTGATTTGGTTTTTGAAGAGTTTTTCCATTTCTGTTCGTATATTCAGCATTAGTTGTCTCAGCTCCTGTATCTCATTTGAACTATTGGTTTGTTCCTTTGACTGGGCCATATCTTCAATTTTCCGAGCGTCATCCATTATTTTCTGCTGGTGTCTGGGCATTTGATCAGATCTCCCTGGGTGTGGGACCCAGCTGGTTGAAAGGTTTTTCTGTGGAATCTCTGGGCTCTGTTTTTCTTTTTCCTGCCCAGTAGGTGGCGCTCGTGGCGGTCGTTTGTCTGCGGGGCAGTCGGCCCGGGAAACCACGCGTGGAGGCGGGGGTCGCTGGCCGTGGCTTGGGGGAGTGCCGGTCCAAATTGCCCAGCTGGCCCGAGACGCCAAGCGTGACGGGAGGGCCCCGCTATCCAATGTTCCCAGTCAGACCGGGGAGCCACGTGCGTGGAGGGGACCCCAGATGCCAGCCACCCCAGCCGGGAAAACGTGCACCCCTCGGGTATCTCACAGCAGTGGATTCTCCCTACCCGTTCAGCCGTTCCAGAATGGGGTACGCTGTCTTTTTTGGTCTCTGTCGTGACTCCGGGAGCTGTTTTGTATTGTTTCTGTTTCTTTAGTTGCTTTTCTGGAGGAGGAACTAAGACCCGCGCGTCTTACTAAGCCGCCATCTTCTCCGGAAGTCCCCGCTGCTAACATTCTTAAAAGTAGAGGGGAACATTTCTTTCGAAACAGGAATAAGGCAAGAATGCTTGTTACCACTCTGTTTCTTTATCAGCCTGCTTTACTGAGGCCTAGCAAGCACAGTGGGAAAACAAAAGAAATAAAAGTACTAGGACTGGAGAAGAAGAAAGGAAGTTGTCACAAATGTTGGAATTGCATAAAAAACAAAAGAATCTATAGATAAATTGATAATTAAGAGTTGCTGGAAATAGGACCAATATACAAAAGTCAGTTATAACCAACAGCAAAGCAAATAGAATTTTACAAAGATGTCATATCCAAGAGTATCAGAAAATATAAGTAGTTCACACATGCGTGGCCTGAAGGGACAACATTGTAAACCTTGTACTTGTAGACATTAAAAGAAGACAAATGCATTGATACACCAAATAACTTATTGGAAGAATCACTATTGAAAGATGTCAGTTCTCAAATTGACATTATAGATTCAAAATCATTCTAAATCAGAATTCCCAGAAGGCTTTATGATGATCTTGACAAGCTGATTCTGAGGTTGTATTGCTAAGCAATGGTCCAGGAACAGCCAGTGTATTCATGAAAGAGGTAGGGGGGCATGCTATTGCAATTGGCTGGATTTTTTTTTTTTTCAAGTAAAGCTTTAGTGATAAATACACTACTGCTACAAGGAAAAAAAGTGGTGAACAGAAAAGAGTGGTAAAAATTGTTAAAAATAACCTTTGTTTATGAAAAATCACCATGAAAAAAAGACAAGTCACAAACTTGGAGAGAATGTTTGCAATAATGTAGCTGAAATATAACTGTTATCTAGGCTATATAAAGGCCTAAAAGCCAGTGTAGCTGAAATATAACTTACCTAGAATATATAAAGGCCTGAAAGCCAATACGAAAGAAGATAGCAAAGTTGAAAAGGGGCAAGGGATACAGAGGCATTTCAAAGAGAAAGAAATGTAATTGATGTATGAAAAAGTGTATGAAAAAATGGTTGACCTGATTAATAATCAAGGGAACATAAATCAAAATATACAATGAGGTTTCATTTTAAGCTCACCAGATTGGCAAAAATCAACATATTTCATAAAACAACCTTCTAAGGAAGACTGCTGTCAAGGGAATTTTATGCTCTGGAAGTGGGGAGTAAATTGTAAATTGGCACCCCTATTTTGGGAACATTTTGACATTAAGTTATAATATTGAAATTTCACCTCCTTTTTCCACCTGTAAGTTACAAACTCCTGCTCATGTGGTCCAAGAAACATGTCAGAGAGTGTCCACACCAGCCATGTACCTAATAGTACAAAACTGGGAACAATTCAAAGTTTCATTAACAAAAAGATAAGGAAATAGTCACAAAGTGGAATATTACACATCTGTATAAATGAATTAATTACAGCTATCACAGTAACAATTTTAGAAACATAATGTTGCATGAAACAATAATGGTTGTGGACTATTTGTTTAGTATGTTATTTTTATAAAAGTTAGTGTCAAGCAGAAATAAAAAATAAGTTTATGGATAAGCATATATGTGGTTCTGATGTCAACTTGGCCAGGTAATGGTGGTCAGTTGTTTGGTCAGGCAAGCACTTACGTAATTGTTAACTGCAAGGATATTTTGTGGCTGGTTGATAAACCAGAAGGTTGGTTTATTAAATCATCAGTCATGCTGATTACATATACGATCATCTGTGGGCGTGTCTTCCGCAAACAAGGTAATCCAGTCAGCTGGATTTGAGCCGATCAGCTGACGATTTTTAAGGGAGGAGAGAGAATTTTCACTGCTCCTTCAGCCAGTGAGCCTCTCCTGTGGAGTTCCTCTAGATTCTTCATCATAGTTACCAGTCTCATGACCTGCTCTACAGAAAGATTTTGGACTCTTGCATTCCCACGGTTACTTGAGACACTTTTATAAATCTTAAATTTACAGTTATCTCCTATTCTGTTTTTCTAGAAAATCCTGACTAATACATGTGGTAAATTTTGAAAGGGAGGAAATGATATATGCAAAATTTAAGATGAGTTAACTTCGGAGACTTGGGGAAAGCATGGGGTGGGATAGGGGAGAAGCACACAGGTAGAGGCCGTGTTACTGGTGCTGTTGTATTTCTTAAGTTGGATGGTAGGTTGTGGGTGTTTATTTTGTTTGCTTTGTAACTTACATATATATTGCATGTATTATTTTGTATGCATTAAATGTTACATTAAACAAATCAGAGTTTCCATAAATATAATGTCTGACTTACAATGTGTAGTGCAGTGATACCATTAGTGATTATGATCTTAAAAGCTAACATTTAAAGAACACTTCTGCATTGTACTTTTTTATAGGCACTGTCTTATTTAATCACCATGACAACTTATGAAATATATACAATTATTATATACATTTTGCAGGTGAGGAAATTGAGGTTTAGTGATATTAACTTGCCTAAGGTCACATAACTAATGAATGGTGACACAATTTCAAATCCAAGTCTTAACCCCAGAACACAGGCTCTTACTTCATTAATTTGTATTGATCATCTGGTCACTCTCGTTATTTTATTTATTGGGAACCTGAGGTCCAGAAAGATCAAGAAATTTGCCTAATGTCTCAAAAGTAAAAGCATTGAAAGGACAATGATGCAGTTATCCCAAGTTACTATCCAGGCCTTTTCCACTTTACAGAAAAGTCCTTAATTGCTAAAGGGTTATATAGACAAGAGCAGAGTAATGTTATATGGATAGTGTAGGGCCCAGTGGGTTGTATAGGTTCTCACTAAAAACCTGTTGATTTGAGCTGCATCTATGATTTAAGAGTTTGTACAGGTATCATCAGGATTAGGAACCAGAGCTAATGAAGCTGTGTGATATAAGAGAAAGGAGATCTATGAGCGGTAATATTACTGTTAGAGGCCCTTGTATTTAATGAAGCAGGATCAGTAGGTAATCTCTTAATATCTTCACTGAAGAGAATGAATTCTGAAGCTGGACTGCTTGAGTTTGCTGCTTACTAGCTCTGTGACCCTGAGCAAGCCTTTAATCTCAGTGAGCCTTAGTTTCCCACTCTTAAATAGGGATAATGATAGGATCTTCCTTATGTGTTGTTCATTAAATGAGTTCATATAAAGTCCTTAAAACAGTGCATAGCAGATAAACACTGTATTTTTATTTCTAACTCAGCTAGTCTATGATGTGTTAGTGGATAAGCCATCATTACTATTACCCCTTCTATTTCTATAGTGCCTATAACTTCTTTTTCTCTACCTTCTCTGCCAGGTAAACTACGTTCTTTTTTTGGTGGTGGTGGGTGGGAGGGCGGGGGATACATGGCTTGGGAATCAAATTTGGGTCTCCTACATGGAAGGCGAGCTTTCTATCACTGAACCACCTGTTCCCCCTTTTCCATTCATTTTTAAAGTTATATCTCAAACATTAGGTCCTCTTTAAAGCCTATGACTACCCCCAGGCTTTACAAAAATACAAAAAATAATTTGTATTTTGTATCTGTTTCTTATACAACTGGTCATATTGTTATGTATTTTTTTTTCATAAGTTTCTCTTGCTTATTAATCTATGAATTCCTGCACCACCACAGTGTCTATCACAAATAGATACTCAAGAAATGTTAGATGAATAAATGGCAGACTCAAACAGATTCTAGCTCCCAGTTCACTTATTTTTACTTTCTCATGTCCCTGTGCTGGTTTGAAGCGATTATGTACCCCAGAAAAGCCATGTCATTTAATCTCATTCAGTGTTGCTGCGTGGGACCTTTTAGATTGTTTCCATGGAGATACAACCCAACCAGTTGGTGGTAACTTTTCGATTAGATCGTTTCCATGGAGATGTGTCTCCACTCATTCAAGGTGGGGTTGCTTAGTGGAACCCTTTAAGAGGGCTTTAGAAAAAGCTTTTTAGAGCTGCCAGGGCCAAGAGAGCCACCTGAACCAGCAGAGCCCACACAGCCAGAGTTCCCTGGGAAGCTTCATGAAACAAGTAGCCAGGAGAGAAAGCTAACAGACATCACCATGTACCCTCCTAGCCATGAGAGAAACCTCAGACCTCATTGGCCTTTCTTGAGTGAAGGTAATCTCTTGTTGGTGCCTTAATTTGGACATTTTCATGGCCTTGCTTTAATTTGAACATTTTCATTTCCTTAGAACTGTTAACTTGCAACTTAATTCCCTTTTTTAAAAACTGTTGTGTTTCTAGCATATCACATTCTGACGGCTTTCAAACTAGAACAGTCCCCTAAGACCTAATAGCATTACAAATGAATGTCAGATTTGAGCTAAAAACAAATATCAAACTGAATTGCAAGCTGTTGAGAAAAATAATTTATTCAGCAGCTATTTATTAAGATTGTACTATGTTAAATGGACTGAATCTAGGGGCTGAGTATTCATGAGTTAAATGCTGACATTTGAGGGGAAAAGGGGTACTATTAATTACTTGAAGTGACAGGCATGTATTAGCACTCTCCTGGACAAACTGGTAAATATGATCATTCTTCTTATGGATAATTTATACCATAAGGAAAATTGTCCAAAGGCTCTTGGAAGGTAATCTAGTTTGGACAACAACCTAGCTGGTAAAAACCCTCCAAAATAAAGTACTTCGTATAAGTTTATTCTCTCACAGAATTAATGACTTCCTCCTTCCAGCAGTGGAACTGTTAATATCTCATGTGCTCCAAAGTCCCTAGGTGTTAGGTACTGGCCATTCCAGACCATTCTTGTGTCATTATTTTGATAAGAATCAAAATAAGAACCCTATAATTGTCCCAGTTTACTGCCTAGAGTTTCCAGGTATGGTAGGTTGCCTTATGTTCCCAAATTTAGATGTGATCTTAATCTTAATGTGCCTCCCTATGGATAGGAGCTCACTGTAAATAGGACCTCTTGAATACATAATTTTCGGGTTAAGTTAAACTGAATGAGGTTGTTATACCTTATAAAAAGACAGCAATTGCATTCCGGACCTTGTAATTCCAAACAAACAAACAAACAAACAAACAAAACCTCCATTGTAAAAAACAAGGCCATAGGGATATTCCAGAAGCTGGAAGTCAGCAGAAACTGGAAGTGTAGGGAAAAATGAAGGAACATTTCCATGTGGTGGGAAAGCCAAGGAACCCCAGGGACCCTACCAATCCAGCACCAAAATGCTACTCATCCTTGGAGAAAGCATGGTCTTCCCAGAAAAAAGTCCCTTTGTTTGCGTTTTCTGGCCTGTGACACCATCAGCCAATAAATTCTTCCTGTTTGAGACAACCTCTACTTGGTATTTCTTTCACAGTAGTTGGGCAAACTAAGACACACGGCCATAGTAACAGGTGGAAAACTCCAGGCAGATCCCAGAAAAGTCTGAGTTGAGGAAATGGAACTATGAGTCCAGGGACACTGAGGTAGTTGAAGTGTTTATGGTAGAGTACTAGAGAAGAAAGAACTTCAAAGAAAGGAAATTCCAGAGATCTACAGAACTTCAGGCCTTGAGCAGAGTACTTTTTAACACATGGGTGTAAGTAAACTAATGAAGGCTGTGGTAAGAGCCCACTGAAAGAATTTGCATGTTCAGTACCTGTTGATCACACAGGGCTGAGAAGTGCCTGTTGTCACCAGTAAGAATAAAAAAAAAAATAATGGATGGAGCATTGGATAAAGCACTTTGAAGGGGCTCTCCTCCATAGGATAAATTTGCATTAGACTAAACCTGAAGGGATCAGACTGTTTCCAACTAATTTAAATGTGCCTGAGAACAAAGCTCGGGATTATTTACATAAATACAAAAATATCCAACATGCAATAAGGTCAAATTCACAGTATTTGCCATCCAGTCAAAAATTCCCCAGCAAGCGAAGAAGCAGGAAAATATGACCTATCATGAGGAAAAAAATCAATCAAATCAGAGTCAGAAATGAAAGACCAGTCAGAATTATCAAAAAGGAAGCCAGAACCTGTGTAGGTTCAGAAATGTCAGATTGGGTGGCTGGAATCATCACAGCTCCTTATGCCATAGACATAAATTTCTTCCTGAAGCCTTACGATGTCTGGAAACCAAGGAATGGGATTAGAGGTGAGTACTAGGTCATGTGGATCTTGGAAAGTACATAAACTATATCCACTGTGTACGTTCAATCTTTTATTTCTGGAAAATTTTCTTGAATAATATCTTTAAGTATTTGTTGTATTGTATTAATGTTTGCTTTCTTCAGGAATTTCCAGTTATGCATATTTTGAATAATCTCTATCTTCCATATTTTTATTATCACTCGAGGCCTTTTGTATGATTTTAATCTTCATTCCACTCAGTTTTCTCACTTATTTTATCCCACTATGTTGCTTACTGAATGTTCAGCACTGTTCATTCTCCCTTATGTTATTTTATGATAGTTTTAGTCTTCTTTTTCTTCTGTTTCTTTTCTGACATATTCCAGGTCATTTTTTATCCCCTTCTCTTGTTTTCTCTCTCTTCTATGATTTAATGACTTTTTTTTTGTATGCTGTATGGCAGGGGTTACATTTCATTCTTTTTCCATGTGAATATCCCATTATTGCAGCACTATTTGCACTGTCCGTTGAATTTCTGTTTGCTTTTTCTTTCTTTTGTTTGTTTGTTTTTGGGAAGTGCATGGGCCTGACATCAAACCCAGGTCTCCCGCATGGCAGGTGAGAATTCTACCACTGAACTACCCTTGCACCCCCAATCTAGTAATTTTTAATGCAATTTTATTGAACTGTGTTCAGACCATATAATCATCTAAAGTGTAGAATCAATGGCTCACAATATCATCATGCTGTTGTGCATTAATCGCCACAACCAATTTTATTTTTTTTTTACATGGGCAGGCACCGGAAATCGAACCCAAGTCCTCTGGCATGGCAGGCAAGCATTCTTACCTGCTGAGCCACCGTGGCCCGCCCATCCCGCAACCAATTTTAGAACATTTTCATTACTCCTAAAAGTAAACATTAAAATTAAAATTAAAATGAACACATAACACATCTCTTACTGCTTATCCCTTCTATTATTCACTTATTTATTTAGTTTTTCTTATTCATCTGCCCATACACCGGATAAAGGGAGTGTTTTCACAATCACATGGTCATAGTGTAAAAGCTATATATTTATACAATCATCAAGAATCAAGACTACTGGATTACAGTTCAACATTTCAGGTATCTCCTTCTAGCTATTAAGGAACTACCAACTAAAAAGGAATCTCTATATAAAGCCTAAGAATAACCTCCAGAATGACCTCTCAACTCTATTTGAAATCTCTTGCCCACTGAAACTTTTTGTTTCATTTATTTTCCTCCTTTTGGTCAAGAAGGCTTTCTCAATCTCATGATGCCAGGGCTAGGCTCATCCTTTGGAGACATGTCCCATGTAGCCAGGGAGATTTACACCCCTGGGAGTCATGTCTCATGCCAGGGCAGTTAATTTGCATAGTCGGCTTAGAGAGAGGCCCTATGTGAGCAAAAAAGAGCTTCTCTAGGGGTGACTCTTAGACAATTATTAGTAGGCTTAGCTTTTCCTTTGTAGGAAAAGTTCCATACAGGTAAGCTCCAAGACATAATCTAATGACTTTAAAAACTCATGAGAAAATGTTTGCTCATTAATTTTCACCTGCCAAATACTGTAAATGAGTGCTTATATGCCATTTATTTTTCCTATTAATTTCTTCCTTTGTATTACATTTGTATGTATGCTACATTTTTGGTTACTCATCTTTGTAGGCAGTTTTTCCAATTTGCATTTTATTCATTAGAAGAAACAAGGCTTTGATCTACCTTGGCAGGACTTCTTATAGCCCAAGTGAGGCTTTTGTATGTGTAAAGTTATTTCTCCATCCTTTAATTATTCCTACCCAATAGAAACAGGCACTTACTAGTTTTTTTGTGTTTTTTTTTTGTATGCTGAATGGTGGGAGTCACATTTCATTCTTTTTTCCATATGAGTATTCCCTTATCACAGCACCATTTGTTGAATTTTTGTTAGTTCAGCTTTTCATTCATTTGCTTGTTGTTTGTTTGTTTGGGAAGTGCATGGGCCAGGAATCAAACCTGGGTCTTCTGCATGGCAGGTAAGAATTCTACCACTGAACTACCCTTACACCCCCAGCGGGCAGTTATTAGGCTGTTCAAAATGCCATATCTCTCTTTTCCTTTTCTGTTACAGGTCAAATTTTTTTTCCTGCAAATATTGGCCTGTCTCCATGAGTATCCATTAAATTTACTTCAGCTCCTTCTCAAAGCAAATCTGCTTCTGCAAACTCCTTTCTAGTGTTACGCAAAGGATATGATAGATGCTTAGACTGTTTCAATCAATATTCCCTTCTAGCATGCCTTCCAGTAACATCAGAACTAGAAAGATAAAAGCTCTGTTTCATCGACCTTCTTGAACCAAGGTATCTTTTCCTGGATGCCTTAGGTTGGACACTTCTACAGAGTTATTTTAATTGAGACATTTTCTCGGCCTTTTGAACTGTAAATTAGCAACATTAAATTCCCCTTTTTAAAAGCCATTCTGTTTCTGGTATATTGCATTCCGGCAGCTAGCAAACTAGAACACTCACTAAGCTTAATTATTTCTAGTTTTGATTTAAAGTGAGAGATGTGTGATACTTCCTTTCATTTGAATGCTTAGAGGCCATTGTAGGGTTATTAATTGGCTAATTTCAACACTGTTTTATCTTAAGGAATGGGAGTCCCAAAGACAGGGAGAGAGATGGGGGTGGGACAGTCAGAACACATACTTTGATTAAATTAGCCATATTATTTGGGTATGGTTAGAAACAATTAGAACAGTAACATCAAAGATCACTTTTCACAGATCACCATAACATATATAATAATGAAAAAGTTTGAAATACTATGATAATTACCAAAATGTGACAAAGACACAAAGTGAGCACATACCTTGGAAAAATGATTCTGACAGACTTGCTCAACACAACTTGTAAAAAACCTTTAATTGGTTAAAAAAAAATGCAGTATCTGCAAAATGTAATAAAGCAAAACCCAATAAAACAAAGTATGTTTGTATTTATTTTAATGCCATCCATATACTGATAAATTCCAAAACATTCATCTTAATGCCAGACTACTCTTAAGCTCTACAGTCCCATATCAATTTACCTAAATGACATATTTACTTGGTTATATCATGAACATCTTAAACTTGGTATATCCAAAACTAAACTTATCACCTTTTACAAAAAATTAGCCATCTTTCACCTCAGTCTTCTCCACTTCAGCAAGTGTCAATTATCCATCCAGTTGTTTAAATCAGGCCCTACCTAAGAATTAACTAGATACTCCACATCTAGTTCATCAATGACTTTAGGCCCATTTTAATTATAAAATATATCTTGAATTTTCAGTTCCCATCGCCTCCTTCCCAGTCCCAGCTACCGTAAACTCTCATCGGAAGTACTCAATAGCCTTTTAACTTATTTCTGTTTCTAATTATTTTCCCCATAATAGAGTCTCCATTCAGCCACAAAAGTGATCCTATTAAAATATAGTTTAGATTACTTTTTCCACTACTTAAAACACTTCTATGGCTTCCAGGAGTAATTACCACAAAATATAATCTCCTTGTATTATATTGAGTGCTAAAAAACTCTTCTGGGTATCCTCCTGTCATGCAACAGGCAAGGTTCAGGATAAATTTTACAATATCACACACTTTGAGTTAAGGGATAGGCTCTATTGGGGAATACTTTCATCAGCAACAGAATGAAAGGATGGTTCCTCCTGATCCTACTATTACTGCACAGAGGGACGAGGGCACTACTGGTATATTTCTGTATACCAGTGGAGGTACTCCATCCTTTCTGTTGCTCTCCTTTCCTATAAAAATGTGAAATTAACCTTGTCAGTAGGAAAATAATCTGCTATGTGTTGGAAAATTTGGATGTGGGGACAGAAATGCGTATTTCTGACACATAGCAGATTATAAAATACATAACAATATGACCAGTTGTATAAGAAACAGATACAAAATACAATTTTTTTTTTGTATTTTTGTAAAGCCTGGGGGCAGTCATAGGCTTTAAAGAGGACCTAATGTTTGAGATATAATTTATCCACTGTCATTATTTTATATATTGTGTCTGTTTTTTAGTTGTTTTAAGCAGAAGAATAAATCTGGTTTCTCTCACTCTATTTTGCCAGAAATGATACTTCAAACCATTATATTGGAGTATTTTGGGCCATTTATTTGGGTTACTGCACACTAGGGAAAGTGAAAGAACCAGATTTTGGGGGCACTGCTAGTTAGTGACTCTGATCTGACCAATTCCTTAAGATTCAAAACACTACAGTGGTCCACCAGTCAGAGTAAGGCCTTATGATGGTATGGGTGAGACATGGGTGTTGAACCCAGCCCCTCTTAAAATAGGCCCAGTGGATTCCTGAACATACTATGTGGTTATTTCCACAGAACTGAAATGAATAGATGGAATAGATGTATTTAACATCAGGCCAGAATTCCCAGTTATCTGCCCAGTGGAGTGAGGGCTATTATAGTTGAAAGTGCCAAGTGGGACTGCCCTAGCATAGTGTCCTAGCACTATCCCTCCTTTCCAAAATAGTAAAACAGGGTGGGCCACGGTGGCTCAGCAGGCCGAGTTCTCGCCTGCCATGCTAGAGACCCGGGTTTGAGTCCCAGTGCCTGCCCATGCAAAAAAAATAGTAAAATAGTAAAACAAACACAATATTCCTATAGAATTGCAGAGGCTAGTGGCAGTGTAACTATTATATTCAGAAGGTTTTCTATTCCTAGCACAGTGAGAATTGTCAAATGTAACGAATATTGTTAAGTATTTTTTACTCAATCAAATTTGTTAACAATGATTTACATTATTAGGTTTCCTAGTATTGATATTTCTTGCATTGGAAATATACTCTTATTTTTAACATGCTGCTGTATGCAGTATGTCAACATTTTACTTACAAATTTTTTATCTGTATTTTTAACAGAACTTTTACTTTTTTGTGTGCTGTTCTCTGGTTTTGGTATATGAGTTACTTGCATTTGGGGGACTTGGAATGAGTTGGGGTGTTTCTATTTTTTTTCTTTTTAACTCTGGAATGCTTTATATAATTAAGAAATTGTCTGTCTCCTGAATGTTTATGAAAACTGTCCTACAAAAATCAAGGCTGATGCTTTTTTTGGGGGTTAGGTAGAGTAAATAGAATCTATTATATATTATACTTAATATATCTAGTAATTCATTTAAAGAAAGCATAATTATAAAACACCCCTTGGGGTCGTAGTAGTGATCTTGGGTGCGGGAACAGCCAGCCCACAGTGGTGGTGTCTGGCAGGCCCACCAGCTGATCTGCTGATCTTCCATGTGCTGGTCAGCCTACCTGCTGAGCTGCCAAACCCAAGCTGCTTGGGCCAGGAAGGGCAGGGCTAAGGGAGAAGAAGACTCGAGGCCACCATCTGCTGGCCACACTCTGTAAGTGTAGGTCAGCTGCACCAGACGGAGGGCAGAGCTTAGGTGGAACCTCATGGTCTCTACATTCTGGGGAGAAGGGGTAAGTGCAGGCAAGCTAACTCCCTATCTGCCTAGGTCTTTATATTTATTTTATTTATTTATATTTTTTTCTTCTTAATATTCATTTTTAATTTCCCCCCCTTTTAAAATATATTCTTTCTATACAGTTTTATTAGTAATATAATTGTCCTTTTCATTATTTTTAAATTTTTATAGCTATTTTATATTATATTTTTATTTTTTCTATTTTTTGAATTCCATGTATTATTTTTTACTATTCCATTTAATTTATTTTTATTATTACTATTATTATTTTCCTCTTAAATTTTCTTTCCCTCTGGTGGGCACTAGCCTGAGTTCACTCCCAGCATATCCTGAGGTGTTTCCTTTTGATTTTTGTGCCTACTACTGTTGAGGTGTATTTTGTTGTGGTTCTTGTTTTTGTGTTTCATATTTTTATTATATTATTATTTTACTTAGTTACTATTATCTCTTCTTTCTTCTTTTCTAGTTCTTTTTTGTTTAGGTTTTGTGCATAGGCTGGGAGTCAAGCGTGGATCTCCTGCATGATGGGCAGATATTCTACCACTGGAATACCCATGCACTCTGGCCTAGCTTCTAATAGAACCTTATGTTGAACTGTATCCCCTACATGAGATCCAGACCTTGATTTGGTGGAGAATAACCAACAAACAAAGTGCAAAAGGAAGCATTCAGCAAAAACTAAGTAAATACAAAACTTTAGAAGAGTGAAGGAAACCAACTTGCAAAATAACCATATCAAGATAATCAAATGCCCCGAACACAACAGAAAATCATAAAGCACATGAAGATCCAAGCAGAAACAGCCCAAACAACAAAATAAAAATTCCAAAGGGGACACAGAATATGAACAACTACTAAAGGATATCAGGAAGACACTAGAAGAGCATAAAGAAGAATTTAGCAGGTTAAATAGAATAATGGCAGATCTCACAGAAATGAAATATACAGTAGACCAAATAAAAAATATTCTGGAGACACACAATAGCAGATTCAAAGAAGCAGAAGGAAGAATAAGTGAGCTAGAAGATAGAACAATAGAACTAGAGTGCACAAAAGAACAAATGTCAAGAAAGATAGAAAAAATGCAACTAGATCTTAGGGAAATGATGGGCAACAAGAGGCACACAAATATAAGAACTATTGATGTCCCAGAAGGAGAATAGAAGAGTAAACAGTTGGGAAAGTTAGTTGAAGGTATAATCTAACTTCCCTAACCCTTATAAAAGATACAAATAGGGGGGGCCGCGGTGGCTCAGCGGGCAAAGTACTTGCCTGCTATGCCGGAGGACCTCGGTTCGATTCCCGGCCCCAGCCCATGTAACAAAAACGGAGAAACAGAATACAATAAAACAAGAAAAGGTTTAAAAATGTTTCCCTTTCTTCCTTCCTTCCTTCCTTCTATCCTTCCTTCCTTCTCTCTGTCTTAAAAAAAAAAAAAAAAAAAAAAAAAGATACAAATATGCGTATCAAAGAGGCCCAGTGAACTCCAAATAGAATAAATCCGAATGGCCCCACTCCAAGATATACTTATCAGACTGTCAGGTATTGAAGAGAAACAAAGTCCTGAAAGCAGCATGAGAGAAGCAATCTACTACATACAAGGGAAAACACATAAGACTGACTTCAGATGACTTAACAGGCACCATGGAAGCAAGAAGGCAGTGGTATGATATTTTTAAGATCCTGAATGAGAAAGGTGTTCAACCAAGAATTCTTTATCTAGCCAAGTTATCCTTCAAAACTGAGGGAGAGATTAAAATCTTCAAAGATGAAGAAAGATTACAAGAACTAATCAACAAGAGACCAGCTGTACAAGAAATACTAAAAGGAGCCCTGTCGGCTGATAAAAAAAAGACAGGAGAGGTAGGTCTGAAGGAGGGCACAGAATCGAAGAATATGAACAAAAGTAATTTAAAGGAAAAGAGAGGGCGGGCCATGGTGGCTCAGCAGGCAAGAATGCTTGCCTGCCATGCCAGAGGACCCGGGTTCGATTCCCGGTGCCTGCCCATGTAAAAAATAAAATAAAATAAAATAAAGGAAAAGAGAGAGAGATAAGGAAAATAATATACAGTTCTGACAGATAAAAATGGAAGGACAAAATGGTAGAGTCAAGAACTGCTTTTACAGTAATTTGAATGTTAATGGACTAAACAACCAATGAAAAGATACAGAATGAGAGAATGAATAAAAAACATAGTCCATCTATATGCTGTTTACAGGAGATTTATCTTAGACTCAAAGACACAGTTAGATTGAAAGTGAAAGAATGGAAAAAGACCTCTGCAGGCTGTAACCAAAAGAAAGCAGGAGTGTTATACTAATAGCAGACAAAATAGACTTTAAACGTAAAGATGTTGTAAGAAACAAAGAAGGACACTACATGTTAACAAAAGAGATAATTCACCAGGAAGAAATAACAATCATAAATGTGTATGCTCCCCATCAAGGAGCTCTAAATTATATGAGGCACATATTAGAAAAACTGAAGGGACACGGAATATGAAAAAAGTCCTTTAATCCTGTTTAGATTATTGTAATGTCTGAAAACATCCTAGAGTATATTAAGTAGATAATCAAAATGTATTGGCAAAGTCCCCTGAGGAAGGGGAGAAAGACTATGGAACTATTAAACCTTACCATCAGGGAATTCCCTGATACTGTGTCAAACTTTAGGGATACCCAAATCAATAGGCCATGCCCTCAATCATGAGGCTTACTCTTGTGAAGCTTATGTAGGTAGCATAGAAGCTTAGACTACCTGTAGGTATGCCTAAGAATTACTTCCAGAGGACCTCTGTTGTTGCTCAGATGCGGCCTCAGTCTCTCTAAGCCCAACTCTGCAAGTGAAATCATTGCCCTCCCCTCTACATAGGACATGACATCGAGGGGTCATGTCCTCGATGTCACATCGAAAGTCTCCCTGGCGACATGGGAGAGGACTCCCAGGGATGAATCCAGACCTGACACCATGGCATCAACAATTACATCCTGACCAAAAGGGGTAAAAGAAGTGTAATTAGTAAAGTATCATTGGCAGAGATTTCATATAGAGTCGAGAGTCTACTCTGGAGGTTGCACTTACACAAGTTTCAGGTAGACCTTGCTGCCTATCATAACCTATCAACCCCCAACCAGGACTGTTCTAGCCAATCCTAAAGAACACCTAGGGCAATATATAAGATTCCACAGGGTTTCCATGCACTAGAGTAACTTTCAGAGACCTACAACCTCCAGATGGGTCCCTGGTCCAGATAAATCCTGAAACCTAGAGGACCTAGCCTCTTCAGAACATCAGCTAGTTCCATCTCCCTACCCCATATTAGTGACAGACCCTTCCAATATCAGAAATTTAAAATTGCTATAGTCCATACCAAAGAGAGGTATGAAAAGACCAAAGGTGATGGCGGAATTGTACATAGAAGATAAGACCCAACAAATGAATATGAATGCTGAATCATTAAATTGATCTCTTTTAGTTTCCAGTATTTTAGAGCAGCTTGTAGTAAAACCTAACATTGTGAAATTTTAACCCATGTCAAAGTCTGAAATATGTTCTATAACTAATTGTGGTGCTGTGCTTTGAAATTTATAGCTTTTTTGTATATATGTTATTTTTCACAAAAAAGAAGGAAAGAAAAGTTGATTGTGATGATTAAAAAGTATTTAAGCCCTCTAGCCTCCTATATTCTGTAGCAGCTAGAAGGAAAAATATGAGAAGATGGTATGGTAGCTCATGATAAATCTGTCCTGTAACCACTTTTTGAAGAGTGTTTTGAAAACTATTGCTTTTTTATTTCTTTGCTTTGTATATTCCTTATACTATAAAATAAAAAAAGTAAAAAAAAAACTGAAGGAAGTGATAGATGTTTTAACAATAATAGTAGGATATTTCAATACATCACTCTCTGCTATAGATAGAACAACCATACAAAGGATCAACAAGGAAATAGAGAAACTAAATAAGATAAATGAATTTGATCTGATAAACATATATATAGATCATTACATCCCCAAACACCAGGGTACACATTCTTCTCTAGTGTCCATGGGGCATTCTCCAGGGTAGATCATATACTGGGACATAAACTGAGTCTCTATAAATATAATAAGATTGAGATTATCCAAACCAGTTTCTCTGATCACAGCAGAATCAAGTTGAAAATTAATGATCACCAAAGAATCAGAACTTTCACAAATATATGGAGATTAAAGTATGTTCTAGTTTGCTAGCTGCCAGAATGCAATATACCACAAACAGAATGTCTTTTAAAAAGGAGAATTTAATAAGTTGCTAGTTTACAGTTCTAAGGCTGAGAAAATGTCCCAATTAAAAAGGTCTATAGAAATGTCCAATCTAAGGCATCCAGGGAAAGATACCTCGGTTCAAGAAGGTTGATAAAGTTCAGAGTTTCTCTCTCAAGTGGAAGGGCACATGGTGAACACAGTCAGAGTTTCTCTCTCATCTGGAAAGGCACATGATGAACACAGTCAGGGTTCCTTTCTCATCTGGAAGGGCACATGATGAATGCAGCGTCATCTGCTAGCTTCTTCTCCTGGCTTCCTGTTTCATGAAGCTCCCTGGGAGGCGTTTTCATTCTTCATCTCCAAAGCGCTGGCTGATGGACTCTGCTTCGTGGTGCTGCAGCATTCTCTGCTCTCTCCGAATCTCTTTCATTCTTCAAAATGTTTCCTCTTTTATAGGACTCCAGAAACTAATCAAGATCCACCCAAATGGGTGGAGACATGTTGTCACCTAACCCAGCTTAACAACCACTCTTGATTAAATCACATCTCCAGGGAGACAATTTAATTACAGATTCAAACATGCAGTATTGAATAGGGATTATTCTCCCTTTACAAAATGGGATTTTGATTTAAAGATGGCTTTTCTAGGGGACATACATCCTTTCAAACCAGCACAAAGCAACACACTCTTAAATAATCAGTGGGTCAAGGAAGAAATTGCTATAGTAATCAGTCAATATCTGGAGATAAATGATAATGAGAATACAACATATAAAAAATTATGGGATGCAGCAAAGGCAGTACTGAGAGGGAAATTCATTGCCTTAAATGTGTATATTAAAAAACAAGAATGAGCAAAACTTGAGGGTTTAACTGCTCATCTGGAGAATTTAGAGAAAGAGCAGCAAACCAACCCCAAAGCAAATAAAAGAAAAGAAATAATAAACACTAAAGTGGAAATAAACAAACTGGAGAACAATAAAACAGTAGAAGTAACAAAACTAAAAGTTGGTTCTTTGAGAAAATTAATAAAATTGATGGTCCACTCACTAGACTAACAAAGAAGAAAAGAGCAAGGACACAAACTAACAAAATCAGAAATGGGGGGGGGGTTGTTACCACAGATCATGAAGAAATTTAAAAATCATGAGAATATTATGAACAACTATATGCCAACAAACTAGACAACTTAGATGAAATGGACAAATTCCTAGAAACAAGATTTGCCTATACTGACTTGAGAAGAAATAGAAGATCTCAATAAAACAATTACAAGTAAAGAGATACAATCAATCATCAAAAATCTTCCTACAAATAAAAAAAAGCCCATGACCCACGGCATCCCAGAATTTTATCAAAATTTTCAAAAAGAACTAATGCCAGTCCTCCTAAAATTCTTCCAAAAAATTGAAGAAAAAGGAACACTACCTAACTCATTTTATGAATCTAATATCACTCTAATACCAAAATTGGATAAAGATGATACAAGAAAAGAAAACTACTGGCCAATCTCCCTAATGAAAATAGATGCAAAAAATTCTTAACAAAATACTAGCAAATCATATCCAACATCACATTAAAAGAATTAAACATCATGATCAAGTGGAAGTCATACCAGGAGCAAGGGTGATTCGACATAAGAAAATCAATCAGTGTGATACAGCACATTAACAAATCAAAAGGGAAAAAATCACATGATCATATTGATTGATGCTGAAAGAGTATTCAACATAATCCAGCATCCTTTCCTGATAAAAGCACTTGAGAAATTAGGTATCAAAAGAAGCTTTCTCAGTATCATAAAGGGCATATATGAAAAACTCATAGCCAACATCATACTTAATGTTGAGAAATTGAAAGCATTCCCCTTGAGATCGGGGATGAGACAAGGATGTCCCTTGTTACCACTATTATTCAACATTATATTAGAAGTACTAGCTCGAACAATTAGACAGGAGAAAGTAATGAAATTCCTGGAATTAAAACTACAAGAACTTAATAATGCTACTTGAAAAGAATTTCAAAATTTCTTGAGGGACACAAATGCTGATTTTTATAAAATTATTTTTCCTTATGAGAAGATTCAATACAACTTTAACAGCTTTTCAGTAATAATCTATCTTGCCTGAAATTCTAGTCAAACTCCCAATACGATTTTATTTGGCATGACAAAACTGATGTTAAATTCATGTAAAAGAGAATACATTTAATCTCAGTCAAGAAAACATTGAAAAGAAATGTGTGCATTTGTATGGGTGTGTGGTAGGTTGTCCTAGCAGATAATAAGACATACTTGAAAATTTAAAACAGAGTGCTATTGATGCAGAATTAGCTAGTTAACAAAACAGAACAGAGAGTTCAGAAAGCAATCCTAAATATGGAATTTAGTTCAAGAAGAAGGTGATATTTCAGCCAAACAGGGAAAGATGGACTATTTTTAAAAATGGTGTTGGGGCAAATGGCTCTTTACGAGAAAAGAAAAAATATCTCCTTCACAGAATCCACAGAAAAAGGGTGCAAGTGAAAATCTGGTTTTAAATAAGCCTAAACATTAAACTTTAAAAAATATGAATACAGAGCCCTCAGTTATGCTTCCCTGCTCTGAGAAACTGCTGACCTGCATAGCCAGATCATATCAGACCCCCAGCCCAGGAAGGCATAATGCCAACCCACTGCCATAGCTCTGCACATTTGCACAAAGGGCCCTGTGCCCTAGGGTTATGCACTCCAGACCTGTACACCCGCACAGCTACATCCTCCCTGGCTGCTGGGTGCCCATGTTCACAAGCACCAGTGTAACGTCCCCAACCTGCACCTATACCTGCGCTGCAATACACCACCACACTGTTGTGCCCTGCCCTGTACCCTGCATCCTGCTACACATCCACCCTGCAAACACAAGCATTTAGACTACTGAAGGAAATCAATTCCCAAAGTGAATCAATCAAGATATTTGCATGCAACAAAAACAGCACAAGATGACTAAGCATATCACAATGTAGACAGATATAGCCCAGGCTAATGACCAAATTAAAACACCAGAGGATATGTAGACATTGGAACAACTAATCAAAGATGTTCATATAAACTATACTTAATAAAATAAGTGGGATGGCTAATGACATAAAGAAGATTAAGAAAACAGTAGAAGAGCATAAAGAGGAATTTGAAAGAATAAATAGATAAACAGCAGATATCACAGAGATTAAAGACTGTTGGCCAAATAAAAACCATACTAGAGGCACACAACAGCAGATTTGAAGAGACAGAAAAAAGAATAAGCAAAAACTAGAAGACAGGATAACTGATTTTGAACCCTCAAAACTGCAAATGGCAAAAATGATGGAAAAATTTGAATTGGATCTCAGGGAAATTGTAGACAAAACAAAGCACACAAATATAAGAATCATTGTTGTCCCAGAAGGAGAAAAGAGGAGTAAAGGACTAGGAGGAGTAGTTGAGGATATAATAGGAGAAAATTTCCCAACCCTTATAAAGGACGTAAGTACACAAGTCAGAGAAGCCCAACAAACTCCATACAGAATAAATCCAAATAGGCCTTCCTCAAGACACATGTTAATCAGTCTATTGAATGTTAAAGAGAAGCAGAAAATTCTGAAAGTGACAAGTGAAAAACAATCTACTATATACAAGGGAAACCACATGAGACTGAGTTCAGACTACTCAACTGGCACCATGGAGGCAAGAAGGCAGTGGTATGATATATTTAAGATCCTGAAAGAAAGATTTCCAGCCAAGAATTCTGTACCCAGCCAAACTGTCCTTCAAAACTGAGGGAGAGATTAAAATGATCACTGAAAGAATTTGTCAACAAGAGACAGTCCCTACAAGAAAAACTGAAGGTGGTTCTTCCAGTTGAAAAAAGAAAAGACCAGAGAGAGAGAGAGAGGTCTGGAGAGGGCACAGAATTGAAGAGTACCAGTAAGGGTAACTTAAAGAATATAAAGAGAAAGATGGAAATAATATATATTTCTGACAAATAAAAAGATAATAAAGTGGAGTCAAGAAATGCGTTTTCAGTAAGTAATAACTTTGAATGTTAATGGACTAAACATACCAATTAAAAGACACACATTGACAGAAGGGATTTAGAAATATAATCCAGCTATATTCTGCTAAGAAGACACTCATTTAGACATAAGGATACAAATAGATTGAAAGTGAAAGGATGGAAAAAGATTTTCCATGCAAGTTGTAACCAAAAGAAAGCAGGAGTAGCTATACTAATATCAGACAAAATAGACTTTAAATGTAAAGACATCATAAGAGGCAAATAAAGACACTATATATCAGTTAAAGGGATAATTCACCAAGAAGATATAAAAATCATAAACGTTTATGCTCCCAATCAAGGAGCTCCGAAGTACATGAGACAGACATTGACAAAACTGAAGGGAATGATAGATGTTTCAACAATAATATTAGGAGAATTCAATACACCACTCTCCACTGTAGATAGAACAACCAGACAGAAGATTGACAAGGAAACAGAAGTTAAACAACTTGATAAAAGAATTAGACCTAACAGACATATATAGGTCATTGCACCCCAAAACACAAGTATATACATTCTTCCCTAGTGCCCATGGGACATTCTCCTGGATAGATCATGTGCTGGGGCACAAAACAAGTCTTTATAAATTAAAAAACATTGAAATTATTTAAAGCACTTTCTCTGATCACAGTGGAATGAAACTGGATCTCAATAACCACCAAAGAATGAGCACATTCACAAATATATGGTGATTAGGTAACACAATCTTAAACACTCAGTGGGTTAAAGAAGAAATTGCTAGAGAAATCAGTAGCTGTCTGGAGATGAATGAAAATGAGAATACAATTTATCAGAACTTATGGGATGCAGCAAAGGCTGTGCTGGGAGGGAAATTTATTGCCCTAAATGCCAATATTAAAAGCAAGAAAGAGCAAAAATTGAGGACTTAGCTGCTCACTTGGAGGAACTTGAGAAAGAAAGCAAACTAGCCCCAAAGCAAATAGAAGAAGAGATTAACAAAGATTAAAGCAGAATTAAATGAGTGGGAGAAAAAAAAGACAATAGAAAGAATCAATAAAACCAAAATTTGGTTCTTTGAGAAAATCAATAAAATTAATGGGCCACTAGTAAGACTAACAAAGAAAAAAAGAGGATGCAAATAAACCAAATCAGAAATGAGAAGGGGTGCATTGCCACAGACCCTGAAGATAAAAAAGAAATCATAAGATGATACTATGAACAACTATATATCAACAAACTAGACAACTTAGATGAAATGGACAAATCCCTGGAAGCACACAAGCAACTACCCTGACTTAGGAAGAAATAGAAAATCTCAACAAACCAATCACAAGTAAAGAGATTTAATCAGTCATCAAAAATCTTCCTACAAAGAAAAGCCCAGGGCCAGATGGCTTCACAGGGGAATTTTATCAAACATTCCAAAAAGAACTAACACCAATCCTGCTCAAAATTTTCAAAAAATTTGAGGAAAAAGGAACTCTACCTAACTCATTTTATGAAACTAATATCATTGTAATGCCAAAACCAGGCAAAGATGCTATAAGAAAGGAAAACTACAGGCCAATCTCCCTAATGAACATAAATGTAAAAATTCTCAACAAAATATTAGCAAATCGAAACCAACAATACATACACACCATGACCAAGTGGGGTTTATACCAGGAATGCAAGGATGGTTCAACACCAGAAAATCAATTAATGTAATACAGCACATTAACAAATCAAAAGGGAAAATCACAATTCTCTTGATTGATGCTGAAAAAGCATTCAACAAAATTCAGCAACCTTTTCTGATTAAAAACACTCCAAAAGACAGGAATCAAAGGTAACTACCCCCATATGATAAAGGAAATAGATGAAAAACTGATGGCCAGCATCATAGTCAATGGAGAGAGACTGAAAGCTTTCCCCCTCAGATCAAGAATGAGACAACGATTACCACTTTTACCATTATTATTCAACGTTGTGCTAGAAGTTCTAGCTAGAGCAATCAGGCAGGACAAAGAAATAAAAGGTATCCAAATTGGAAAGGAAGAAGTAAAACTCTCATTATTTGCAGATGATATGATACTATACTTGGAAAATCCTGAGAAATCTATAGCAAAGTTACCTGAGCTAATAAACGAATTCAGCGAGGTGGCAGAATATAAAATTAATTTGCAAAAATCAATGACATTTCTATACAGAAGCAGTGAGCTAGTTGAGGAGTCAGTTAAGGAAAAAATTCCATGCAAAATAGCAATGAAAAGAATCAAGTACTTAGGAATGAACTTAACTAGGAATGTAAATGACTTGTAAACAGAAAACTACTTAACACTGCTGAAAGAAATCAAAGACGATCTAAATAGGTGGAAAGACATTCCCTGCTCATGGATAGGAAGGCTGAATATAGTTAAGATGTCAGTTTTACCCAAATTGATCTACAGATTCAATGCAGTAGCAATCAAAATTCCAACAACCTACTTTGAAAAGTTGGAAAAGCATTACCAAATTCATTTGGAAGGGAAATAGACCCTGAATAGCTAAAAGCACCCTAAAAAAAGAAGAATGAAGTAGGAGTATTAACACTCCCTAACTTTAAAACCTATTCTAAAGCTACAGTGGCCAAAACAGCATTATACTGGCACAAAGATAGAAGCATTGACCAATGGAATCAAATTGAGAATACAGAAATAGACCACCAAATCTTTGGCCAACTGATTTTGAAAAGGCCCCTAAGTCCTTTGAACTGGGTCAAAATAGTCTTTTCAATAAATGGGCATGGAAGTACTGGCTATCAGTAACCAAAAGAATGAAAGAGGACCCCTATCTTACCCCCTATACAAAAATTAAAGTGAATCAAACATCTAAATATAAGAACTAGCACCATAAAGCTTCTAAAAGAAAATGTAGGCAAACATCTTCAAGACCTAGTAATAGGAGGCAGCTTCCTAAACTTTACACCCAAAGCACAAGCAAAATAAAAGAAAAAATAGATGAAAGGGAACTCCTCAAAATTGAATGCTTCAGCACCTGAAAAGACTTTGTCAAAAAGGTGAAGAGGCAGCCAACCCAATTGGAGAAAATATTTGAAAGTCACATATCAGAGAAAGTTTGATATTCTGTATACAGAAAGAAATAATATAACTCAACAACAAAAGAACAAATAGCCCAATTATAAAATGGGCTAAAGTTATGAATAGGCATTTTTCTGAAGAGCAAATACAGGTGGCTCAAAAACATGAAGTGATGTTCATTTTCATTGGCTATAAGGCAAATGCAGATCAAGACTACAATGATATACCACCTCACACCTATAAGAATGGCTGCTATTAAACAAACAGGAAACTGTAAATGTTGGAGGGGATATGGGGAAATTGGGACACTTATGCACTGCCGACAGGAATGTATAATGGTGCAGAAACTATGGAAGACTGGTGGGTCCTTAGGAAACTAAATATTGAGTTGCCCCATGACCCATCAATAGCACTATTTGGTATATACCCAGAAGAGCTGAAAACAGTGACACAGACTTTGCACACTGATGTTCTTAGCAGCATTATTCACAATTGCCAAAAGATGGAAACAAACCAAATGCCCATCAACAGACAAGTGGATTAACAAAAATGTGATATGTACATATGATGGAATATTATGCAGCAGTAAAACATAATGACATCCTGAAGCACATGACAAACTAGACAGGCCTTGAGGACATAATGCTGAGTGAAATAAGCCAGACACAAAAGGATACATACCGTATGATTCCATTTTTATGACTATGGTAAAGGTAAAATCAGAGGTTTATAATTCAGAATATGGGGAACTTAATAGATACACAGAAGCTAAAGATGGGTGAATGGTTAGCTAATGAGGGTTCAACTCCAATGTAAGAAAATAGATAGAAGTGAACGCAGTTCTCTAGTGGGTCTCTAAGTAATATTACCATATTGAAGATGTACAAGATTGAAAGGAGTTAAGTTGCATAACCATAAGTTAGACATGCAATATTAAGTTAGACATTGCTACCCATCATAACTTGCCAACCCCCAACCAGGACCATTCTAACCAATTCTAAAGAACACCTAGGGCAATATATAAGATTCCACAAGGGTTCCAGGCACTAGAGTAACTTTCCAGAAACCTACAACCTCCAGCTGGGTCCCTGGACCAGATAAGTCCAGAAACCTAGAGGGCCCATCCTCTCCAGAACATCAGCTAGTTCCATCTTCCTACCCCATATTAGTGACAGACCACCATGAAAATGTTAGGATGGCCATAGTCCAAACACTCCGAAAGAGTGGGATGGAAAGACCAAAGGTGATGATGGATACAGAGAAGATAGGATTTAATAAATGAATATGATTGCTGAATCATTAAATTGATATCTCTTTTAGTCACCAGTATTTTAGAGCAGCTAGAAGTAAAAACCTGAAATTGTGGAGTTGAAACCCATGTCAAACTCTAAAATATGTTCTACAACTTATTGTGTTGCTGTGTTTTGAAATTTATTGTTTTTTTGTATAAGGTATTTTTCACAAAAAAGAAAGAAAAAAAAGTCAATTGTGATAAAAAAAAATATGCCTTCTAGCCTCCTATATTCTGGAGCAGCTAGATGAAAAAATCTGAGAGGATCGTATGGTAGTCCGTGACAAACTCTAGGATCAGTCATGTAAGTACTTATTGAAGAGTACTTTGAAAACTATTGCTTTTTAAAATTTCTTTGCTTTGTATATATGTCATACTCTACAATAAAAAAGTTAAAAAAGAAAATAATAAATGAATACACAAATCCCATAGATTGAATAATTTGACCTCATAAGAAAAATTTTATCAGATAAAAGACATGATTCTAAAAGCATAAATGTAAGTAATTGAATGGGGGGAATATTCATTAAGTTTCACACCATTCACTCTATTTACTTCACCTCTCATCTTCCTAATCTCTGCCAGGCATTAGTTTTGCATTAGCAAGGTATATTTTAGCATCCATAATAAGTTTTCTGTTCAATGTCTCTATGTTGATTATAAATTTGAAAACCAGAAAATGGTATTTGCAATATTATGATTATGCAAGTATTATTCATTGCAGAACCAAGTTGTGTGATTGAACCTTTAGGGAATAAAATGTAATTCTTCTCTTATACTCCATCAGTTGCTCATGATCATGAAACATTTTTCTTCATATTTGTAAAATATGATATATATATCATCAGTTTATCTTAGTTTCTAGAGGTAGTATCCAATGTGGAAGCATCTTATACATGCGGTTCCAGTTTGCAAGCTGTCAGAATGCAATATACCAGAAACAGAATGACTTAATAAGTTACCAGTTGAAAGTTCTAAGGCTGTGAAGTTGTCCGAATTAAAACAAGCCTATAGAAATGTCCAGTCTGAGGCATCCAGAGAAAGTTACCTTAGTTCAAGAAAGCCGATGATGTTCAGTGTTTCTCTCTCAGCTGGAAGAGCACATAGTGAACATGGCAACATCTGCTGGCTTTCTCTCCAGACCTCTTGCTTCCAGAAGCTCCCAAGGAGGCATTTTTCTTCTTCCTCTCCAAAGTTCATTGGCAGGTAGACTCTCTGCTTTGTGGTTCTGCGGTGTTCTGAAGCTTTCTCCAAAATACTTCTTTTTTTATAGGATTCTGTTAGGTCAGGGGAACGGGGAAGGGCACTGCAACTGGAGCTGCGGAAGCTGTGTTGCCCCTCCTAACATGGCTTCTAGAACTGCCCCTTCCCGACACCTGACTTCCTGAGAACCGCCCCTTCAGGATGTCACCTGACCCCCTTGCTTAAAAACTGCCCACGCCATCACCCAGGCGCTGACTCACCTCTCTCCATGTTGGGTTCTGTGAGCTCAGCCTGGGAGCGCAGAAATAAACCTGCCTGCTTTAAATGTCCTGTTCTACCATCCTTTCTCACCTTTTCACCTCCTAAACCTTTCAGATTGCCACTTAGAATAGGTGGAGATACATCTCCATCTAATCAAGTTTAATCCACAATTGATTGAGTCACGTCTCCCTGGAGATAACCTAATCAAGTTTCCAACCTATAGTATTGAATAGGGAATACAAGAAACTATTGCTCTCAAAGATTGATTAGGATTAAAACATGTCTTTTCTAGGGTACATAAATCCTTTCAAACTGACACACATGCCAAGAAGACCTTTTATCTCTGCACTTTTACAAGTGAGTAAATTAACTTCAGAACAATCATCAAATTTCCAGTTGCTTGACCAAATCTAAGTCATGTTAGGTTTTATCAAATACTTTCTCTTTCATAAAATTGCTAAAATAAGAAGATGTGAGGCAATATCAGGCTTGTGATTTTAATGTGAAAATTGATTTATGCCCTGATAAATATAACTCATGGGTTTGCAAATAATTATGATATTTTAGGTAATATTCATATAATGATTTGATCAAAATTAATCAACAAATAGGTGTATATATGTACACTTCTCTGAGTATATTTGATTAAACATATCTATATATTCCTGGGGTAATATTAAGTACAAGATAGATAATGCAGTTGGTCTAATAGCTTGGTTGCATGATATTGGAAATATCTGGGTAACAGACATTTGTTCTGGTTTTGCAGAACAAGGTTTTATTAATTTGGAAATGGCACTGAACTTGATTAATGAGGCCTGTGTTCATCCTGAGTGTACCATACTCTACATTTTTTTGCAGAGGGATTATACACAGTATAACACCAAGATTGATAACACACCTTGTCTAGATGAGGCGACATCACCTATAGATATGATCATATTTATAAAATGCTTGGTTTGGGGGTGTTTGAGCTTCCAGGACTCTGATGAGCTGCTCACTTACTTAGACTTATTACTTTGATTGTGCATTCTCCTGGATAAGGACTTTAAGGGACTCTTCATTCTGTTCATCACCACATAATATTGCTAATCTCTCTGTTGTGATCCCTGGCTGTGCTGGCTTCCTTTGTATCCTCTAGATTAATGATCCTAGATTTTGTTAATGACTTGTCTGGATGCCAGGTGTGAGTGTACTAGTGACATTTAACAACATAGTGGTCATGCAGCTTAGTATCAGAAGCAGGAATGATGAAAAGGCCTAAACCATTAAATCTAAGCCACTGTGGGTAAAGTGCAAGAATAATAGGTGGAATACTGTAATGTCTTGTTAGCCTGTTGACCTGCGTTTTGAGGTTTACTCTTCCAGCTCACTCCCTTTGGCGTTACCTAACTGAAAGAGCTCACCAACTTTCAAAAGGAGGTCAACTCCACATAGAACTTGCCCTCTCACTCTTCCACCCCTCATCTCTGTCTGTCATATGATACCCCACTGTTACTAGCTCTGGGGTACTATACTGTCTCTTTATGGTTTCCCTATACTCTTCCCATGATTTTTAAAATAACCCTTTTAAAACTCTTCTAAAACTATCCAATCTAAGTTTGCTGATTCCTGCCAGGACCTGACTAATATACTGACTTTGTTCTTAACTCAAAAGAATGGTTGATAGTAGTAGCATGTGCTCTTAGCAATATTTATTGTTGCAACAGGTCTGCAGCCTGGATTGAAAGATCCAAGAGATGACTCTGGTATTTAGTCCTCCATCAAACCATGTTTTAAGCTTAAGGCTTTGTAGAATTGGACTTGGAATATATGTGGCTATTTTGGTGAACAGTGACCAATATCATATTTTGGAAGCGGCATTATTAATGCTATGACACTTGGACATAGTATCATAGCTTTAGTATTTATTTTAGAAAAACATGAGAATGGTATAATTATGGGCTCATCTTCATATTACTGGTATCTAATGAAAAAATAGCAGTGATGATGATATCCAACAAAGTCTTTTGGAAAATTGAGCTTTGGACAGTCGCTAATGTGGTGTGCATAAAAGCAAATAGTCTTGTGAAAGAACCAAATGATGATGAAGAGAAATTACAGTTAACCTTTATTTAATAACAACTGGCAAGGCACAAATTCTAATGTGAAGGGATAAAAATAATAGAGCTACTGAAAAAGTATGATCAGACATGAAATGATATAAGAAATGCATTTAGATATGTTATGGATTCTAAACTTTCACCTGGTTGGATAATTCTAACATATGTACAGAGGAATCTTTTTTGTAATATTTCTTCACTTGAAGGAATATAAAAGCTGTTATAAAAATATCCAGACCTACACAAATGAAGCAATGAGAAAACACAGCCTGGTTAAGGATAGATTGTGGGATAAGCCCTAAGGTTCTTACAGGACATATCGAGACATCTGGGAACTGACCTTATTCTAATTCTGTAGGAATACTTGAGTTTAGGAAACACTTGGTCCAGGTGGTTAAGTTAATCTGAGAAAGCCGAGGGTGGTTAATGAGGACTGTGTTCATGCTGAGCGTATCATACTCTACTATTTTCTGTAAGCATCTGGTACACTGCATAATGCCAGAAGTGGTGAGATTCATGTGATGCAGGTGAGGGGCTCCTGGTTACATTTATAGATGAGGATATGTCTAATTTATTGAGATTTATTGCCATCCAATCTGTAAGTTTCTTTTGTGGAAACCTAAATCTTTATCTCTCATAGGATAATGCTGAATTCTGTTTTGTATCTTATTGCTATTGATTTTTTTCTCCATCCTTCATGTCAGTGATTTTAAGCAATATTCATCACAAATAAATAGTAGGTTTTAAAATCATTTTGTAATTTTAGGCAAGGAGAATTTAAAGAAATAGAATAGAAAATATTAGACTACTTAACATGTAGTAGTAAATGGAGATACAGTTTTGCAAAATTTTGTATTTCCCATATATTTAAAATTGTGACTTTTATGTATGTAATACTGCAGTAATGTAATAGAAAAACATATTGTTTATCAATGTCAAATTTGTAAGGTATAGTTTTAGATAAATGAGCCTTGTTTGAATGACACAAATAGTGTTTGTGTGTGATCTCTGTCAGCCTGAACTACTGTTGACATTTATCAATACAGTGGTCATACACTCCAAAAATCCATATTTTGAATACTTTTTATGCTGTACTTTATTAGCATTATCATTAAAATATTTAAGTATTTAGGAATTTCTAGTGATCTGACTCAGTGAAGAACATGGCACTCCTCGTATAAGGCATGCTCCCAAAGGCATGCCTTTTAGTTCTAATCCAAGCCCAGGGACAATGAACTTTTTCTATTTTATGCACTGAACCCATATTGGGTAACTCCAAAAGTGTCTCATGGTGGAATTCTGATATTTCCACTTTTCTGTGTGTGTCTGTTGAGTCCTTATTGTTGTGGTGTGCACCGAAAGAGAGACCACATAATTCAAAACTGCAAGCTAATTTGGAGTCTTTATTAGCTGGCCAGTGACTGCGTTAGAAGCTTCCAAGAAGAAAGATTCAGAGAGCAGCCCCCAGAGGTTTTCAAGGTGTGCTTATAAAGGCTAAAATCATGTTGTGGTTTTGCAGTTGCTAGCAAGCAAGCGTATCATAGAAGGAGAAGAATGCCGTTAGCTGTTGCCAAAACACATCCCTTTCCCTCAGTTCCTAACATTGGTTATTGTTTAACTCTTGGGGACATTTGCCCCAATGTAGTGGGGACTTTCCCTGCTTGGGCCTGATTGATTGCTCCTTGCCCTCCACACTTATGAGGGCAAGATTTCTCAATGATTCTGTGCCTCCTTCTAGTGACACTCACCTCTCTGTTCTGAGCAGCTCAGAACCTCACTCCCTTTGAAATTGAGCCCAAGTCTGCCATCTTCTTTGTGACTCTTCCTTCTTTTTTTGACACTGGACACTGCTCTATTTGCATTTTAGCAAAGAGCTGCTGAGTTTATGATGATTGATACAATTTGACAAGCCATGTCATCTGTGAAGAGGACAGACTAACCTGGAAAGAGCCAGAGAGGATGCACTAAACTGTGCTCTGTGATGGACTAAATTGGGTAAGAGATGAGATTCAGGCACAGAGAAGAAACAGGTAAAGGCAATAGATTCACAGAGAGACATTTCAAAGCAGCAAGGAGAGTATATATCAAAAAGGATTAGGGATGCCTATTGCTGACATGTTGGGACTTGCAGAGTGGATGTTTCTGGTTCTATTTCTTATTCAATTCATTCTGGGAATGCTGGGGAATGGTTTCATTGGTTTGATCAATGGCAGCACCTTGCTCAAGAGCAAGAGAATCTTTTTGCCTGACTTCATCAACCTGGTTCTGTCCAGGATGGAACTACTGGGGATTCTCTTGAGTGATGGTACTTTAATGATATTTTCTTTCAAATGGCATGAATCAGGGGTAGTAATGCAGGTTATTGATCTTTTCTGGACATTTACAAACCATCTGAGCCTGTGGCTTATTACTTGTCTCAGTATCCTTTACTGCCTGAAGATCACCAGTTTCTCCCACCCCATGTTTCTCTGGCTCAAGTGGAGAGTTTCCAGTGTGGTTGTGTGGATGCTGTTGGGTGCACTGCTTTCATTTTGTGGCAGTGCCATGTCTCTGATTGCTCTAGTTTGCTAGCTGCCGGAATGCAATATACCAGAAACGGAATGACTTTTAAAAGGGGAATTTAGTAAGTTGCTAGTTTACAGTTCTAAAGCCGAGAAAATGTCCCAATTGAAACAAGTCTATAGAAATGTCCAATCTAAGGCATCCAGGGAAAGAAACCTTTGTTCAAGAAGGCAGATGAAGTTCTGGGTTTCTCTCTCAAGTGAGAAGGCACATGGCGAACATGGTCAGAGTTTCTTGCTCATCTGGAAAGGCACTTGGCGAGCATGGCATCATCTGTTGGTTTTCTCTCCTGGCTTCCTGTTTTATGAAGCTCCCTGAGAGGCATTTTCCTTCTTCATCTCCAAAGGTTGCTGGCTGGTAGACTGTGCTTCTTGTGGCTATGTCATTCTCTGCTCTCGCAGAAATCTCCACCTTCTGAAAATGTTTCCTCTTTTATAGGACTCCAGAAACTAATCAAGACTTACCCAAATGGGTGGAGACATGCCTCCATGTAATCCATCTGAATAACCACTCTTGACTAAATCACATTTCCATGGAGGTTATCTAATTACTGTTTCAAAAATACAATGCTGAATAGGGATTAGAAGAAGTGGCTGCATTTACAAAATGGGATTAGAATTAAAACATACGATGCATGTATGTTATAAAAGCACACCGATACATGAATTTAAAATCTGTCCTGACTTCAGAGGAATTGATGACACAGTGAATGTGAGTGAACACTTCAGAAAGAATAGAAGTGAATATGATATTCTTGGGACTCTGTGGAATCTCCCTGCCTTAATTGTGCCCATGGCCTCCTACCATCTCCTCATCTTCTCCTTGGGGAAGCACACACAGAAGATTCAACATAATGGTATCAGCTCCAGAGATCCAAGCACTGAAGCCCACAAATGGCCATCAAAATCCTCCTTTCCTTCCTCTTTCTCTTCCTGCTTTAATTTCTAGCCTTTTTAATTGCATCTACCAATAATTTCCAGAAACTAAGATGACTAATATGATTCGAGAAGTAATTACAATTTTTTTCTTAATGGTCACACATTTATTTTCATTCTAGGGAAGAACAAGCTGAAGCAGATGTTTGTGGAGGTGCTCGTATGAATCTGGTCATCTTAAACTTGGGTTCAAGGGACACCTTTCCCCAGAAAACAAGAAGGGACCCAGGGTGGTGCCTGAGAGTCCTTTGGACTAGCTCAAGACTCCAAGGCTCTTGCTGACCCTGTCATGGCACCAGCATCTGTAACATTAGTGGGACAGTCACATGACTGCTTTGCTGCCGATCCTACCTGGCGAACTGTTGAAAGTTAAAAGCCACACTTCCAACAGCCTCTCCTACTATGGTTGTTTGGGAGAGGATAAAACATTTTTTGGGAAATAGCAATGTAGTATGAACACTTTCACTGTATAGATAGTGTATTAGTTAGGGTTCTCTAGAGAAACAGAATCAACAGGGAACACTTGCAAATATAAAATTTATAAAAGTGCCTCACGTGACCGCAGGAACGCAGAGTCCAATATCCACGTGGCAGGCTGTGTAGCTGACGACTCCGATGGATGGTCTGGATGAACTCCACAGATGAGGCTCACCAGCCGAAGCAGGAGTGGAACCTGTCTCCTCTGAGTCCTCCTTAAAAGGCTTCCCATGATTAGATTAAGAATCACTCATTGTAGAAGACACTCCCCTTTGGCTGATTACAAATGGAATCAGCTGTGTATGCAGCTGATGTGATCATGATCTAATTCTATGAAATGTCCTCATTGCAACAGACAGGCCAGCACTTGCCCAACCAGATAAACAGGTACCACAACTTGGCCAATTTGACACATGTCCCTGACCATGACAGATAGGGAATTGTATTTTAATAACCGTCAACTCAATGTAATGAGGCTGATTATTAGTTTCATCTTAAAGTTCATACTGACAATGATAACTGATGTAAATAAAATAATATTGTAGACTTGAGGGAAAAATTAAAAATTTGCAGTGCCAGAGACATGGGTTTGAACCTTGGTTCTGTCAACTTTTTGAGATCTTTAGTTCCTTTAATTTCCTGCATGATCCTCCCTTCCCTCATTTATAAAATATGAGTTATAATATCTACTTCACAGGGTGTTAGAAATCCATGAGACAGCATACATGAACTGTGGCGTATGAGATAAAACTCAGAAAAACATGTCCTTAAACTTAATCCATTCCTGTGGGTGTGAACCTATTATGTAGAGGACCTTTTGATGAAGTTACTTCAGTGAAGATGTGAGCCACCTCAGTCAAGATGGCTCTTAATCCTATTACTAGATTCCTATAAAAGAGAATGAAATTCAGACACACAAACAGAAAAGCATGGCAGCATGAAGCTGAAATCAACAAAATACAGGAGAGAATGGAGGAGATAACAGCAGATGTCACCATGTGCCTTCCATGGAATAGAGGAGACATGATCACTGGCACCCAGACCTAGAATGCTGGTTTCAGGAAGAAATCCTCACCTTGATGATGCCTTGACTTGGACAATCTCCTGGCCTCAAAACCATAAGCAAATAAATTTCCATTGTTTAAGCTGTAGCATTTCATGATATTTGCTTAGGTTTCCTAGAAAACTAGAACAGATTAGGAGAGAATGGAGTGCTGTTATTGTAAATACCCTTTGGAATTGGATAATCAGTAGAGGTTGGAGGAATTGTGAGGTCCTTGATAGAAAAGGCTTATATGCTTTGAAGACTGTTGGTAGAAATATGGATGCTAAAGTTACTTCTGATGAGGGTTTAGAAAAAATGACTGTGTTATTGGGAACTAGTGGAAAGACAATCTTTGTTTTAAAGTGGTGGAAACTTGGAAAAACTGAATTTGGATGTTGGATGGAAAGCAGAACTTGAAAGTGATGAACTATATATGGTAAGTACTGCATGGTTCCTCTTCGCAGCTTATAGTGAAATATGAGAGGAAAGGTATAAGCAGAACTCCTGGGCAGAAAGAAACCAGAAACTGATGGTTTGGAAAATTCTAGGCTTTTGTGAAACAAATACCCAGAGGCTAGTGCTCCATGTGGGGGTTTAACTGAACATGGAACCAGTCAGCAATTTCTGTGCAGGTTTAGATTGGAGGTACCATTACCCAGGAAGGATTTGTGGATCCTGCTCTCTGATGGATTTGCCCCCTGTGTACTACATGCAAAACTGACAAGTTTTTGGTGAGATCTGTATGAACAGAACCACTGCCAATCCAGATTGTAAGGGGCAGAAAAGGGACAAATTGAAAGAAAAATCAGTTTCAGGACAGAACCATGGAAGCTGAGGTCTTAACAGATAATAGCTTCTTGAGCCAAGAGAGTGGGTCCACTCATGTATATTGTAAGGTTGAGTCTGCCCTGGCACTTGAGAAGAAACCTGTCATCCCATTGTTCAAGAAGAGTGCTGCCACCTCGCAGTTCTGGGTGTGTGACGCCTGTACCCCATGGGTTGCAGAAAGTCTGGCCACCACCCCAATGTTTCAGGAGGGTGGAGCCTTCACTCCACCCTTCATGGAGACCATGAACATTGCTGAAGCACTTGGGATGAGTGGAACATTCCACTCTATCCTGCCTGGTGGGCAAAATACCATCCCTTAGATAACTAGTTGATCTTGAACTCTAATGGAATATGCCCTGTTGGGTTACTGAATTGTTAGGGACATATGATCCCTGTTTTCTTTCCAATTTCTCCCTTCTGGAATGAGAATGTTTATTCTATGCCCGTCCCCACATTGTATATTGTTAGCAGATAACTTGTTCTCTGGGTTTCATAGGTTCACAGACTGAGGAGAATTGTGCATCAGAACAGAACAGAGCCATAACTGATTTCAATGATACTTTGTAGTAAATATTGTTTTTGAAATGATTTAAGGCTTTTTGAATATTGTGATGGAGTGAAGGCATTTTGTGTATACAATGAACATATCTTTTTAGGATCTAGAAGGTAGGGTGTGACAGTTTTAAACTGTATGTACCCCAGAAAAGCATGTTCTTAAAGTTAATCCATTCCTTTGGGTATGGACCCATGTGTAAATAGAATCTTGGGTTGAGGCTACTTCAGTTAAAGCTACTTCATTCTGGGTGGGTCTTACTCCTATCACTGAATTTCTTCAGAGAATGAAATTCAGACAGAGAGAGCTAGCTAACTGAAATCAGAACCTGAAATCATGAAACACAAGAGAAAGGAGCATCCCACAGATACTGCCATGTGCCTTGCCATGTGACAGAAGAGACAGGGTCACTACCAGCCTTCCCCAGACTTCCGGCCTTCAGAAAGAAAGTATCACCTTGATGATGCCTTAATTTGGATGATCTCCTGGCCTTAAAACTGTGAGCAAATAAATTCCCATTGTTTAAGCTAAGCCATTTCATGGCATTTGCTTAGCCATCTTAGAATACTAAAGATGCAATATGTTAGCTCAGTGTACTGTGTAAAGTGCTCAGTAAGGGAAGGCTTTATTTTACTAATAATAAAATTACGCAGGAACAGAAATTTCCAAATGACACCAGTTTCCACAAATACATTGTGTAATAACAAAACAATAGAATGAAAATGAAGACATTTCAATTCTGTGTTCCAATTTAGCTTTGTAGTTAAGGCATTTTTTTACTTCCTGAGTCCTTACTTTTCTTTATAATTTTGCTAAAGTAAATTTTCAAGTAATTGTTAAATTTTTAGATTGGGCAGAATATAAAGCATTTTTTAACCAAAATACATACATTTTTTAAAGTTAGAGTTTTATCAAAAATAATATAAGCAATTTGCATCCTTGGGTCTGAGGTGGGCCTCTTGGAGACAGCATAAAGATGGGTCATATTTTTTTTATATGTCCCACCAATCTGTGTCTTTTAATTGGGGAGTTTAATACATTAGCTTCCAGTGCTATTACTGTAAAGTTCATGACACATATAATTCTGTACTTTGTGCTGACATTCAATTCCTGAGACCCTGCTCCATTTTTTTCCCCATTCTTTTCTCTGTTGGTTCCTCTGACTGTAAGACTGCAGATGTCCTATCCTCTAGTTTGCTGAGCTTATCTCCTGCCTTTTCATATATGCTGTTGTATGCTTCTAGTGTATTTTTTATCCTTCTATTGTGGCTTTCATTCCACAAGTTCTGTTATTTTTTTTTTTTGGGATACTTTCAAATTCTTCTTTATACTCATCCAGTTCTTCTTTATATCTTTTATTTCCTTTGCCATATTTTCCTTAATTTCCTTGAACTGATTTCAGAGATTTGTTTGGACATCATTGATTTATATTTCAAATATTGTATCTCATCTGAAGTTTTGATTTCTTTCTTTGATGGGGTCATATCTTCCTGTTTTTTAGTATGGCTTATAATTTTTTGTTAGTGTCTAGGCATCTGATTTTCTTGTGAGTTTACTCTGGAGGTCAGTTTATCCCTCTTGTGCTAGGTTTTCTTGTTGATTGGCACTGGGCTTAAGTGCTCTTATTTTATTTTATGTATTTATTTTTTGCCTTTTACAAACAGGTCTTTTTAAAAAATATTTTTATTGAGAAATCTTCACACACATATAGCTCATACATGGTATACAATCAGTGGCTCACAGTATCATCACATAGTTGTATATTCATCACCATGATCATTTTTAGAACATTTGCATCACCCCAGAAAAAGGAGAAATAAAAAGAAAAAAGAAAAAACTCAGACATCCCATATCCTTTACCCCTCCCTCTCTTTGACCACCAGCATTTCAATCTATCCAGTTTTTACCCTTTATTTATTTATTTTTTATACTTATTTTTTTACACATCTGTTCATACCCTGGGTAAAAGGAGCATGAGACACAAGGTTTGACAGTCACATGATCACATTGTAAAAGCTATATCATTATACTATCATCTTCAAGAATCAAGGCTACTGGAACACAGCCCAAAAGTTTCAGGTACTTCCCCCAAGCCATTCCAATAAACCATAAACTAAAAAAGGGATATCTATTATAGTGCATAAGATTCCAAAATAACCTCTTGACTCTGTTTGAAATCTCTCAGTCAGCCACCGAAACTTTATTTTATCTCATTTCTCTCTCCCCCCTTTTGGTCAAGATGGCTTTCTCTCAATCCCATAATGCCAGGTCCTGGTGATCCTGGGAGTTCTGCCCCACATTGCCAGGGATATTTACAGCCCTGGGAGTCATGTCCCATGTAGAGGAAGGGCAGTGAGTTCACCTGCCAAGACTTAGAGAGAGGCCACATCTGAGCAACAAAATAGGTTCTCTAGGAGTGCCTCTTAGGCATAATTTCAAGTAGGCTTAGCTTCTCCTTTGCAGGAATAAGTTTCATAGGGGCAAACCCCAAGATCGAGGGCTCAACCTATTGAGTTGGTTGTCCACACTGCTTGTGAGAATATCAGGAATTCCCCATTTGGGGAAGCTGAATATATTTTCTTTTCTCCCAAGTCCCTCCAGTGGACTTTGCAAATACTTTTTTATTCTCTTCCAAAATTACTCTGGGATATATTGGACCATCACACTAATCTATACAAGCCAGCAGGAGCTCATGCCCTATTCAAGATTACATGTAATTATGGTGTTCAAATAAACTGATCATACAATTTAAATTAGATAATGCACTACTCCAAATATAAAATTTTAAACTCTCTTTTGATACTTGGTTCAACTTATTTTAAACCTTTAGAGTAGCTCATGTTTAACTGATAAAAATTTAATAGTTTGAAAGTGAAAGGTTGGGAAAAGATATTGTATGGAAACAGTAACCAGAGAAGAGCTGGAGTTAGCTATACTAATATCAGACAAAATAGACATTAAATAAAAACTGTTAAAGACATTACATGTTAATAAAAGGGGTCATCCACCAAGAAGAAATAACAATCATAAATACTTATACACCTAACCAGGGAGCCAAAAATGTGTTGGAAACACTGATAACATGGAATGGAGAAATAGCCATCTCTACAATAATAGTTGGAGAGTTCAGTACACCACTATCATCAATAAATAGACCTTCAAATTTAGAAATTAAAATTTATTTTTGACAAGGCTGCAAAATCCACGAAACTGCAACAGGTCTCTTCAACAAATGGTACTGGAAGAACAGGATATCCATACACAAGAGAATGGAAAAGAACTCCTATTTAACACCTTATACAAAAATTAACTCAAAATGGAGGAAAGTCATAAATATCATAACCAGGACTATAAAATTGAGAAGAAAATATAGGGCATAATATTCAAGATCTTGTGGTTAGAAGTGGTTTCTTAGGCTTTACACTGAAAACACAAGCAATGAAAGAAGAAATAAATAAATGGACTTCCTCAAAATTAAATACTTTTGTCCTTCAAAGGACTTTGTCAAGAAAGTGAAAAAATAGCTTATTCAATGGGAGAAAATATTTGGAAGCCACATATCTGACAAGGGTTTAATATTTAGAATATATAGAGGAAACCTACACCTCAATAATAAAAAGACAAACAACCAATTTAAAAATGGGCAAAAGATTTGAATAGACACTTTTACAAAGAAGAAATACAAGTGGATAAAATGCACATGAAAAGATGCTCAACATCACTAGCTATTAGGAAAATGCAAAACAAAAACATATCAAGGTAACATTTCACAGCTAATAGAATGACCACTATTTAAAAAATTCAGAAAATACAAGTGTTGGAGAGAATACTTAGAAATAGGAACTCTTACTCACTGCTGGTGGGAATGTAGAATGATGCAGCTGCTGTGGAAGACAATTTGGCAGTTCATCAGGAAGCTAAGTATAGACTTGCCATATTATCCATAAATCCTGCTTCTAGATACATACTCAGACGAATGTAAGCAGGGATGTGAAAACACATTTGCTCATCGATATTCATCACAGCATTATTCACGCATGCCAAAGGATGGAAGTGACCTAATTGTCATCAACTGAGGAATGGATAAACAGAATGTGTTTTATATATATGTTGAAATATATTCATCTGTGAGAAAGGATGAAGTACTGACACCTATGACAATCTGGATGAACCTTGTGAACATTATGTTGAGTGAAATAAGCCAGAGACAAAGGGACAAACATTGTATGATCTCACTAATATGAACTAATTATAGTGAGCAAACTCTTGAAGTTAAAATCTAGAATATAGTTTACTAGCAGATAGAATGATGGTACAGAATGGGGAGCTGATGCTTAATTTGTACAGCATTTTAAATAAATTGATTGTAAATGTTTGGAAATGGATAGAGGTGATGGTAGCACGTTCCTGTAAGGGCAATAAACAGCACTGAACTATGGGTGTGATTATGGTTGAAAGGGGAAGTTTAGAGTCATGTATGTCACTAGATGGAAAGCTAGGCAATAAAATATAGACTGTATAATATAATGAATCCTGTTGTGGATGATGGCTGTGGTTAATTGTACAAATATAAGAGTGTTCTTACATGAACTAGAACAAATGTACATCATTATTACAAGGTGAAACTAATAGGGTGATGTGCTAGTTTGAAAATATTATGTACCCCAGAAAAGCCATGTTTTAATCCTGATCCAATCTTGTGGGGGCAGCCATTTTTAAAAACCTGATTCAATACTGTAGAATGGAAATTTATGATTAAATTATCTCCACAGAAATGTGGCACACCCAATTGTGGGTGTGACCTTTTGAGTAGATAGAGATGTGACTCTTCCCATTTCAGGTGGGTCTTTATTAGTTCACTGGAGTCCTTTAAAAGAGGAAACATTTTGGAGAGAGCCAGAAATGACAGAAACTTCAGAGCAGAGCTGTACAGATGCCAACACTTGGAGAACAGAGACATGGATGTTTGGAGATGCTTGGAGCCCAAGGCTTTGCCATGTAGCTTCTCATGAGATGTTAAGCAAGCCAGAAGCTGGAGAGAGTTAAGGGAAGCCAAGAGATGAGTCAACCCTGGAGAAGCAAAGTGAGGAACCCCCACAGGAACAGAGGCTAAAAGCAACAGAGTCCAGGAGCAAGGGACCAGCAGATGCCAGCCACATGACTTCCCAGTTGACAGACATGTTCTGGACAGCATCACCTTTCCTTGAGTGAAGGTAACCTCTTGTTGGTGTTTTAGTTTGGACATTTTTATAGATTTAGAACTATAACTTGTAACTTATTAAATTCCCTTTATAAAAGCCATTCCATTTCTGGCAGCTAACAAACTAATAAGGTGGTAAATGGGAAAAATACAACTAATGCAAACTATGGACTATAGTGAACAGTGCCATTTTAATATTCTTTCATCAATTGTAACAAATGTACTATACCGATCTTAAGTGTTAATAATAGGGGGTGTTATGAAGGGTATGGAATTTTTCTTTTTGGACCAAGGAGAATATTCTCAAATTGATTGTGATGATGAATGTACAACTCTGTGATTCCACAAACACCCACTGATTGTACTCTTCGGATGGATTATACGGTGTGTGAATAAAACTGTTTTTTTAAAAAAGGAAATAATATCATTTTTTTCAATAATCAAATAATAAATATAATTCTAAATGCAAATACATAAGCGATTTTTATAAGTTTAATCATTTTTGTTTAAATCATAGTATATAAACATTGATTTACATCCTATCATTGAGAACTATGGCATGCCAATGAGAATATTGTTTATCATAAAGAATTCTCAAACTTGTGAAAATATTCAGTAAGGATACATGGTACTTTTTAATCCAGCTCTCTATCTCTCTTTTGGCTCTCAGGAATAGACTATTCTGCCTAAGAATGTTGACTGTTGCCAGACAGCCTGGGTTGAAATCCTGGCTCTGGCCATTAGGAACTGGGTGACCTCGGAGAAGTTTCTTACTTAACCTTTCTATACTTTACTTTCTTCATTTGTAAAATGGGGATAGTAGTAGTATTTTTCTTATAGGGTTGTTGGAAAGAATAATTAGTGAATACATGAAAAGTACTTACAGTCCCAGTGTAGGCTCTGAAATATTACATTGTTATTGTGATTATTATTTTGTGAAAGTGGTTATATTTTGACAGATCATTACTTAGTATTTAACCATATATAACCAGAAATTATTTTTATGGTTGTTCTGAGATTTACATAGTCATTTGTAAAATTGCAGGGAGAAAATGTCTTTTGCTCCTCATAGTTTGCTTTCAAATTGATACTTGCCTCATGAAGCTGGTAGGAAAATTCCCAACACAAACTACAATTCCCCTTTAAAAAGTTATCTGCTGAAACTTGAAGAATGATTCAATTAATGTATAATTCATTAAAATTTAAGAATTCTTCTATAGTTGGTACTTCTTTCTCACCAAAAAAAGTTCTTTAATTAATAAAAATTTGTGATTCTTTTCAGCATAGGGGAGTTTGACTATGGGATTCATGCTGTCTTGGTTGGTATCTGCAATGTTAACACAGGCTCGTGCTCTTTAACCCTGGCCCATGCTCTTTAACCCAGCCTCTCCACTTTTTGTTACTTTGATAACTTCTCTGTCTAGCTATGACCTTATTGTTCCTCAACCTGTATCTAATTCCTCATTCTGCTTTCTGAATTAAATGTTGAGACTTTCCTCTCAACATAACTTTGCAATAGAGGTTTAGGCTTGGCTGTTCTTTGACTCAGTTTCTGTCTTTTGTTGACTTATACAGCAATCCCTCCCTTCTCTTTCCACTGTGGCCCCATTAAACCCAACCATGCCTAAGAGTTTCAGATATGATTCAGTGAGCACAGCTGAAGTTAACTCTACTGTACATTTCATTGGACCCAGTAGTGGTGGAAGATAGGATTGTCTGAGTGTGAATCTGTTATTATAGCCCAACTGGCTGAGTACAACTACCCTCCCAAAGAGTAAAGGTGACATCAGTCATAAATGTGGCATCTCCAACTCCTCCCCTACTCCTTCTTTCAGAGGAATGTGGAAGTGTCTTCCAGAAAATAACAGGCTTTGTCATGTGACTTCAGGCATATGTGGACTGCCATAATTCACAATTGTTGGTGAGAGTAGCAGCATAGGTCTGGGTGGATAAGTTGTTGAGGAAAGGAGTCTTACTGTTGGTAGAGGCACAGTGATGGGAAGTCTAGCTATTTGGAAAGAAGGTGTGCAACCGAGAAGTTAGGAGTCATGGGATAATTTTAATTAATGATTTATTATATAAATGTTCCCTTTTGCTTTTGAGATTTTGGAATAGACAAAGGAAGTACTGGGAAGCCCTGAATTATAATTAAGTTGTTTTGGACATCCTGGGTGGGGGGTTTGTAAAAAGCCCTTATCTTTTACCTGCTGCCCATAATACTCCTTGTCTGGTTCTTCTCTAACAATCCTCAGTGCTAAAGAAAACAGCAATTAACTAGCAGTCCCTTACATTTGTAAATTATATAGACTGGGCTCTGGAATAGAAAGATAGATTGCTCTGCCTTCTCATGTTAACCTATGTGTTCTAGTTTGCTAGCTGCCAGAATGTGACACACCAGAGATGGATTGGCTTTTAATAAAAGGGGATTTATTTCATTAGTTCTTCAGAGCAAAGGCAGCTAATTTTCAACTGAGTTGCCTCCTAGCTGACTACAGATGTAATCAGCAACAGATGAGGTTCACATGCCATTGGCTTATGTCCACAGCAATATATCTAGGCACCTTCACCTGGCCAAGTTGACAACTGAATCTAACTAACACACTATGCTAACAATGTTATCATTTTGGCTTTGCTGAGGTCTACCATTTGGCACCACTATATTCTGCCATTGAAGGATAGATAGCTCCTTTCATTTTATGTTAACTTATGTTTATAGTGTTTTCTTTTCACCTTTGAACTCACTAAGAACAATATTTTATTGTAAATGACCTCATCTTCCATTGCTAGAGACCTTAAAAACCTCCAGTCTCCTTTGTTTGGAGAGACAGATTTTGGGCAGTTAGTCCATCTGGTCTGCTGCTACATGTGTGGTAATATAATAAACACTTTCTCTCTTTGAAACCCTGGTGTCTCAAGAATTGGTTATTGAGTGTGTTGGCAGAAGAATCTTTTCTTCTTCTGAAGATACCGGCCTTTGTCCAGTATCATGTGGTCTTCTAAATTCAAGAGAGAATGCCTAATATTCCAGGTCCTCACTGTGTCCCAGGACATGGGACAGATTTACCTAATGCTTCATACCCAGTATTGAGAAAGCTTAAAGGGTCATTTTTGTTGTTGTTGTTTTGTTTTGCTTTTTTTCCCAATATTTTTATTCATGCATCATACAACCCAGAGTATACAATGTAATATCATCACATATTTGTGTAGTAATCACTATCATCATTTTAAGAACGTTTGGATCATTCCAGAAAAAGAAATTAAAAAAAGAAAAATCCTATGCATCTAATACCTCTTACCCTTCCCTCTCATTGTTCATTAGCATTGCAATCTACCCAATTTTTTAATTCCTTATTCCACCCTATTATTTATTTATTTTTGTCCTGATTTTTTACTCATCTGTCTATAGCCTGGATGAAGGAAATGTCAGCCACAAGGTTTTCACAATCACATGGTCACATTGTAAAAGGTATATCATTATACAATCATTTTCAATAATCAAGGCTACTGGAGTACAGTTCAACAGTTTCAGATATTTCCCTCTAGACACTCCAATATACCATTAACTAAAAAGAGGTATCTACAGAATGTATAAGAATAACCTGCAGGATAACCTTTTGACTCTGTTTGAAATTTCTCAGCCACTGAAACTTTGTCTCATTTCTCTCTTCCCCTGTTTGGTCGAAAGACTTTTTCAATCCCATAATGCCAGGTCCTGCAAATCCCTGGGAGTTACGTTATACATTGCCAGGGGTATTTATACCCCTGGGAGTCCTATCCCACATAGGGAGAGGGGCAATGAATTCATCCACTGAGTTGGCTTAGAGAGAAAGGCCACATCTGAGATTCTCAGATGAGGTTCTCTGTGGGTGACTCTTATGCATCTGATTAATAGGCTTAGCTTCTCCTTTGCAGCAATAAGTCTCATAAGGGTGAGCGTCAAAATAGAGAGCTCGGCCTATTAAATTGGTTGTGTCCAGTGCTTGCAAGAACATCAGGAATTTCCCAGGTGAGGAAGTTTAATATTTCCTTCTTTCTCTCCAGTCCCTCCAGGGGGCTTTGCAAATACTTTTTAATTCTTTGCCCCAATTATTCTGGGATGTATTGGGGCATCACATCGATTTGCACAAGCCAACAAGATCTTATTACTTATTCAAGATGACATGTAATTATGGTGTTTGAATAAACTGACCATACAAGCTAAATTAGATATTGTGCTACCAAAAATATAAATTTTCCACCAATAGAAATATCTATTTCCTGATATGCTGTGTTCTTAACTTTAACTTTCAAAACTCACTCCTTGATGTTAATTCATTTTAGAGAGACCATATGGTATTTGTCCTTTTATTTTTCTGGCTAATTTCACTCAGTATAATGTCCTCAAGGCTCATCCATACTAGTACATGCTTCATGACTTAATTCTGTCTTACAGCTGCATAATAGTCCATCATATGTGTGTACCACAGCTTGTTTAGCTACTTATCCATTGATAGATATTTTAGCTGTTACCGTCTCTTAGCACTTGTGAGCAATGCTGCTATAAAGATTGGTATGCAGATGTCTGTTTGTGTCCTTGTGGTCAGTTTCTCTTAGTATATACCTAGCAATGGGATTGCTGGATCATATGGCAATTCTATACGTAGCTTCCTGAGAAACCACCAAACTGCCTTCCAGAGCACTTGCACCATTTTACCTTTCCACCAACTGTGAATAAGTGTGCCTCTTTCTCCACATCCTCTCCGGCATTGCCATTTTCTTTTTTCTTTTCTTTTCTTGTTTTTAAATAACAGCCATTCTGGTGGGTATAAGAAGATATCTCATTGTGGGTTTTTTTTTTTTGCATGGGCAGGCACCAGGAATTGAACTCTGCCTGCTGAGCCACCCTCATTGAGGTTTTGATTTACATTTCCCTAATAGTCAATGAAGTTGAGCATCTTTTCATATGCCTTGTAGGCATTTGTAGTTCTGCTTCTGAAAAGTGTCTATCCATGTCTTTTGCCCATTTGGGTTGTTTGTTGAGTTGTAGAATCTCTTTATATATTCTGGATACTAAACCCTTATCTGATATGTGGTTTCCAAATATTGCCCCCCAATGTGTAGGCTACCTTTTTATGTTCTTTTACTTTCAAAGAGCTCATTGATGCATAAAAGTGTTTAATTTTAAGGAGAACCCATTTATCTATTTTTTTTTCATTGCTCACACTTTGGGTGTAAGTTTGAAATCACAAGATTTATAAGATATTTCTCTACATGTTATTCTAAAAGTTTTATGGTCTTAGTTCTAATGTTTAGGTCTTTGATCAATTCTGAGTTGATTTTTGTATAGTGTATGAGATATGGGTCCTTTTTCCTTCTTTTGGATACATATGGATATCCAGTTCTCCAAATACATTTATTGAAGAGGTTGTTCTGTTCCAGTTGGGTTGGCTTGATGGCTTTATCAAAGATCAATTGTCCGTAGATGAGAGGGTCAATTTCTGAACAATCAACTTGATTCCATTAGTTAATATATCTATTTTTATGACAGTGCCATGCTGTTTGACCACTGTACTGTGATCTGATTTAAAGTCAAGCGGTGTGAGACTTCTAACTTCATTTTTCTATTTCAATACATATTTAGCTATTAGGAGCAACCTGCCCTTCCCAAATAAATTTGGTTATTGGTTTTACTGTTTCTGCAAAGTAAGTTGTTGGGATTTTACTTGGTATTGCATTGAATCTAAATCAATTTGTGTAGGATTGACATCTTAACTGTATTTACTCTTCCAATACATAAACACAGTATGCTCTTCCATTTATTTAGGCCTTTCAGTATTTCTTCTAGCAATTTCATGTAGTTTTATGTGTATAGGTCATTTGTGTCCTTAGTTAAATTTATTCCTAAATACTCGATTCTTTTAATTGCTATTGTAAATGGATTTTTAAATTTCCTCCTCAGATTGCTCATTACTAGTGTATAGAAATACTGCTGATTAAAAAAATTATTAATAAAACCAATAAATATACAATACGAACATTCTTATTTTTCTTTTTTTATCACATAGCTGTATATTCATCATCATAATCATTTCTTAGAACATTTGCATCAATTCAGAAAAAGAAATAAAAAGAAAACAGAAAAAAATTCATACATATCATACCCCTTACCTTCCCTTTCATTGATCATTGGCATTTCAATCTTCTAAATTTATTTTAACATTTGTTCCCCCTATTATTTATTTATTTTTAATCCATGTGTTTCACTCATCTGTTGATAGGGTAGATAAAAGAAGCATCAGACACAAGGTTTTCACAACCACACAGTCATGTTGCAAAAGCCCTATCATTATACAATCATCTTCAAGAAACATGGCTACTGGAACACAGCTCTGCATTTTCAGGCAGTTCCCTCCAGCCTCTCTGTTATGCCTCAACTAAAAAGGTGATATCTATTTAATGTGTAAGAATAACCTCCAGGATAAAAGCTCAACTCTGTTTGGAATCTCTCAGCCATTGACACTTTATTTCATCTCATTTCTCTCTATCCCCTTTTGGTCAAGAAGGTTTTCTCAATCCTTTGGTGCTGAGTCCCAGCTCATTCTAGGATCTCTGTCCCATGTTGCCAGGAAGGTCCACACCCCTGGGAGTCATGTCCCACATAGAGAGGAGGAGGGCGGTGAGTTTGCTTGTCATGTTGGCTGAGAGAGAGAGGCCACATCTGAGCAACAAAAGAGGTTCTTTTGGGGGTGACTCTTAGGCCTAATTTTAAGTAGGCTTAGCCTATCTGTGGGGTTGTTTCATTTGAACAAACCCCAAGATTGGGGGCTCAGACTATTGCCTTGGTTGTCCCCACTGCTTGTGAGAATATCAAGACTTCTCCACTTGGGGAAGTTGAATTTTACCCCTTTCTCAGCATTCCCCCAAGGGGACTTTGCAAATACTTTTTTATTTGCTGTTCACATCCTTCTGGGATTTATCAAGGTATCACTCTGGACAAACCTACAAAATCTCATGCCCTACTCAAGGTTCCATGTAATTATGGTGTTCAATTAAGCTGTCCACATAAGTTATATTAGGAAATGCACTAGTCAAAATATAAATTTTGTACCAAGTAAACATTTTTTGCTTTAGTCTCACACATAAATTAAAGTTTTAAAATATGAATTACCATCTATTTTCAACACCCTGTATTATTGACATTCCTTTGTTCTTCCTCATGCAAAACATTTTTAAATTTGTACATTTAGTCACTATCATTATACACTCTAGGCATTCCTAGATTATACCATCTCAGTCTTTATCATATACCTTTCCTTCTGATTTCATTTGTGCCCCTAGGCCTCCTCCCTCTATCATTCTCACATTCAGCTTCATTCAGTGTTCTAACATTATTGTATTACAGTTAGGTAGTATTGTGCTATCTGTTTCTGAATTTTTACAATCAGTCCTGTTGCACAATCTATATCCCTTCAGTTACAATTACCCAATATCTACCCTATTTCTATCTCCTGATGACTTCTGTTCTTAACTGAAATTATCCACGTTCATTCATTAATATTATCCATATCAGTGAGGCCATACAGTATTTGTCCTTTTGTTTCTGGCTAATTGTACTCAGCATAAAATCCTTAAGGTCCACCAATGTTGTTACATACTTGATAACTTTATTCTGTCTTATAGCTACATAATATTCCATCGTATGTATATACCACAGCTTGTTTAGTCATTCATCTGTTGATGGACATTTGGGCTGTTTCCATCTCTTTGCAATTGTAAATAATGCTGCTATAAACATTGGTGTACAAATGTCTGTTTTGTGCCTTTGCCCTCATGTCCTCTGAGTAGATACCTAGCAATGGTATTGCCGGGTCATAATATGACAATATTATACTTAGCTTCTCGAGGCACTGCCAAACTGCCTTTGACAGCAGTTGTGCCATTTGACATTCCCATCAACAGTGGATAAATGTGCATTTTTCTCCACATCGTCTCCAGCACTTGTCGTTTTCTGTTTTATTCATAATGGTCATTCTGGTGGGTATGAGATGATATCTAATTGTGGTTTTGATTTGCATTTCCCTAATAGCCAGGGAAGTTGAGCATCTTTTCATGTGCCTTTTGGCCATTTGTATTTCCTCTTCTGAGAAGTGTCTGTTCAAGTCTTTTGCCCATTTTGTAAATGGGTTGTTTATCTTTTTATTGTTGAGTTGAACAGTCTTTTTATATATTCCGGATACTAGACCTTTATCTGATATATTGTTTCCAAATATTGTCTTCCATTGTGTAGGCTGTCTTTTTACTTACTTGATAAAGTTCTTTGATGCACAAAAGTGTTTAATTTTGAGGAGTTCCCATTTATTTCCTTCTTCAATACTCTTGCTTTGGGTATAAGGTCTAGGAAACCACCTCCTATTATAAGATTTATAAGATATTTCACTACATTTTCTTCTAACCGTTTTATGGTCTTAGATCTAATGTTTAGGTCTTTGATCAATTTTGAATTAATTTTTGTATAGGTTGTGAGATATGGATCCTCTTTCATTCTTTTGCATGTGGATATCCAGTTCTCTAGGCACCATTTATTGAAGAGAATGTTCTGTCCCAGGTGAGTTGGCTTGACTGCCTTATTGAAGATCAATTGTCCATAGATGAGAGGGTCTATATTTGAACACTTTATTAGATTCCGTTGGTCAATATATCTATCTTTATGCCAGTACCATGCTATTTTGACCACTGTAGCTTCATAATATGCCTTAAAGTAAAGTAGTGTGAGACCTTCGACTTCATTTTTCTTTCTCAGGATATTTTTAGCTATTCAGGGCACCCAGCCCTTCCAGATAAATTTGGTTATTGGTATTTCTATTTCTGAGAAGTAAGTTTTTAGGATTTTAATTGGTATTACATTGAATCTGTAAATCAATTTAGGTAGAATTGGCTCTTAACTATATTTAGTCTTGCATTCCAAGAACACGGTATGCCCTTCCATTTATTTAGGTCTTCTGTGATTTATTTTATCAATTTCTTATGGTTTTCTCTGTATAGGTCTTTTGTCCCTTTAGTTAAACCTATTTCTAAATATTTTATTCTTTTGGTTGCAATTGTAAATGGAATTTTTTTCATGATTTCCCCCTCAGATTGTTCATTATTAGTGCATAGAAACACTACAGATTTTTGAGTGTTGATCTTGTAACTTGCCACTTTGCTGTACTCATTTATTAGCTCTAGTAGTTGTGCTGTGAATTTTTCAGGGTTTTAAACATATAGTATCATATCATCTGCAGACAAGTTTTACTTCTTCCTTTCCAGTTTTGATGCTTTGTATTTCTTTTTCTTGTATAATTGCTCTGGCTAGAACTTCCAACACAATGTTGAATAACAATGGTGATAGCAGACATCCTTGTCTTGCTCCTAATCTTAGGGGTAAGGTTTTCAGTTTTTCACTATTGGGAATGGTGTAAGCTGCGGGTTTTTCATATATTCCCTTTATCATGTTGTGGAAGTTCCCTTCTATTCCTATCCTTTGAAATGTTTTCAACAGGAAAGGATGTTGAATTTTGTCAAATTCCTCTTCTGCATCAATTGAGATGATCATGTGGTTTTTCTGCTTTGATCTGTTGATATGGTGTATGTGTTATTTAGATTCAGTGGTCAACTTGGCCAGGTGAGCATACCTAGTCTTGTTGCTGCAGATGTAAGCCAATGGTACATGAACCTCATCTGTTGCTAATTACATCTGCAGTCAGCTAGGAGGCGTGTCTGCTGCAAGGAGTGACGTTTGACTTAACTGACTGGTGCTTAAATGAGAGAGTGCAACGTAGCACAGCCTAAGCAGCTCGGCATTCCTCATCTCAGCACTTTCAGCTCAGCCCAGGCCTTGGGAGATGCAGAAAGAAGTCACCCCAGTGAGAAAGTTGTTCGAACCCAGGGGCCTGGAGAGAAGACAAGCAGAGACCATCTTGTGCCTTCCACATAAGAAAGAACCTCAGTGGAAAGTTAGCTGCCTTTCCTCTGAAGAACTAACAAAAATAAATCCCCTTTTATTAAAAGCCAATCCGTCTCTGGTGTGTTGCATTCTGGCAGCTAGCAAACTAGAACAGTGTATTACATTAATTGATTTTTCTTCTGTTGAACCAGCCTTGCATACCTGGGATGAATTCTACTTGGTTATGATGTGTAATTCTTTTAATATGCTGTCGGATTCGATTTGCAAGAATTTTGTTGAGGATTTTTGCATCTATATTCATAAGAGAGATTGGCCTGTAGTTTTCTTTTTTAGTAACATCTTTGTCTGGCTTTGGTATGAGAATGATGTTGGCTTTGTAGAATGAGTTAGGTAGCTTTCCCTCCTCTTCAATTTTTTTTTGAAGCGTTTGAGCAGGATTGGTACTAATTCTCACTTGAATGTTTGGTAGAATTCACATGTGAAGACATCTAATTCTGGACTTTTCTTTTTGGGGAACTTCTTAATAAACGATTCAATTTCTTCACTTATGATTGGTTTGCATCTATTTCTTCTCAAGTCAATGTTGGTTGTTCATGCCTTTCTAGGAAGTTGTCCATTTCATCTACATTGTCGAGTTTATTAGCATAAAGTTGTTCATAATATCCTCTTATTACTTCCTTTATTTCTGTGGGGTCAGTGGTTATGTCTCCTCTTCCATTTCTGATTTTATTCATTTGTATCCTCTCTCTTCTTTTGTCAACTTGCTAAGGGTCCATCAGTCTTATTGATTTTCTCATAGAACCAACTTCTGGTTTTGTTGATTTTCTCAATTGCTTTCATGTTCTCAGTTTCATTTATTTCTGCTCTAATATTCATTATTTCTTTCCTTTTGCTTACTTTGGGGCTAGTATGGTGTTCTTTCTCTAGTTCTTCTAAGTAGACAGTTAATTCCTCGATTTTTGCTCTTTCTTCTGTTTTGATTTAGGCATTTAGGGTAATAAATTTCCCTCAGCATTGCCTTTGCTTCATCCCATAAATTTTGATATGTCGTGTTTTCATTTTTATTTGCCTCAAGATATTTACTGATTTGTCTTGTAATTTCTTCCTTGACCCACTGGTCATTTAAGAGTGTGTTGTTGCGCCTCCATATATTTGTGAATTTTCTGGCACTCTGCCTATTATTGATTTCCAACTTCATTCGTTTATGATCTGAGAAAGTGTTGTGTATGATTTCAATCTTTTTAAATTTATTGAGACTTGCTTTGTGACCCAGCATATGATCTATCCTTGAGAATGATCTATGAGCACTTGAGAAAAAGATATATCCTGCTGTTGTGAGGTGTAATGTTCCATAAATGTCTGTTAAGTCTAACTCATTCATTGTATTATTCAAATTCTCTGTTTCTTTATTGGTCCTCTGTCTAGATGTTCTGTCCATTGATGAGAGTGGGGAATTGAAGTCTCCAACTATTATGGTAGGTGTGTCTGTTTCTCTTTTCAATGTTTGCCTCATGTATTTTAGAGCATTCTGGCTTGGTGCATAAATATTTATAATTGTTATGTCTTCTTGTTGAATTGTTCCTTTTATTAATACATAGTGTCCTTCTTTGTCTCTTTTGTTTTGCAGTTAAAATCTAACTTGTCAGATATTAGTATAGCTACTCTTGCTCTTTTCTGATTGCTGATTGCATGAAAATATCTTTTCCCATCCTTTCACTTTCAACCTATTTTTGTTCTTGTTTCTAAAATGAGTCTCCTTTAGACAGTATATATAGGTGAGCCCTGGTTTTTAATCCATTCTCCCAGTTTATGTCTTTTGATTTGGGAATTTAATCCATTAACATTTAGTGTTTTTACTGTACAGGCAGTACTTTCTTCTACCATTTTGCCTTTTGGATTTTATATGTCATATCTAATTTTCCTTCTTTTTACCTTTATTAATAGTCTCCATTTCTACACTCTTCTCCACAACTCTCTCTCCTGTCTTTTCATATCTGTCTCTCATGCTCCCTTTAGTATTTCTTGCAGAGCCCGTTTCTTGGTCAAAAATTCTCTCAGTGATTTTTTTGTCTGAACATGTTTTAATTTCTCCCTCATTTTTGAAGGACAATTTTGCTGGATATAGAATTCTTGGTTGGCAGTTTTTCTCTTTTAGTAATTTAAATATATCATCCCACTGTCTTCTCGCCTCCATGGTTTCTGCTGAGAAATCTACACATAGTCTTGTTGGACTTCCCTTGTATGTGATAGATTGCTTTTCTCTTGCTGCTTTCAAGATTCTCTCTTTCTTTTGACATCTGACATTCTGATTAGTAAGTGTCTTGGAGTATGTCTCTTTGGATCTACTCTGTTTGGGGTATGCTGCACTTCTTGGATCTGCAATTTTAAGTCTTTCATAAGAGTTGGGAAATTTTCAGTGATAATTTCCTTCATTAGTTTTTGTCCTCCTTTTCCCTTCTCTTCTCCTTCAGGGACACCCACAACACATATATTCATGCACTTCATATTGCCATTAAATTCCTTGAGATGCTGTTCAGATTTTTCCACTCTTTTCCCTATATTTTCTTTTGCTTGTTGGATTTCAGATGTCCCATCCTCCAGTTCACTAATCCTATCTTCTGCCTCTTGAAATCTGACATTGTAGGTTGCCATTGTTTTTTTCATCTTTTCTACTGTGCCTTTCATTCCCATAAATTCTGTGATTTGTTTTTTTAAACTTTTGATTTCTTCTTCTTGTTCATTCCTTGCCTTCTTTATATCCTCCCTCAATTAACTGATTTGATTTTTGATGAGGTTTTCCATGTCTGTTCGTACATTCTGAATTAATTGTTTCAACTCCTGTATCTCATTTGAATTGTTGGTTTGATCCTTTAACTGGGCCATGTCTTCAATTTTTCTGTATGTTTTATTATTTATGTTGGCATCTAGGCATTTAATTACCTTCTGGATATTGTTTTCATTTTTTTTACCTAGGATTTTCTTGCTGGATGACTTTGTTGTCTATCTATTCTTTGACATTCAGATCAGCTTATTCTGGACCTCTAGCTTAGGTTTTGTTTAACAGATCAGAATTTTTCAGTTCTTATTTTCTTGTTTCTTGCCCTGCCTGTATGGTGCCCTTTTTTTTCCTTTACGAGGGTCAACTTAGCTATTATAGACCCCAGCCAGATTTTCCCAGAGCAAGCTGGCCTCCTGCTAGGAGGAAAGAGTCACCTGCATCAATTTTCCCTGAGGGTGAGACCCAGCAGTTTGAATGGCTTTCCTATGAAGCCTTGGGGCTCCCTGTTTTTCCTATCCTTCCCAGTATGTGGCACTTGTCTGCCTGCAGGTCCCACCAGCATACGGTTATGTGGTACCTTTAACTTTAGCAGACTCTTACTGCTGGGAGCATGGTGGAGACAGAGGAGTGGTTGTAGCTTGGTTTTAATTGCTTCACTTTTCCAGACCCTGGGGTCTGAACTCCTTGAGGGAGGGATTCCACCTGAGCTGGGCCCCACCCCTCTCCTGGGGAAGGCATAGATTCCTGACAAACTCTCAGACTAGCTCAGTTCTACCTATGCCTGGGGCAGTGGATCCCAAGAAACCTTGCACTGTATCCAAAGAGCAGTCAAGCCGTAGAATTACAGCCATGTAATTACAGCCATGTAAAATGAAAGAGAAAAATCCTTTTCAGAGCAGGAACCCCATTCCTTGGGTTTGTCAATCAAGAGCTTAAGTTGGTACATTGTTCTGTGTACCTCCAGGTCCTATGTGCCCCCCCCTTTCCTTCAGGGCCCAGACCTTTTCAAAAAAAAAATCTTTTTTTTTTTCCTTTTCCATCAGCCCGGCCTTCTATGTGCTGGGGCAAAATCCAGCAACCTCCATTTTTACTGGAGGTTCAGTTGAACTGAAGGCCTATTTTTAGTAGTCAGGGTTTGTTAATTAATTCCACAATTGGAGTTTTGTTGCACTCAGCCCTTGCTGCTGGTAAACTCCCTTTACTTTCCCCTCTGGGAAGCAGTCTGTGGGGGAGGTCGCTTGCCACTGCAGCTTGGGGAACTCACAGTTCTGGGTGGGCTTGCAGCCTGTCCAGCTGGTCCAGACTGGTGTATGCTGTGTGTCTGGTCACTGATGTGGCCCCAGCAGTTTTTATGTACTGTTCCTGGCTATTTTTTAGCTGCTCTGGAGGGCGACTTAAATCCCACACCTTGCTAAGCCACCATCTTGGCCCTCCTCCCACTGCTGAGTTTTGAGTCTTAAACTTGTTCCCTGAAACTTTGCTGTACTCTTTTACTAGCCCTAGTAGCTTTACTATACATGTTTTGATATTTCCAACATATAGTATGTCATGGTTAGGTTCAGTGTCAACTTGGCCAAATGGTGACACCTGTTTGTCTGGTTGAGCAAGTGCTGGCCTGTCTGTTGCGATGAGGATATTTCATAGAATTAAATCATGATCATGTCAGCTACATCCACAGCTGATTACATTTGTAATCAGCCAAAGGGGAGTGTCTTCTGCAATGAGTAATGCTTAATCTGATCACTGGAAGCCTTTTAAGGAGGATTCAGAAGAGACAGGCTCTTCCTGTCTCGGCTGGTGAGCCTGTCCTGTGGAGTTCATCCAGACCCTCTATTGGAATCATCAGCTTCACAGCCCACCCTGCGGATTTTGGACTCTGTGTTCCCACAGTCGCCTGAGACACTTTTATAAATTTTATATTTGTGAGTGTTCCCTGTTGGTTGTTTCTCTAGAGAACACTAACTAATTCATAGTATCATGTCATATGCAAAAAGTGAGAATTTTACTTCTTCCTTTCCAATTTGGATGCATTTTATTTCTTTTTCTTGTCTAATTGCTCTGGCTAGAAATTCCATCACAATGTTGAATAACAATGGTGACAGTGGGTGTGATGATTTGAAAGGATGTATGTTACCTAGAAAAGTCATATTTTAATCAAAATCCCATTTTGTAAAGGCAGAATAATCCCTATTCAATACTATATGTAATTAGATAATCTCCCTGGAGATATAACCCAATCAAGAGTGTTTGTTAAGCTGGATTAATGGAGATGTGTCTCCACCCATTTGGGTGGGTCTTGATTGGTTTGCTGAAGTCCTATAAAAGAGGAAACATTTGGAGAATGTGGTTCAGAGAGAGCAGAGCAGAATGGCCTAGCCACAAGAAGCAGAGTCCACCAGCCAGTGACCTTTGGAGATGAAGAAGGAAAATGCCTCCCAGGGAGCTTCATGAAACAGGAAGCCAGGAGAAGAAGCAAGCAGATGATGCCATGTTCTCTATGTGCCCTTCCAGATAGGAGAGGAACCCTGACTGTGTTCACCATGTGCCTTCTCACTTGAGAGGGAAACCCTGAACTTCATTGGCCTTCTTGAACCAAGATATCTTTCCCTGGATGGATGCTTTTGATTGAACATTTATATAGACTTGTTTTAACTGGGACATTTACTTGGCCTTAGAATTGTAAACTAGCAACTTATTAGATTCCCCCTTTTAAAAGCCATTCTGTTTCTGGTATATTGCATTCCAGCAGCTAGCAAATCCTTTGTGGGCTCTGAGGTATAAATGACTGATAATGGTGTAATGCTTCTGGTAAGTGAATTCATTTTCTTGTGATAGTAAGATTGAAGGCCCTGCTTCTTGCTGGGTGTTGCTGGAGGCTGCCTGATGTTCCTGTATAACCCCTTTCAATCTTGTCCATCTCAAAATGGTAATATTACTTATAGACCCATTAGATAACCACCTTCACTGCAGTCTATTTCCTTACATTGGAGTTCATCCTCATTAGCTAACCGCTTACCCATCTCTAGCTTCTGTGTATCTCTAAGTCCCCTATATTCTGAATTATAAGCCTCTGTATGATTACACCTTTATGCTGGTCATAAAAGTGGAATCATACAGTGTCTATCCTTTTGTATCTGGCTAATCTCACTCAGCATTATGTCCTTAGGGCTCATCCATCTTGTCATGTGGTTCAGGATGTCATTTTACCTTACTGCTGCATAATATTCCATTGTATGTATATACCATATTTTGTTGATCCACTCATATGATGATGGGCATTTGATTTGTTTCCACCTTTTGGCGATTGTGAATAATGCTGCTATGAATATTGGTGTGTAAATGTCTGTTTGTGTCATTGCTTTCAGCACTTCTGGGTATATTGCAAGTAGTGCTATTGCTGGGTCATAGAGCAACTCAATAGTTTCCTATGGCACTGCCAAGCAGTCTTCCATAGTGTCTGCACCATTATACATGCCCACCAGCAGTGCATAAGTGTCCCAATTTCTCCACATCCTCTCCAAAATTTATAGTTTCCTGTTTATTTAATAGCAGCCATTCTTATAGGTGTGAGGTGGTATCTCATTGTAGTCTTGATCTGTATTTCCCTTATAGCCAAAGAAAATGAGCATATCTTCATGTGCTTTTGAGACATCTGTATTTGCTCTTCAGAAAAATGCCTACTCATATCCTTAGCCCATTTTAAAATTGGGTTGTTTGTTCTTTTATTGTTGACATGATATCTGTATATACAGGAAATCAAACCTTTGTCCAAAATGTGATTTCCAAATATTTCCCCCCATTGAGTTTGCTGCCTCTTCAGCTTTTTGACAAAGTCTTTCAAGGTGCAGAAGCATTTGGTTTTGAGGAGTTTCCATTTATCTATTTTTGTTGTTGTTGCTTGTGCTTCGGGTGTAAAGTTTAGGAAGCTACCTCCTATTGCCAGGTCTTGAAGATGTTTCCCTACATTTTATTTTAGAATCTTTATGGTGCTAGTTCTTATATTTAGATATTTGATCCACTTTGAATTAATTTTTGTGTAAGGTGTAAGATAGGGGTCCTCCTTCATTCTTTTGGTTATTGATAGCCAGTTCTTCCATGCCCAATTATTGAACAGACTATTTTGTTCCAGTTCAGAGGTTTTGGGGGCCTTGTCAAAAATCAGTTGACCATAGGTTTGGTGGTCTATTTCTGCACTCTTGATTCAATTACATTGGTCAGTGCTTTAATCTTTGTGCCAGTAGCATGCTGTTTTGACCACTGTAGCTTTATAGTAGGTTTTAAAGTCAGGCAGTGCTAATCCTCCCACTTCATTATTCTTTTTTAGGATGCTTTTAGCTATTAATGGTCTCTTTCCCTTCCAGATGAGTGTGGTAGTTAGCTTTTCCTAATCTTCAAAGTGGGTTGTAGAATTTTGATTGGTACTGTGTTGAATCTGTATGTCAATTTGGGTAGAATTGATATCTTAACTATATTTAGCCTTCAAATCTGTTCTAGTTTGATAGCGGCTGGAATGCAATATACCAGGAACAGACTGGCTTTTAAAAAGGGGGAATTTAACAAGTTGCTAATTTACAGTTCTAAGGCCAAGAAAATGTCCCAGTTAAAATAAGTCTATAGAAATGTCCAATCTAAGGCATCCAGGGAAAGATACCTTGGTTCAAGAAGGCCAATGAAGTTCAGGGTTTCTCTCTCAAGTGAGAAGGCACATGGTGAACACAGTCAGGGCTTCTCTCTCAGCTGGAAGGGCACATGGTGAACACAGTGTCATCTGCTAGCTTTCTCCCCTGCCTTCTGGTTTCATGAGCTCCCAGGAGGCATTTTCCTTCTTCATCTCCAAAGGTCACTAGCTCATGGACTCTCTACTTCGTGGTGCTGAAGCATTCTCTGCTCTCTCTGAATCTCTTTCATTCTCCAAAATGTTTCTTCTTTTATAGGACTCTGGAAACTTATCAAGATCCACAAAAATGGGTGGAGACATGTCATCACCTAATCCAGCTTAACAACCACTCTTGATTAAATCACATTTCCAGGGAGATTATCTGATTACAGTTGCAAATATACAGTGTTAAATAGGGATTATTCTGCCTTTATGAAATGGGATTTAGATTAAAACATGGCTTTGTAGGGGACATACATTCTTTCAAAACCACACACTATCCATGAGCAGGAAATGTCTTTCCACCTATTTAGATTTCCTTTGATTTCTTTTAGCAGTGTTATGTAGTTTTATGTATACAATTCCTTTATGTCTCTAGTTAAGTTTTTTCCTAAGTACTTGATTCTCTTAGTTGCTATTTGGAATGGAATTTTTTCCTTAACTGACTCCTCAGCTAGCTCATTGCTTGTGTATAGAAATGTCACTTATTTTTGCACATTGATTTTATATCCTGCCACCTTGCTGAATTTGTTTATTAACTCAAGTAACTTTGCTGTAGATTTCTCAGGATCTTCCAAGTATAGTATCATATCTGCAAATAATGAGAGCTTTTCTTCTTCTTTTCCAATTTGGATGCCTTTTATTTCTTTGTCCTTCCTGATTGCTCTAGCTTGAACTTCTAGCACAATGGTGAATAACAATGGTGACAGTGGGAATCCTTGTCTTGTTCCTGATCTCAGGGGGAAAGCTTTCAGTCTCTCTCTATTGAGTATGATGCTGGCTATCAGTTTTTCATCTATTTCCTTTAACATATTGAGGTAGTTACCTTTGATTCCTGTCTTTTAGGGTGTTTTTATCAGAAAAAGTTGCTGAATTTTGTTGAATGCTCTTTCAGCATCAATCAAGATGATCATATGATTTTTCCCTTTTGATTCGTTAATGTGCTGTATTACATTAATTGATTTTCTGGTATCGAACCATCCTTGCATTCCTGGTATAAACCCCACTTGGTCATGGTGTATATGTGTTATTGGATTCAATTTGCTAATATTTTGTTGAGAATTTTTGCATCTATGTTCATTAGGAAGATTGGCCTGTAGTTTTCCTTTCTTCTAGCATCTTTGCCTGATTTTGGCATTGCAATGATATTAGCTTCATAAAATGAGCTAGGTAGAGTTCATTTTTCCTCAAATTTTCTGAAAATTTTGAGCAGGATTGGTGTTAGTTCTTTTTGGAATGTTTGATAAAATTCCCCTGTGAAGCCATCTGGCCCTGGGCTTTTCTTTGTAGGAAGATTTTTGATGACTGATTGAATCTCTTTACTTATGATTGGTTTGTTGAGATCCTCTATTCTTCTTGAGTCAGTATAGCTTGTTTGTGAGTTTCAGGAATTTTTCCTTTTCATCTAAGGTGTCAAAGTTTGTTGGCGTATAGTTGTTCATAGTATCCTCTTAGATTTCTTTTATTTCTTCATGGTCTGTGGTATTGGCACCCATTCTCATTTCTGATTTTGTTTATTTGCATCTTCTATCTTTTTTTCTTTGTCAGTCTTGCTAGTGGTCCATCAATTGATTGATTTTCTCAAAGACCCAACTTTTGGTTTTATTGATTCTTTCTATTGTTCTTTTGTTCACCCATTCATTTATCTCTGCCTTAATCTTTGTTTTCTCTTCTTCTATTTGCTTTGGGGTTAGCTTGCTGTTCTTTTTCAAGTTCCTCCAGGTGTGCTGCTATGTCCTCGAGTTTTGCTCTTTCTTGTTTTTTAATATAGGCATTTAGGGCAATAAATCTCCCGCTCAACATAGCCTTTGCCACATCCCATAAGTTTTGATAAGTTGTATTCTCATTTTCTTTCGCCTCCAGATAGCTACTGAATTCTCTAGCAATTTCTTTTTTGACCCATTGGTTGCTTAAGACTCTGTTATTTAATATCCTTATATTTGTGAATGTTTTCATTCTTTGGTGGTTATTGAGGTCCAGCTTCATCCCATTGTTATCAGAGAAAGTGCTTTGAATAATTTCAATGTTTTTACATTTATAAAGACCTGTTTTTGTGTCCCAGCACATAATCTATCCTGGAGAATGTTCCATGAGCACTAGAAAATAATGTATATCCTTGTGCTTTGGTGTGCAATGACCTATATATAGTCTGTTAGGTCTAATTTTTATTTATCAAGTTATTTACCTTCTCTATTTCCTTATTGATCTTCTGTCTGGTTGTTCTATATATATATATATATATTATTGTTGAAACATCTATCACTCCCTTCAGTTTTGCCAATGTTTGTCTCATCTACTTTGGAGATCCTTGATTGGGAGCATAAACCTTTATGATTTTTATATCTTCTTAGTGAATTGGCCTTTTAATTAGTAGTATATAGTGTCCTTCCTTGTCTTTTATGATGTCTTTACATTTAAAGTCTATCTTGTTGGGTATTAGTATAGTTACTCCTGCTTTCTTTTGGTTACAACTTCCATGGAAAATCTTTTTCCAATCTTTCACTTTCAATCTATTTGCATCCCTATATGTAAGCAGCATATCCCTGGATTATGTTTCTTAATCCATTCTGCCACTCTGCATCTTTTAATTGGTACATTTAGTCCATTAACTTTCAAAGTTATTACTGAAAAGGCATTTCTTGAATCCTCCATCTTATCATTTTTATTTTACTTGTCAGATCTAAATATTCTTTTCCCTCTTTCTCTTTGTATTCTTTAAATTACTCTTAGTGGTACCCTTCAATTCTGTGCCCTCCTCTAGACCTCCCTCTTGTGTCTTTTTTTTTCAGCCAGCAGAACTCCTTTTAGTATTTCTATTAAGGCTGATCTCTTGTTGACAAGTTCTTTCAGGACTTCTTAGTCTGTGAAAACTTAAATCTCTCCAGTTTTTTTTTTTTTTATCTTGTTCTCCCTCAGTTGTGAAGGGCAATTTGGCTAGGTACAGAATTCTTGGCTGGGTACCGAATTCTTTCAGGATCTTGAATAAATCATGCCAATTCCTCCTCGCCTCCATGGTGCTAGTTGAGTAGTTGAGTAGTCTGAACTCATTCTTATTTGGTTTTCCTTGTATGTAGTAGATTGTTTTCTCTCACTGCTTTCAGGATTTTCTCCTTCTCTTCAACATTTGACAGACTGATTAGTACATGTCTTGGGGAAGGCCTTTTGGATTTATCCTGTTTGGAGTTCGTTGGGCTTCTTTGACTTGTATATTTATGTCCTTTATGAAGGTTGGGAAGTTTTTCCCCATTATATCCTCAACTACTCTTCCTAGTCCTTTACTCTTTCTTTTCCTTCTGGAACACCAATGATTCTTATAAAGGACATAAATATACAAGTCAAATTTGTGTGCTTTGTTTTTCTATCATTTCCCTGAGATCCAATTCAAAATTTTTCATCTTTTTTGCCATTTGCTGTTTTAAGTCTTTGAAGTCAGTTATCCTGTCCTCAATATCACTTAATCTTTCTTCTGTCTCTTCAAATCTGGTGTTATGTGCCTTTAGTATGTTTTTTATTTGGTCAACAGAATTTAATCTCTGTGATATCTGGTATTCTCTCAAATTCCCCTTTATGCTCTTCTACTGTCTTCTTTATCTCCTTTATATCATTTGCCATCCCACTTATTTTCTTAAATAGAGTTTTATGAATATCTTCGATTAGTTGTTCTAACATCTGTGTCTTGTCCAGTGTTTTAATTTGGTCAGTAGCCTGTGCTCTATATCTGTCTGCATCATGATATTTTTAGTGATCTTCTGCTGTCTTTATGACATACAAATATCTTGATTGATTTACTTTGGGAGTTGATTTCTTTCAAACACAAGTCTAAGGCCTTGTGTTTGCAGGATGGATGTACAGCAGGGAGCAGGGGATGGGATGGGGCACACAGTGTGGTAATTGGTTTCAGGGCAGGTATAGGTGCAGGTTGGGGATGTTACTCTGATGCTTGTGAACATGGGTGCCTAGTGGCGTTGTAGGATGTAGCTGTGCAGTGGTCTGGGTAGTGTAACGCTGGTGTGCACTGGTCTAAGGCATGGGGCCATTTGTACACAGGTTTAGAATTGTGGCAGCAGGTTGGCATTATGCCTTCCTGGATTGGAGGCAGATGGGGCACAGGTCAGCACTTTCTCAGAATTGGGAAGTGTGTCTGAGGGTCGTGCACGTGCGCAGTTCTAGAGCTGAATGACCTGATTGGGGGCTCATGCGCATGCGTGGGTCTAGGAGTACAGTAAACTGATGCACAGAGATTGGTGAGGGGGGGAGGGTGATGCTATGTGACACTATGGGAAGGAGCATAGGAGTACCTTGGGTATGGAGGTTAGTGCCCACAGCCTTTAGGCACTGGCAACAGCCTACAAGGAACAGGGAGGGGGATGTAGTACTCAGGAGGGGTGCAGGAGAGGTATTTTGGGCTGCACTTGGGGTGGGGGTGTGGGGCAGGTACATGCTCTGGGGGCAAGTGGGGTGGGGATGCCTGGAGCATGGGGAATGGGGGCAGGTGATGGGGTTTAGTGACATGGGGTGTGGGTGAGTCACCAGTCACGGGGCTGTGCTGGTGAGGGTAGCACGCCCAAGGAATGCGGCCTGGCTTATTTCCTAGTCCCAAGCTCCTGTCCATGCACTCCTGAGGGCCCTGTGCATCCGAGCCAGGCTCCAGCTTTCTGCCTCTCCGTTCTTTGGCCTCTGCAACTCTGGATGCTGTATGTGGTGCAGAAGGCTCTCCCATGTCAGCCGCACTCCTGAATTGCTACCTCAGTGGCCCTCCTGTCCCTTCTCTAACTTTTCCATGGAGCAGGGCTAATCTTGATCTACTCTATTTAGCCATCTTCCTGGAAGTCTCCCTCTACTTCTTGACTCAATGTTGGTTGTTTATGCTATTCTAGGAAATTATCCATTTCATCTGTGTTGTCTAGTTTATTAGCATATAGTTGCTCATGGTAACCTTTCATTATGTTCTTTATTTCTATGGGATCAGAGGTTATGTCCCCTCTGCCCTTTCTAACTTTATTTATTTTCATCCTCTCCTATTTTTGTCAGCTAGCTAAGGATCCATTGACTTTATTGATTTTTTCAGAGAATAACCTTCTGATTCTTATTGATTTTTTTCTCATTTTCCTATTTTCAATTTCATTTATTTCTGCTCTAGTCTTTCAATTTCACTTATTTCTGAGTCTAGGGTGTGTCTGTGTGCTTTGGGGTTAGTTTGCTGTTTTTACTCTAGTTTTTCCAGTTAATTCCTTGATTTTTCCTCTTTCTTTCTTTTTAATATAGGCATTTAGAGCAATAGATTTCCTTTCTCACAGCCACCTTTACTGCATCCCATAAGTTTTGATATTTGTATCTTCATTTGCCTTGAGATATTTACTGATTTCTCTTGTAATTTCTTCCTTGACCCACTGTTTTTTTAAGAGTATGTTATTTAGCCTTCATATATTTGTCAGTTTTCTGGCCCTCTGCCTCTTATTGTTTTCCAAATTCGTTCCATTATGATCTAAGAAAGTGTTTTGTATAACTTCAATGTTTTTAAATTTATTGAGACTTGGTTTGTGAGCAAGCATATGCTTTATCCTTGAGCATTTGAGAAAAATGAGTATCTTCTGTTGTGGGGTGTAATGTTCTATAAATGTCTGGTAAGTCTAGTTCTTTAATCATATAATTCAAAAGCTCTGTTTCCTTATTGATCCTCTTTCTAGATGTTCTATACATTGATGAGAGTGGTGTATTGAAAACTCCAACTATCACTGTAGAGGTATCTACTTCTACCTTCCATGCTGTCAGTGTTTACCTCATGTATTTTGGAGCACTCTGGCTTTGTGCATACATATTTATGATTATTATGCTTTCTTGATCAATTGTTCCTGTTATTAATACATAGTGTCTTTATTTATCTTTTAACTGTTTTACATTTGAAGTGTAATTAGTCAGATATCAGTATCACTGGCCCGACTTTTATCACTGGCCCTACTTTTTTTCTAGTTGTTCTTTGTATAATCTATTTTTCCGAGCTTTCACTCACAATCTGTTTTTGTCCTTGCGTCTAAGGTGTGTCTCCTGTAGACAGCACATAGCTGGTTCCTGATTTTTTTTAATCCATTCTTTGTCTATATCTTTTGATTGGGTGTTTAATCCATTAACATTTAATGTAATGTATTATGTAAAGGCAGTAAGTACTTTCTTCTACCATTTTGTCTTTTGGATTTTATATTTCATATCTTATTTTTTTCTCTTTTTACCTTTTCTGATAGTGTTCACTTCTACACTCTTCTCCAGAACTCTCTCTCCTATCTTTTCCTATCTGTCTATAGTGCTCCCTTTAGTATTTCTTGTAGAGCTAGTGTCTTAGTCACAAACTCTCTCGGTGACTGTTCATCTGAAAATATTTTAAACTCCCCCTCATTTTTAATTTTAGTTTGATTTTATTTTTTTGCATGGGCAGGCACTGGGAATTGAACCTGAGTCTCCAGCATGGCAAATGAGAACTCTGCCTGCTGAGCCGCTGTGGCCTGTCCTCTCCCTCATTTTTGAAGGGCACTTTTGTTGAGTATAGAATTATTGGTTGGCACTTTTTCTCCTTTCAGATATTAAATGTATCATACTACTGCCTTCTCACCTCTATGGTTTCTTCTGAGATATCCACACATAACCTTATTGAGATTTACTTGTATGTTGTGCATCACTTTTCTCTCGCTGCTTTCAGAATTCTCTCTTTGTCTTTGACATTTGAGAATATACTTAGTAAATGTCTTGGAGTATGTCTATTTGGATCTATTCTTTTTGGAGTATGTGCTGCTTCTTGGATCTATAATTTTATGTCTTTCATAAGAGATGGGAAAATTTCAGTGGTTATTTCCTCCATTATTCTTTCTGCCTCTTTTCCCCTCTCTTCTCCTTGTGGGACACCCATAATACATATATTCATGCATTTAACATTGTCATTTAATTCCCTGAGCCCCTGCTCATATTTCCCCATTCTTTTCCTTGTCTCTTCTTTATTGTGTAGGATTTCAGCTGGCTTGTCCTGTATTTTACTAATCCTTTCTTCTGTCTCTTCAAATCTGCTGCTGTAGGTCTCCCTTGTTTTTGCATCTTCTGCTGTGCCTTTCATGCCCATAAATTCTGCCATTTGTTTTTTCAAGCTTTCAAATTCTTCTTTATTGTCACCCTGTGTCTTTATATCCTTTAGCTCTTTTAGTTCATTAAAGCTGCCCAAATGCAGTATACTAGAAATGGAATGGCTTTTAAAAAGGGAATTTATTAATTTGCAGGTTTACAGCTCAAGGCTATACAAATGCGCAAACTAAGGTATCCAGGACAAGATACTTGATTCAAGAAAGGCTGATGTCTGTCACATGGAAAGGCATGTGTCTTGCATTTTCTTGTCCTTGTTTTTGTTCCATTGCTTCTAGATTCTAATGCCAGTGGTAAACTCTCTAAGCTTCTGTGGGCTTTCATTTAGCTCCTCTGGGACACAACTCTGGGTTCTGGTTTGCTTAGCATCTCACGAGAAGATGCATGGTAATGTCTTTTTCTCTGTCAGCACTCCAAGCATCTCCAGATGTCTGCATCTCTGTCAGCTCTTTCCCCCTTTTTTACTCTAGCTCTAGCTCTTTCCCCCTAGTTTACTAAAGGACTCTAGTAAACTAATTTTTAAAATTTTAATTTTAAAAACCCACTTTGAATGTGTAGAGTCACATCTCTAACTAATTTAAAGGCCACACTCACCATTGGGTATGTCACACCTCCATGGAAGCAATCCAATCAAAGTTTCCCACCCAAAATAATATGCCTAGCTTCACAAGATTGGGTCAGGATTAAAACATGACTCTTCTGTGACACATAATAGTTTCAAACTGACACAATTTCTTTTACCATATCATCCCTTAACTTGATGATTTGACTTTTATGTGATTTTGAATATCTGTTTGAACGTCCTTAGTTTTTTCAACTCCTGCATCTCATTTGAATTGTTGGTTTGTTCCTTTGACTTGGCCATATCTTTGATTTTCCTAGTATGAGTTGTTATTTTTTGATGCTGTCTAAACATTTGATTTCCTTAATTAGTTTTTTCTTGGGGCCATTTTCATTCTTTTACCTAGGGTTTTCTTGTTGATTTGCTTTGTTCTTTATCTGTTCTTTGGCCTTCAGTTCAACTTATTCTAGACCTCTAGCATGGCATCTATTTAACTGATCAGAATTTTTCAGCTTTTGTTTTTCTGGTTCTTGTTCTGCCTATATGGAAGCATTTTAAAAGGAGTGTTTCCTCAGATATGATTGCCCCCAGTCAAATTTTCCCAGACCAGACAGGCTTGTGTCTCAGGAGGAGGACGTAATAAGTTCCAAATTTCACTGGGGAAAAGACCCAATAGGTTGTCAGGCTTTCCAATGAAGCCTCTAGGTCCTGTGCCTTTCCTTTCCTGTTCAGAGTGGTACCTGTCAGCCCTTTGCTTCCCATCAGTGTACAACCATGCAGTGCTTTTGATTCTCAGCAGCCTCTTCTTGCCAGGGGTGCAGTTGAGACAGAGGCTGAGGCAGAACGGGACTTAGGTTGCTTCTGTTTCCTAGACCCTCGGGCCTGAATTCCCTGAAAGAGGGCCACCACTTGAGCTGGGCCCCACTCCCTTTTTCTTGGGGAATTATCTCCCTCACTTAATTCATTAGTTTGCCTCTCAGCCCTATCTTAACTCAACCCTTTCCTGGGCCTTGCTGGCAATCGAGAATGGGGCTTTCTCTAATGAGCTACTTAAAATATTTTAAAATAAAATAAAAGATAAAAGAAATCCCTTTTCAGAGTCAGTCCCCAGCCCCCAAGATTCCAGTACTCTGAGATTCTTGAACTTCAAAACCCTCTGTCTTTGTTCTATTTCACTCCCCCCCCCGTCAATCCCACCTCCTCTCTTCTGGGATTAAAACTGCAGTTAAAGCTTGTCTAAACTTCCTTGCTGCCAGTAGAAACCCCTTTAAAATGTGCCCTTTGGGGAATTATCCCTATTGATTTTACTAGTTACTTTGTCTTTCAGACTGTCCTTAATTCTGCCCTTGCCTAGGGCAGTGCTGAAGCCTGAGAATGCCAGCAGGTCTATTTAATGGGCTGTTAAGAAGGATTAAAAAATGAGGAACAAAGCCTTTTCAGAGCTAGACCCCAGTTCCCCAGATTTGTCAGTCAAGGGCTGGATTTGCTACATGGCTCTCTGTCCCCAGGCTCTATGTCCCCCCTTTTCTTGGGGTCCAGCCCTTTTCCAGTATTTTGTGCTGTCCAACTAAAAAACTCTGTTTTTTTTTTTTGTTGTTGTTTTGTTTTGTTTTCCTTCAGCCCTGCCCCCTCTCTGCTGGGGTGAAATCTCATGTTTCCTTTAGTGTTTACTACAGGTTTATCTGGGTTTACAGCCTATTTTCAACAGTCTAAATTTGTTAATTCTGAAATTGGAGCTTGGTTGAGCTATCTTCCTTGTTCCTAGTAAGGTCTGTTTCTTTTTCCCTTGGGGAACCAGCCTGCCATGACTGTGGCAGGACAGTAGCCTCCACAGCTTGGGAGACTTACTATTCTGTGTGGGATCTCAGCTGTTCTACCCATTCTGGATTGGTGTATGATGTGTGTCCAGTCACTGAAGTCACCCCCTGCAGTTGTCCCATACAGTTCCTGGTTATTTACTAGCTACCCTGGAGGACAAAGTAAATTCCACACCTCACTATGCCACCATCTTGCCCTGCAATTTGCTTTGCTTTTAATGAATTAACTTTAATGTCTAAACACTCAAAAATCTTAAGTCTATGTACAAAGGACCAGGACATGGCTTTCCCCTACTGTGATTTGGTACATTATGTTGGGAGTATGGGGACAAGAATTGTTCCTGCATTTGGAGTACAACTGTATACTAAAACTGGTTCCAAGGACCACATCCCCTCCAAACATACCTATTCTTTCATGTATTGCCGGGGACTTTAGCACACAAAATCAACAGCAACTTATGACAATAGCCTATGAGACCTTCCAATTTTTCAGCAAGGGCCTCTGTGTTCTCTGTTTTATGGGTCTATTTCTCATCTTTAATACTCTCTTACTTCTTGGGCCAAGTTCATATATCCTGACACTTTATGAAGGTGAACTTTAGCTTTGGTCCAGGAAGATTATGGAATCTTTGGTCCAGGAAGATTTTAAAAACAAAAACAAAAAACATAGTCTAGCATTTTTCAAACAATTTTGGCGTCTGCCAATACCCTTCACTTTGTAGAATTCCTGATATTTTCCAGCTCTAAATACCTAGAGTATTGTAAGGTTGTGTTCATGGTTTTCTTGTCTTGGTATAGCTGGAAAGGAAAGACAATATTTCTTGTTTATATTCTGCAAGAGATTCTGTTTTAAGGAAGGAAAAATGACCTTATAAACTCTAACAATTGCTAACAACAATTGTAAATTATTTTTTGGTGTTTCTATATTTTGTTGGACTAGAAAAATGTACAGCATAGTGCTTAAGAATGTTAGCCAAGCCCACGAGTTCAAATCCTGACCCACCACTTATTATCTGCATGGCATATTACTATCCCTCCTGGGACTTCCAGTTTACTTCACTTCTCATGACTGTGAACCCATAAGGCTTGTTGTAGCCAATGATACCAAGAGAGCATGATACATGGGAAAGTCTGCTCCTTCCAGCCTCTCAGGGATGGTGGAAAGGGAAAAAGGGAGAAAGAAAGAGAATTGCAATTACAGCAGATGAGAGTCTTGATTTTCTCCTCTTTGAAGACTGCTTAAAAGCTCCTGGTATGCAGTCAATGTTAGCAAAGCTGAGCAGTCAAGAGAAATTAGCTCATGAATTGTGCAGACTCAGTCTTGAATGCCACTAGGGCAATCACCTACCAGGGGAATAGAAACTTTCTGAGAAAGCTTCATGAGGAAAGGGCACAGAGGCAGAAAATTCGGACAATGTTTCTTTGCTTCCACAGGCATAGTTAATTGCACCCCTTTCTCTATATATGTAGATTCTAATTAAAGGAAAGAAGCATGACATAGAGAGGATGTCTCAAATACTTTTTTTCTCGGGGAGACTGATAATTTCTTGAAAGGATTTTTTGCATGAAACCATTGGATTAAACATCTCTACCAATCAGCAGGTAGGAGCCTTTCTTGGGACTGTGCTGCAAAGCCTTCCCTATCCAATCCCTCTTCCTTCCCCCTGTCCTTTCACAGGTTCCAGACCTACATTGTTGTCTGAACACCATATGTACCTTCTCCTGCTTCTTCCCACCCAAAATCTCTTGCAGTCTAATTTCATGTCTAGGTCTGGTCCAACACAATCTCTCTTACTATATTAGTAAGCTAGTCATTAAATGTTAGTACAAATTATACAGTTACTCACTAAAGACATGCATATAAAATTTTTTTAAGTGCACCAGAATTCTGGAAATCAGCTTTTCTGTTTCCCCAGTACCTGGCTAAAATTTATTGAATGAGTGAACCAATGAGGTGCAGTCTAGTATTGTGGAAAGAACTTCAGGCTGAAAAAGACCTTACAATTTAGCTATTGATTAGCTAAGATATTAGGCAGGCACTTACTTTCTCTGATCTTCATTTTCCTCAAGTGTAAAAAAGGAATTACCACATTTCCCTCCTACAATTTGTTTTAAGGATTAACTGAGATCTAAGATGCCTTGTGCACACTGGGAACATAGTATGTCCTCAAAATCCCAAGAAATAGAAGCTTTTTGCTTTCTTGCTCCTAAATTCCAAGTAGTACTCTTTTGAAAAATTTAAACTTCATAATTTCTACTTATCATTACTGACCTCATTCTTCACAGCCCTCATTAAATATGCTAAATCATTATTTTGCTTTGACTGTTTTCCCTGAAACTTTCCCTACAGATCTGTCAAGTAGTTTGGACTCATGACTGCATTGCCCACAGTGGGCCTACTTGGAATCTAGTAAACATTTAGACTTACAACACTACCTGTTTTAGTTTGCTAATGCTGCTGTAGTGCAATATATAAAAAATGGGTTGACTTTTATAAAGGGAATTTATTAAGTTACAAGTTTACAGTTCTAAGGCCATAAAAATGTCAAAACTAAGGCATCCAGAGAAAGACACCTTAACTCAAAAAGTATGGCCAATGTCTGTCACATGGGAAGTCACTTGGCTAGCATCTGTTGGTCCTTGTTCCTGGCGCCATTGCTTCCAGCTTATGATTCTAGTGGCTTCTTCTCTAAGTGTCTGTGGGTCCTGACTTAGCTGCTCTGGGGCAAAACTCGGGGTTTCATCTCTTTGCATAGCATCTCCCCAGGTCAAAGATTTTTTTTTTTTTGGTTCTGGCTATTTCCGTGAGTCCTTGATTAACACCTAGGCTACATCTATTGGCACTCCAAGCATCTCCAAATGTTTGTGGTTCTGTTGGATCTGAAGCTACTGTGTTTTCTCCAAAATGTCTCCCCTTTGAAAGGACTCCGGTAAACTAATTAATACCCATCCTGAATGGGCAGAGTCACATCTTCCTCTAATGAAAAAGGTCACAGTTCCTCTAATTGGGTATGTCACATCTCCATGGAAGTAATCTAATCAAAAGACCTCACCCACAATTGAGTGCATCAATCTTCATGGAAACAATGTAATCAAAGGTTTCACTTTAAACAATAGGTCTGAACCCAGGGGATTGAAAGTAAATGGCGTTTCTGGGTGCAAAATAGTTTCAAACCAGAATATTACCTTAGGCCACCAAGATATGAGGCACCTGGCTTACCAGGAAGGCAGCATCAACTATGCTTCTTCTTCAGATTCTTTGCTTACAGCTCAGGTTCTAGGAGAAGAGATAGGTGTCAGGAAAAGTGCACCACCCTAGATTAAAAGTCTCATGACCCACAGGAGTCAATTCTTGTAATAATTTCATAGACATAGGTTCCAGGGTTGATTCAAGGGACAAGCACTTTACAAGAGTCACTACCCTCAGGGAAGCCCAAAGTTTATGTCCCCCCCCATGAGATTTTTATAGTTCACTTATAGTTCCTTCCAGTTCAGATGAAACTCTCCAATCAGGGGTCATTTTTTTGCCTAGAAACATAGTTGATATTTGTGCTGGTTTTAAAATATTATGTACCCCAGAAAAGTCATGTTTTAATCTTGATTCAGTCTTGTGGGGGCAGCCATTTCTTTTAATTCTAATTCAATACTGTAGATTGGAAACTTTTGATTAGATTATCTCCACAGAGCTATGATGCACCCAATTATGTGTGTGACCTTTGGGTTAGATGGAGATGTGACTCCACCTATTCCAAGTGGGTCTTAATTAGTTTACTAGAGTCTCTAAAAGAGGAAACATTTTGGAGAAACAACAGAAATGATAGAAGCCTCAGAGCCAACAGAGCCCATAGCTGACACAGATGCTGACACTTGTGGAACAAAGACACAGATGTTTGGAGATGCTTGGACCTCAGAAGATATTGCCATGAGGATGCTAAGTAGGCCCAAACCTAGAGAGAGCCAAGGAAAGCCAAGATATGAAAGCCAGCTCTGGAGAAGCAAAGTGGAGAATGCCCATAGGAACAGAGCCTGAGGACATTAGAGCCCAGAAGCAAAGGAACAGCAAATGCCAGCCACATGACTACCCAGCTGACAGAGCTGTTCCTGACCCATTGGTCTTCCTTGAATTAAAATATCTTTACCTGGATGTCCTTGTTTGGACTATTTATTGGCTTAGAACCATAAACTTGTAACTTATTAAATTCCCTTTTTAAAAGCTGTTCTATTTCTGGTATATTGCATTCTAGTAGCTTTTACAAACTGGAACAATGTTCTTACTCTCATCAGTTTGCCATAGAGAGCAGAGAAGGTTTAGCTGAAGGTCAAATTTTGATGCAGAGAAAGGCTTGATCTTTTCCCACACTGACCCTTTTATAAAGGAACGTCTGACAGAATCAGCTTATTAATCATGCCACCCAAGTTGATAACACCTTAATTATAGCATCTCCTGCTATTAAGAATTGACATATTGTGATGGTGTCTGTTACTGCCTGTGTTAGTCAGGGTTCTCTAGAAAAACAGAAACAGAAGAGAAATCTGTAAATATGAGATTTATAAGGAGGTCTCATGTAATCTTGGGAATGTAAGCGTCCAATACCCATAGGGCAGGCTGTGAAGGTGATGGCTTGGATGAAGTCTGGACAAACTCCACAGGAGCAGCTTGCTGCCTGAAGAAGTAGTGGAATAGTGTACTTCCTAAAAAGCCTTCAGCTGATTGGATTATTTCATTTTGGTAGACATGCAGTAGTAGATTACAGATGTAATCCACCACAGATGCAATCAACTGACTGATGATTTTAATCAACTACCATGAAATATCCTTATACTAATGGTCACGTCAGTGCTTGCTTGACTAGGCAACTGGGCATAATCATTTGGCCAGGTTGGCACTGGAATCTTACCATCACACTGCCCAATACTGGGTTTCTGTCTTCCTTGGATTAGAGGGAGATGTGACTCCACCCATTCCAGGTGGGTCTTGATTAGTTTACTGGAATTCTTTAAAAGAGGGAACATTTTGGAGAAAGCTTCAGAATGACAAGAGAACCATAGAGTCCACCAGCCAGTGACCTTTGAAGATGAAGAAGGAGAATGCCCTCAGGGATCTTCGTGAAGCAAGAGGCCTGGAGGGGAAGCTAGTAGATGTCACCATGTTTGCGATATGCCTTTCCAGTTGAGAGAGAAACTCTGAACTTCATTGGCCTTTTTTGAGTGAAGGTAACCCCTTGTTGGTGCCTTAATTTGGACATTTTTATAGACTTGCTTTAATTGGAACTTTTTCTTGGCCTTAGAGCTATGAACAAATAACTTATTAAACTCTGCTTTTTAAAAGCCATTCTAGTTCTGGTATATCACATTCCAGCAGCTAGCAAACTAGAACAGACACCATGAATTTACTCCCCTCTTTTGATCTGGCTATCATCACATTTTAGCTCCTTCTTGTGTATCCTTACATAAATTTGGTAACGGGTTTTTGTATGCTTTACCTTGATGCTGATTTGTCAATCTATATATAGTTACATCCAGATTGTGTCTTGGTTTTATCAAGCTGCTAGAGTAGACAAAAGATACCACACTCTTGCACCTTTCTATAGCCCTCATTGATATCATTTGCCAGATATTTCAGAGGAATTCAGGAAATGAGATGCTTAGCTTCTTGCCCCCTAAAACTATAACTAAAGCATTACTATGAATCTGGTACCAGAGTACTCTGATTGACAGTTAAATACCTAAGAATAAATAGCCATATGTGTTCTAACCATAAGCCAAGATCTATAAGGGAAATGTGAAATGGCAGACATTTATCTTCCAAGCAAAAATATAACATGGTGAATTAAATAGGGCACAGTAAATTCTTATGGCACAGATCTATGTAGGTGACTGATGAGAGAATGCAAAGTAAAGGAATCATGAAAGGATGTGTCTTTCTCAAGCACATGGATGTGTCTTGAATTTGCACTATTTAGATAAATATGAATTATTGTTGGGAGTTAAGGGTGAAAGAGTGCTACTGGCGTGGTCAGAATGACAGATGGAGAAAATGGCTGCAATAGAAATACATTATAGGGTAGAGAGAAGTTTTATCCAGCTAATTCATGGATGTGTAGGTATAGATGGGGGAGGTGGGACTAGAAGGGAGGTATGGAAATTCCAACCATATTCTGTGGTTGCCGTTAAGAAAAGTTATGTAAAACAGTGACAGAAACAATGACAGCCTGGAGCTATTTAATTTTGATTTGGGGTCTTTGGAGTCTGAGAAGACTCTTCCTTCTTGCCCTCCTGCTTTTAGAGGAGTGGGTTCCCAGGTTCACCTAAGCTTGTTTCAATTAGACATTTCTATGAAAAACAGGACACAAAGGAAGAAGTAGTAATGCAATCCTTAGAAGATTTGCATCCCAGTAAAAGCAGCTAGCTCTTAGCCAACTAATGGTTCATTTGCTATGCTGGGAAAATTTTCAAAAAGAGACATGTTTCTTGGCTGGACACTGGTGCCTACTTATATATTTCAGTATTTCTCTTGCTAACACTATTAGCACCACAACAACTGAATCCTCAGTGTGTAAAGATGTCTGTGATACTCTTTTCCTTTTTTATTGCTGCAGCAATTTTAAATTCTGTAGGACTCATTGTGAACCTCTTTATTGCAATGGTCACTTTCAAGAATTGGGCCAAAAAGCACAGACTCTCCTCTTCTGATAGGATCCTCTTCAGCTTGGCCATCACCAGACTTCTTATATTGGGACTGTTTGTACTGAACATTATCTTCTTCTTCACCTATGAGTATGCTAAAAGGTCAGTCTGTGTGCGAAAGTTTTTTCTGTTCTGTTGGATGTTTTTGGACTCTTGTGGTCTCTGGTTTGTGACCTTGCTCAACACTTTGTATTGTGTGAAGATTACTAACTTCCAAAACTCAGCATTTCTCCTTCTGAAAAGGAAACTCTCCCCAAAGATCCCCAGGATGCTGCTGGCCTGTGTGCTGATTCCTGCCTTCATTACTCTCCTGTATGTTGTGCTCAGCAAAACATCTGTCTTTCCTGAGTCTGTGACCAGCATAAATGGCACAGTATTAGACATCACTGATGATGTCTCATCTTTGGTGACCTTCTTAGTCCTGAGTTCATTTCTCCAGTTCATCATTAATGTAACTTCTGCTTCCTTGTTAATAAATTCCTTGAGGAGACATATACAGAAGATGCAGAAAAGCACCACTAAGTTTTGGAGTCCCCAGACGGAAGCTCATGTAGGTGTTATGAAGCTAATGATTTATTTCCTCATCCTCTACATTCCATATTCAGTTACTAACCTGCTCTCTTATCTTTCTTCTTTTGCAAAGATGAGTTTGGGAGCCAGAAGCATTTGTATTATTATTTCCACTCTTTACCTTCCAGGACATTCTGTTCTAATTGTTCTCACACATCCCAAACTGAAAGTAAAAGCAAAGAAGATTTTGCATTTCAACAAATAGGGTAGCATCACCCCATGGTTTGGGAGCTAGATTTTCCCTGTTAGTATTTTCCAATGGTCTGAGGAATTCATTTTTGTAGTTTCTGATCTGATATCCTAGGTCTTTGGGTGCCTATATCTCAATTCATTCTGCATTATTTGGGTGAACATTTTAAAATTAGATGTTTTTTCTTAAGGAAATTGTGTGAGGAATTACTTAACATGTATTTTTCATGGGCATGCAATCTCTGGATAGCATAAATTTCTCCATTGTTCCATTAGCTTTGAAGTAACCGAAACAATACTGTATCATATATATTATTGCATCTTGGTGGTTTAGCTGATGAACCCAGTGTGGTATCAGCGATGGATAAGTGGTCATGCCAGCCATTAGATTGTCTTAAAGGACAGGCAAGAGGATGCTAAGAGAAAACGAAGAGAAAGGCCTCAGGAGAAAAGGGAGGAAAGAGAAAGGTGAAAGGGAATAAGTACACACTGAGAGACAAGACAGAAAAGGGTCCTCAAACTTGTTGGGTATTTTAAACAGGTATTAGTACAAAGAAACTTAAGATCTGAATTTTCAGACTCATTCTGGAAAGGAAGGGGTAGGGCCAAAGTTAATACGTAGAGGGAGGTAATTGAGTATTAAAGAATCACAATCCAAAATGGCTGCAAGTTTCTGCAAATTCAGGAGGTAGTTTAAGGCCAAAAGCAAGTGCTAAATAATGAAATTAACAAAAACAGTGCAAATTTAAGAAGCACTGTAACTCACCATATGATCTAAAATTCAGTGAAAGCCAAAAGGAGTCATTGAACAGGCTGAGGGAGACCTTGACTTTTGGTAATCTGTTGAAAGATTTGTGCACAGATTTGTATGGGCATTAAATAATTCTGGAGAAAGCTGTTTCTGGGGTTATAGTAGGTGGACTGTGGCTATAGAGAAATGGGAATCTGAAAACAAGTTTTGGATAGCAGAATTTTGACTAGAATATTCAGTTAAAGTTTTCAAATCCAATATTTTATGCTGTAAAACTTGGAGGTTTTCATCATGTTAAATCTTAGCATAGGAGATAAAAGGATTACTGATAATAATTAAATATACTCTGTGAAATAAGAATTATAGATGAGTGACAGAACTCATATACCCATTCTCTTTCTTTCTCTATTACAGTAGTAGTATTTTTAGTTGTCCAGATTAAAGCTCCACATCTATGTCTGCTGAAAGAGTTTGAGCAGAAGCAACATGTGTAATTTATTGGCAGTGCCCCTCGAATAGGCATGCTCTTTCTTCCCCTTTTTTGTTTTCTACTTTTCCCCTTCCCGTGAGCTGGAGTGCTGATGTAATGCCTGACCATCTTGAACCAGGTAAAGGAAGTTAATTCCTGGGGATCATCTTAGATTTGGCTCTGTGATCCCTGACTGTGCAGCTCCCACACCAGCTCTGGACCACTTATGCCGAAATTCCAGGACTGTTCATGAGAAATAAATATCTTTCTGCTACCTTAGTTAACCACATGTGTTCCAGAAAAGGCTATATCATAAATGTGTACAATAATATATATCTTTATGTGGATTACATGTAGTTATTTACAATCTTATAGTCAAAGAGTATTTTAAATGGCCTGGAAAATGCTCATCATATATTAAGTGAAAACAAAATTATATGCAATATAATATCAATTTTTATAAAAAAATATATATACAAGAAAAAAGCCTGGAAGTAAATATACAAAAGTACAAATGGCAATTATTTTTACTTTATTTTATTTTTTATTTTTTGCATGGGCAACCACTGGGAATCGAACTGGGGTCTCCAGCATGGCAGATGAGAACTCTGCCACTGAGCCACCGAAGCCTGCCCAGCAATTATTTTTTAATGAAAAATTTTAGGTAATTTTTTTTTACATTTTCTAAGATATCTATGGTGAACATACATTTGTCTTGTAATCAGATAAAACATATTTTGAAAATATAAATTATGTGCAGTTCATTTATTTGTCCATGTATTTGCCATAAATAATATATGGAGTGATTCTGATATTAATAACCAGTTTCTCCTCACTGGTGAATAAGCTTTGTGAGATTACGTGAATAAAATTTCTTCTGCTATGTCTGGATTATTTTTCTTGTATTTGCTAAATTCAGCTAATTCTTTTCTTAGCTATCCTACATTATTTTCATTTTTTCCCCATCTGGGCTGATTGTGCTGCCTTGCCTTAGGGCCATTGTTGCTATTTAAACAAAGTCTTGAATCTTTGCTTATGTACTTGCTCTAAGTCCTCTTTGTGTGTGTTTTTAGCCATGCTATGGCTTTAGAGTGTTGCTGGTTCTAATATGCTTGCTAAATATCTGTCATTAATTAAGAACATGCATTTTTAATGAAGATGTTATAGCTTACAGGCTCTCTAAAATAAGTACTCAATATACTGCATCTTCCTCTATGCTCTGTTTATTGTAGAAAAGGGAGGGATATTTTAAACTCTGTTAAAGAGAGTCACTTTCCTGAGTGAGTGGTGGGTTCCATGACATTGTCTATATAACATCAAGACCATCCATTGAGGTTGCTATGACTAAGCGATATTACCATTTACCTTTTAATTACTACATGCACAAGACTGTATAAACTTCATTTTTACATGTTATTTTATTGGGTACTCAACATTGTAATATAGGTTTTTAAATCCCTATTATATATATGAGAAAACTGAAGCACAAAAAGGTGAGCCTCAAATGGCTCATGAGAGTAAAACTAGTACAGGGTAGATCTTGGTCTCCAATTACAGTATTCTGGTTCTAAAGTCCAAATCTCTCTCTACTCTATCACACAATGGGTGGAAAGATAGAGGGACAGCTTTGTAATTACATGTCCATATATGCCTTGCTTCTTTCAGTCAATGTTAATGCTTTCAAGTTCATCTGTATTGACTCATTTGACTCTTAGCTTGATCATGCAATGTTATGGTAAAACTTCAGTCCCCTAAGTTTCTTCTGGAAAATAAAAATTCTCAAATTGTTAAAAACGTAATTCTTATACATTCAGTGAATACTGAGTTTTATTTAACTTTTAATCAACTTTTTGCAGCATATTTTATTATCATATTTTATTTTACAGAAAAGTTGCAAAGACAGTACAGAGTTTCCATACTCTCCTTGCTTAATTTCCCCTAATGTTGACATTTTACATTACCATGGTACACTTTTTTAGGACCTCTCAGTGGTCAGAGTCAGGAACTATATGTGGGTTAACTCATGTATACATACCTATCAATAATTATTTCTTATCCATGTATATATATGTAAACATAAATTCATACTCTGTTTCTGACTCTAATCTAGTACCACAAGGTTCATTCTAGCCTTCCCACTTGCTTATCTGTAACTTCCCTTTGACTCTGGAAGAGCTGACTCCTGCCATTTGTCATCCATTTACTTATTTGTTTATATTCCTGTGTACATGCAGCAACAGTTTCAGAATACCTAATCCCTATCCCCATGAGAAAGAAATTTACCAATTATAGTACAGTATTTATGTACTGTTCCTTTTGTTAATTTTCCCTTACAGATTTCATTCAAAATACTATTTTCAAAAGTTAATTACGGGTGGGCAATGGTGGCTTAGTGGCAGAATTCTCCCTGGCCATGCCAGAGACCCAGGTTTGATTCCCGGAGCCTGCCCATGCCACCCCCCCCCCCCCGCCAAAAAAGAAGTTAATTATGTCAGCTCCTTTTTTCTTCACCCCCTTTAGTGAGGTTATGTTATACGTTTGTAATATAGTTAGATCCATTTGTCAGTCTGAATTTCATCCTGAAATCCCCTAACATTCTGGTTGATTATACATTAAATTTCATTCTTCACCGTGTATGGTTTCTTGAGTTTTAACAAGGAACATACATATAGAGTTATATATGTGCCACCACAAACCATCTAGAGTAGTTCCATCACCCTAACAATTTCTTAAGCTTCCCATTTTAAGTCAATCATATTCCCCTTTCCAACACCTGTCAACTTTAGACCTTTTTCTATCCTATAGTATTTTGCCTTTCCCAGAATGTCAGCTGAATAAAATCATACAATGCTTCTGTATAAGTTATGAATAAAATCATGCAATTCTGCTATATTATTGTATGAATAAAATCATACAATGCTATTCTTTTATTTATCAAAATGAACTTAGCATTCATTTATGAACTTAAGAATGAACTTGTTTCAATAGCTTATTCCTTTTCATCACTGAATAATATTTCATTGTGTTGATGTGCCATGTTTTGTTTATCATTCACCTGTAGAAGGACATCTTGGTTGTTTCCAGTTTTTATCAAAACTTCTGCAAAGATTCCATAAACTATATTTACAGGCTGGTGTGGGAATATAATTTTTTTTAAGTTCACTTGGGTAAATTTTTAACAGCATGATTTCTGGGTTCTATGGCAAGGGAAGGTTATGTTTAACTTTTTAAGACCCCTTTATAAGACCCTGACAAACTGTTTTTCAAAGTTACCATACTCTTTTGCATTACTATCAGCAATGAATGAGAGTTTCTGATGCTCTGCATCCTTGCCAGAATTTGGTATTGCCAGCTTTCTGGATTTTGACCATTATAGGTATGAAATGATATCTCATTACAAATGATCTTTCTTTGTGCTAATTTTCTCTGTGTATATTTGAAGTGTCTGTTCAAATATTTTGACAATTTAAATAATTTTTTTTATTGTCGAGTTTTGAGTCTATATATTCTGGATATGAGATCTTTATCAGATTTATGATTGTGCTGGCTTGAAAGGCCCCCTAAGAAAAGCCATGTTTTGATATAAATCCCATTTTATAAAGGTAGAATAATCCCTATTCAATACTGTATGTTTGAAACTGTAATTAGATCATCTCCCTGGATGATGTGATTTAGTCAATAGTGGTTGTTAAACTGGATTAAGGGATGACATGTCTCCACCCATTTGGGTGGGTCTTGATTGGTTTATTGGAGTCCTATAAAAGAGGAAATATTTTGGAGAATGAGATTCAGAGAGAGCAGAACGATGTAGCCATGAGATGCCGAGAGTCCATGAGCCAGCAATCTTTGGAGATGAAGAAGGAAAATGCCTCCTGGGGAGCTTCATGAAACCAAAAGCCAGGAGAGAAAACTAGCAGATGATGCCATGTTCGCCATGTGCCCTTCCAGATGAGAGAGAGAAGCCCTGACTGTGCTTGCCATGTGCCTTCTCACTCGAGAGACCCTGAACTTCATCCGTCATCTTGAATCAAGTTATCTTTCCCTGGATACCTGTGACTGGACATTTCTATAGACTTGTCATTGGGGCATTTTCTTGACCTTAGAACTGTAAACTAGCAACTCATTAAATTTCCCCTTTTTAAAAGCTATTCTGTTTCTGGTATATTGCATTCCAGCAGCCAGCAAACTAGAACAATAATTTTCAAATATTTTCTCTTATTCTCTAGTTTGTCTTTTTTTTTTGGTGGGGTGGTGGTGGTGGTGGTGGCACATGGGCCAGGAATTGATGTGCATGGCAGGCAAGCATTCTACCACTTAACAACCCGTGCATCTGCTGCCCTTATTCTCTTAAAAGTGTCTTTCACAGAGCAAAAGTTTTATATTTTGATAAAGTACAATTTATCAATTTTTTATTTCATGGATCATGCTTTTGATGGTGTATTCAAAATCTCATCACCAAACCATGGTCATGCAGATTTTTGCCTGTGTTTTCTTTTAGAAGAATTATTGTTTTGTTTCACATGCAGGTCTATGAGTTAATTTTTATAAAAGTGTGAGGTAAGTTTCAAGGTTTTTTTTAGCTTGTGCCCTTACATGTCCAATGCTTCCAGAGCCAATTGTTGCAAACACTTTTCTTTCTCTATTGAAATGCCTTAGAGTCAGGGAAGAAACATTTTTTACTACATCAAGGGAGGATAGCAACCATGGTTTGCAGGTGTTGGGGTCACCAACAAAAGAACAACTCAGTGAAGGCAATGGATGGAACAATGCTTTACTCATACAGAGGAGACAGTGCATGGTCAGATTCAGTAGTAGGTATTGGTCTTGATCTACAGCTCATGCAGGGAGATGGTATGTATGTACCCCTCTTGTGCTGCAAGTGAAGGACCTCACTCCTTCCTCACTAGCAATAGATGCAGCAGTGGGGTGGACAGGTATCATAAAATCTCCCATTTGGCCAAGTAGTCTCCAGGAATGTTTACATATGCTCAGGAGAAAAGGAGAAGGAATGGGCCATAGAACACTATCTATTACGGGATATGTTTGTGCAGTTTGAAAAGATTTATGTACACTAGAAAAGCCATGATCTAATCCTAAGCAATCTTGACGGAGCAATCATTTCTCTTAATCCCTATTCAGCACCATGGTCTGGAAACTTGATTGTATTATCTCCCTGGAGATGTGACTTGATCAAGAGTGGTTGTTAAAGTGGATTAGGTGGAGATATGTCTTCACCCATTCTAGGTGGGTCTTGATTAGTTTACTGGAATCCTGTGAAAGAGGAAACATTTTGGAGAAAGCTTGAGAATTTGAGAAGGCTGAGAATGCCACAGCACCATGAAGCAGAGAGTCCACTAACCAGTGACTTTTGGAGATGAAGAAGGAAAAAATGCCTTCCTGGGAGCTGGAGAGGCAGCTAACTGATGATGTTGTGCTTGCCACGTGCCCTTCCAGCCAAGAGAGAAACCCTGACCATGTTTGCCATGTGCCTTTCCACTTGTGAGAGAAACCCTGAACTTCATCAGCCTTCTTAAATCAAGGTTTCTTTCCCTGGATGCCTTATATTGGACATTTCTAGGACTTACTTTAACTGGAACATTTCTATGGCCTAGAAACTGTTAACTTGCAACTTATTAAATCCCCCTTTTAAAAAGCCATTCCACTTCTGGTGTATTGCATTCTGGCAGCTAGCAAACTAGAACAGTGTTTTATGACAAGGGGCCCCAAGGAGGGAGTCAGGCCACATTCATCATCCATTCTGGGTATCAAGGTGGCACATCTGATCCCAAGCGCCAGGCTTATTTGTGAGCTGCAGGGAAAGGCAGCAGGCTCCACCTGGGCTGTTCTCTTCTGTTCTTAGCACTTTTTGAAAAATAAGCTGACTATATTTTGTGTGTCTATTACTAGACTCTATTCTATGGGTCTATTACTAGACTCTATTCTGTTCCATTTATCTGTGTGTGCTGCTTTCATCAGGTTGTCTTAATTACTGTAGCTTCATAGTAAGGCTTGAAATTGGAAAATATGAATCCTTTGTTCTTCATTTTCAGAACTGTTATAGCTATTCTAGTTACTTCTTTTAGGCTTTTGAATCAGCTTATAGGTGTCTACCAAAAAAGCTTCCTGGCATTTTGATTGGTATCACACTGAATTTATAGATCAATTTGTGAAGAACTTACATGTTAATATTATTGAGTCTTCCAGTTCATGAATACGGTATATTTTGTAGTTTATTTAGATCTTTGGTTTCATTCATCAGTATTTTGTACTTTTCAGTGTATATATATCCTCCATATATTTTGCTAGATTTATACTTAAGATCTTCAGTTTTTTTGGTGCTATGGTAAACGTTAGCTTTTTTTAAAATTTTAAATTCCAGTTGTTAATTTTTGGCATATAGAAATGCAATTGACTGTTGTATTTTGACTTGGCATTTGGTGACCTTGCTAAATTCATTTTATTAATTCCAGGTGCTTTTTTTTTTTAATTTGGTATATTCTTTAGGATTTTCTACATGGTCATGTTGTTTGTGAATAAGATCAGTGCAATATCTTCCTTTCTGATCTGTATGCCTTTTAGTCATTTTTGTTTTCTTTTGCACTAGCTAGGACTTCTAGTACAATGTTGCATAGGAATGTTGAGGGAAAGTGTCTTTACCTTTTTCCCAGTTGTGAGGAGAAAATGTTTACTCTTTCACCATTAAGATTGAAATTTGCTGTAGTTATTTTCTAGATGCCCTTTATTAGAAAAGGAGGTTCCATTTTATTCCAGTTTCCTGAGAGTTTTTATTTGAAATCTCAAATAAAACATTAAACATTAAAATTTTTAAGTAATTTCTTTTGGATGATCTCATGTTTCTTCTTAGTTAGTCTGTAAATATGGTAAAATATATTGATAATTTTTGAATGCTGAACCAGTCTTGCATTTCTGGGATGAATCCCTCATGATTATGATTAATGTCTTTTTTCATGTATTGCTGAATACATGATCTGTGTTTTTCTATTCTTGAAATGTCATTAAAATTTTGGTAGTAGAGAATGCTGGTTTCATAAAAATTATTTGGGAAGTGTTCCCTCATCTACTTTTTGGAAGAGATTGCATAGAATTAGTATTATTTCTTGCTTTAAACATTTGGTAGAATTAAATTGTGAAACCATGTGGACAGAGTTTTCTTTTTTGAAAAGTTTTTAACTATATATTAAATTTCTTAATAAATAGAAAGCTATTCAGGTTAATTCTTTCTCTGAGTATTTTGGTAGTTTTTGTCTTTTAAAGAGTTGGTCCATTAAATCTAAATTATTGAGTTTATGGTCATAGAGTTAGTAATATCCCCTTTGTATTATTAGTGAGTGATCTCTAAAGAAACAGAACCAACAGGAGATATCTGTAAATATGAGATTTATAAAGGAGTTTCATGTAACCGTGGGAATGGAAGAACCCAAAATCTGTAGGGCAAGCTGTGAACCTGGCAGCTCCAATGAAGGGTCTGGATGAACTCCACAGGAGAGGTTCACTGGCTAAAGAAGCAGTGAAAAAGTCTCTCTTCTTCCTTAAATGGCTTCAGTTGATTGGATTATCCCACTGATGGGAGACACGCCTGGTTGATCACAGATGTTATCAGCCACAGATGCAATTAGTTGACTAAAGATTTAATACATCATCCTTCCGGTTTCTTAACCAGCATGAAATGTCCTTGCAGCAATGGTCAAGCCAGTGCTTGCCTGACCAGACAGCTGGCCATAACCACTTAGCCAAATTATCACCAGAACCTAACCATCATAGTCCACCCATTGTCAACTTGGTAGTTATATACATCATCTTGAAACATGCTTGATTTCCACATAGAACACAAGAACAGAACACAATAATATGTTTCACCTAGCAATACTAGTTTAGTATTTCCAGTCCCACATACAATTGGAAATGTACTATATCTCTCCAGAATAGGGTGCAAGTCCTTAAGATAGATTCACTCTTAAACTTTATATCCTATGACTTAAATACTATAACATGAACAATACACTTATGCCATATAAGATGAAAACAGGATATTTGCCTATATATAAATGTAAACATACTCATAACAAAATAGGGAGGAAATGTTCATACAATCACGGTCCTTATTTCTGTAACTGATCATATGGTCATAGTTCATATTTATCACTACCTTCTCCTACTACCTATTCTGTATTCCCTTTGCCCTCAGCAAGCACTTCAGCTGGCTGTTTTTCTTTGCCACGTGGGGTGGACCCAAACCTTCACTCCTGAAGTTTCTAGGCCATTGGTAGTACTGTCCAGATGGGGTCATTGCAGTTTTTGATTGACTTTAATCACAGGTCATGGTAGTACTAAGAGACACCCTAGGGGATCTCTTGTATTCCAGGAAAACTCTTCTTTACCTCTATTGTGTAGTTGCAGTCCTATTCCCCCTTGATAGTCAGGATGAATCACTCCAGACAGAACAGTAATCCCCTTTTGTGTGTGTTGATTTAGTGGCATGAACAGCTCTAAGAGACCAGGTAGCAGTCTTAACTTCCAGTTCAATAGAATCATTGTGTCTCCTCTTCCTTTTTGGGACAAAGATCTGTAGACCAGCATAGCTTAAGGTTTCAGGGACAGGAAGCAAAAATTTTCCAAGTGGCTCACTAGGGGTATGTTCTAGTTTGCTAGCAGCTGGAATGCAACACACCAGAGATGGATTGGCTTTTAATAAAAGGGGATTTATTTTGTTAGTTCTTCAGAGGAAAGGCAGCTAACTTTTCACTGAGGTTCTTTCTTACATGGAAGGCACAGGATGGTCTCTGCTGGTCTTCTCTCCAGGCCCCTGGGTTCCAACAACTTTCCCCGGGGTGACTTCTTTCTGCATCTCCCAAGGCCTGGGCTGAGCTGCGAGTGCTGAGATGAGGAATGCTGAGCTGCTAGGCTGTGCTATGTTGTGCTGTCTCATTTAAGCACCAGCCGATTAAGTCAAATGCCACTCATTGCAGCAGACACGCCTCCTAGCCAACTGCAGATGTAATTAGCAACAGATGAGGTTCATGTACCATTGGCTTACATCCGCAGCAACAAGACTAGGTATGCTCACTTGGCCAAGTTGACAACTGAATCTAACTAACACAGTGTGAAAAAATGGTGCCACTCCCATTTGCACGCCTTGATAACTGGACCCATGGATCCTGGCTGTGGGAGAAACAGAACCATACATTCAGAGCATATACTAGCCTCCTGGAGAACATTCTCTCAGGCCTGCAAGGTATTGCCACCATAACTGGGTCTTCAAAAGTCCATTCCAACATTCTATCACCCCAGCTACCTTTCAATGATGGGAAACATGGTAAGACCAGAGAATTTCATGAGCATGTGCCCTTTCCTGCAATTCATTTGCTGTGAAGTGGGTTCCTTGATCAGAAGCAATGCTGCATGGAACACAATAACGGTGGATAAGGCATTCTGTAAGTGTAATGGTAGTTTTTGTGGAAGCACCACATGCAGGGAGGGCAAACCCATGTCCAGAGTATGTGTTTATTCCAGTTAGAACAAATTGCTACCCCTGCCATTATGGATGTGATCCAATGTAATCAATCTGCCACCAGGTAACAGGCTGATCACTTCAGGGAATGGTGCCATATTGGGGACTGAATGTGAGTCTCTGCTGCAGCAGATTGGGCACTCAGCAGTGCTTGTAGCCAAGTTGGCCTTGGTGAGTGGAAATCCAAGTTGCTGAGCCCATGTGTACTGGTTTGAAAGCATTTATGTATCCCAGAAAAGCCATGCTTTCATCCTGATCCAATCTTGTGGGAGAAGTCATTTTTTTTAATACTGACTCAATTATCTAGGTTGGAAACTCTCAATTAGATTATCTCCATGGAGATGTGACACACCTAATTATGGGTATGATTTATTTTTTTAGATGGAGATGGGACTCCATACATTCCAGGTGAGTCTTGATTAGTTTACTGGAATCCTTTAAAAGAGGAAACATTTTGGAGAGTATCAGAAATGACAGAGGCCTCAGAGCCAACAAAAATTTCGCAATAGAGTTAAACCACATGTGGACACGTGGAGAATAGCAACACAGATGTTTGGAGATGTTTGGAGCCCAATGGACATTACCATGACATGTTAAGCAGGCCAGAACCTTGAGAAAGCCAAAATAAGCCAAAAGATAAAAACCAGCCCTGGAGAAATAAAGTGAAGAACCACCACAGGAACAGAGACTAAAAGCAACAGAGCTCAGGGGCAAGGGACCAGCAGATGCCAGCTATGTGACTACTCCATTGACAGAGGTGTTTCTGACCCATTAGGCATTCTTGAGTGAAGGTAACCTCTTGTTGGTGCCTTAATTTGGACACTTTCACTTCCATAGAACTGTAAACTTGTAACTTATTAAATTCCCTTCATAAAAGCCATTCCATCTCTGGTATAGTGCATACTGGAAGCTTTCAACCTAACATATCATGCATAACCTCCATCCCTACCACCATGCCCACTTTGTTCATGAGCCCATTGGGCAATGGCAGGAGTGGCTGGGCAAAGAAGATAACTTGTATCTACAGGACAGGCCATTGTATCTAATTGACTATTAACACCTTCCTCTGCCGAAGTCACCTTCTTGTGAGCATCCACATGGGACACAAATATCTTCATATTCTTTGTCCACTCAGAAAGGTCTATCCACATACCTCTTCTCCAGACCTCTTTTTTTTTTTTTTTTTGCCAATTCTCCAATCATGTTTCTTCCAAGTCCCACACCATCCAGCCAAACCATTAGCAATAGCCCATGAGCAAGAATACAAACACACTTCTGGCCAGTTCTGCTTCCAAGTAAAATGAACAACCAAGTGCACTGCTCAAAGTTCCACTGACTGGAGGATTTCCCCTCACCACTGTCCTTTAGGGACATCCCAGAAAGGGGTTGGTGTTCTGCAGCTGTCCACTTCTGGGTGGTTGCTGGATATCATGCAGAAGCATCTGTAAACCAGGCCTGAGTTTTCTTTTCCTCAGCCGAAAGACTGTATAGAAAGAACTCTCCAAGAGGCTATACCTCTAGTCTGGGAAAGAGAAGGTAATATGGCAGGAGTGGTGGTCATGGGCATCTGAATCACTTCCTAATGTAACTTATTGTGCTTTCAGACCCAACTTGAGCCTTAGCTCTTACATACCATTTCCATTTTATTATGGAGTGCTGCTGTTCACACCCAACTTTATGGTTTGATGGGTCAGACAACACCCAACTTGTGATAGGCAGCTCAGGTCTCATGGTAACTTGGTGTCCCATGGTTAAATGTTCGGTCTCTACTAAGGCCTAGTAGAAAGCTACAAACTGTTTCTCAAAAGGAGAGTATTTATCTGCAGCAACAGCTTTGTTCCAAAATCATAGGGGGCTGCTTTGTGATTCTCCTATAGGGGCCTTCCAAAGTCTCCAGATAGCAACCCTATCTGCCATGGATACTTCCAGCCCCATTGGATCTGGTGGCTTATATGGCTCAAGTGGTGCTGGACATGTTGCAGAGCCTCCTTTTCTTCTGGTCCCCATTCAAAACTAGCAGCTTTTCTGGTTACTCAGTAAATGGGCCAGAGTAGCACATCCAAATGAGGAATCTGTTGTCTCCAAAATCCAGAAACCATTTTGCTTTTTCTTCATTGTATGGGGGGGCATATGCAACAGCTTACCCTTCACCTTAGATGGAATATCTTGACATGCCCCACACCATGGACACATAGAAATTTCACTGAGGTGGATGGATTCTGTATTTGTTGGATTTCTCTCCCATCCCCTGATACATACTTGCCTTACCAATAAGTCGAGAGTAGTTGCTACTTCTTGCTTATTAGGTCCAATCAAAATGATATCATCAGTAAAATAGACCAGTATGACATCTTGTGGGAGGGAGAAATGATCAAGGTCTCTGCACATCCATGCAGACAAGATTGTGACATCAGGTTGAAGAGTTGTTATACCCCTGAGGCAGGACAGTGAAGGCATATTGCTGGCCTTGCCAGCTGAATACAAACTGTTTCTGATGGTACATAATGACAGCTATTGAAAAGAAGCCTTTGCCAGATCAATAGCTGCATACTAGGTACCAGGCGATGTGTTGATTTGCTCAAGCAATGATACTACATCTGAAACAGCAGCCATAATTGGAGTCACCTCCTGGTTAAGTTTATGATAGTTCACTATCATCCTTCAAGACCCATCTGTTTTCTGCACAAACCAAACAGGAGAGTTGAATGGGGATATGGTGGGAATCACTACCCCTGTGCCCTTCAAGTCTTTAAGAGTGGCACTAATCTCTGTAATCCCTCAAGGAATACAGTATTACTTCTGATTCACTATTTTGCTAGGTAGGGGCAGATCTAGTTGCTTCCACTTTGGCCTTTCCTACCATAATAGCCCTCACTCCACAGGTCAAAGAACCAGTGTGAGGATTCTGCCGTTGCTGAGTATGTTGACTCCAATTACGCATTCTGAAACTGGGGAAATGACCACAGAATGGGGTTGGGGACCCATTGAACCCACTGGGACATGGACCTGAGCTAAAACTCCATTGATCACCTACATAAGTCCCTACACTGACCAGTAGATCAGAGTGACATTTTTGGTCTCCTGTCATACTGGTAAAAGGCTACTGGTCCCCTTGGTGAAGGCTGGGTGAAAGATTAATAGTATAAATTTGTGGCAGTGTATAAGGGACCTTCTCCAAAGATACCTGGCCCTTCCCTGGGTATTTAAGGGTCCCTGGGTCTTAAACTGTTTCAAGTCTAGGAATTTATTAAGGGGCTGTGACTCTCTGTTTTGGCAATCCGAGTTAGACTTCTGTTCACTTGATCTACAATTATTCTGCTTATATGGTTCAAATGAAAATTTAGTATACCGCCCATCAATTTTACTTCTAGGTACCCCATGATCTACTAGCCAATGCAACAAGTCTCTGTGAGTCAGATTATTTTGAGTGCCACTTTGAGTCTGTTGTCCATTATGATGGCTACACCCACCTTGTCTATGGTGATTAACTCTCACCACATGAAGTCTGTCAACTGGGGATCCAATCATTCCCATTCTGTTTAAAGATTCCAGCTCAGTGACAGCAGTTCCAACAGTAATATCTGACCTACAGAGAAGGGTGATGTTCTAGTTTGCTAGCTGCTGGAATGTAATGTACCAGAAATGGAATGGCTTTTAAAAAGGGGAATTTAATAAGTTGCAAGTTAACAGTTTCTAGGCTGTGGAAATGTCCCAATTAAAGCAAGTCTATGGAAATGCTCACTATAAGGCATCCGGGGAAAGACACCTTGATTTGAGAAGGCCAATAAAGTTCAAGGTTTCTCTCTAAAGTGGAGAGGCACATGGCAAACATGGTCAGAGTTTCTCTCTTATCATGGTGAACATGGTCAGGGTTTCTCTCTCAACTGGAAGGGTAAATGGCAAACATGGCATCATCTGCTAGCTTCCTCTCCAGCTCCCCCGAAGGCATTTTCCTTCTTCATCTCCAAAAGTTGCTGGTTGCTGGACTCTGCTTTGTGGTTCTGCGGCATTCTCTGTTCTCTCAGAATCACATGGCCTTCTCTCTCTTTTTCCAAAGTGCTTCTTCTTTTAAAGGATTCCAGTAAAACCAATAAAGACCCACTTGAATGGGTGGAGACACATTTCCACCTAATCAAGTTTAATACCCACACTTGATTGAGTCACATCTCCATGGAAATAACTAATTAAAGTTTCCAACAGACTACTGAATAGGGATTAGAAGAAACCATTGCTCCCACAAGGTTCATTAGGATTAAAACATGGCTTTTCTAGGATACATAAACGTTTTCAAACAGGCACAGTGATTACATAGCTCTTCAGGGCTGATGGAGCTATTCTCATGAATTTATTTCTTAAGGTTGTGGTGAAATACATGACCTCTGGACATTCCTGGAGAGTGTGAGCAGGTCTTCCATGATAAATCCACTCTAATAACCCATCTCTCTAAGCCTCTGGATCCCCTCAGCTACATTATACCAGGGAAGTTCTGACATTTTGACCTCAGGTAATATCAGCCACCTTTTGATACATGTTTCAACCAACTATCCAAACAAACTGTTAATGCCCTTTCTAACTTCTCAAACTACAACATTGAATGCAGAATCTCTGCTTAGTGTGCCCATATCAATAAATTCAGCTTGATCTAACTTTATATTCCTTCCACCATTATTCTACACCATTGATATCCATTCCCACACATATTCCCTTGATTTTTATCTTTATAGATTGGAAAACTCATGCAGTTCTTTTGGAGTATAGTGTACCTCCTCATGGGTCACAGTTTGTACCTCACCTTTTGGTGCCTATTGGGACTTTAGTCTAGTTATAGATCCTGAAGAAAAGAGTGGTGGAGGGGTTATCATGAAAAGAAATAGAAGTGTCTTTCAAGCCAATTACCTCAGGGCATTCCATTGCATTTTCATCTGGTGAAACTGGATTAGTCTTTCCAGACAGAAGAGTGAGGGCTTTTCCCCAGGGGAGGTGGTTTCAGGTTTAGAAGGCACTAAAAGGTTAAACTCTTTAGATGGAGGTTGGATGGAAGACTCCTCTGGATATATTGGAGGCCAGGAAGGTGTTTCCCTAAGGCAGTCTATTACAGGTCTATCTAGCAAAGATTCAGGAGATTCCAAGGATTCCATCTCTCTATCACTGTCATTATCAAGCCGTATATTCCCATCCCATGTTTCAGGATCCCATTCTTTTCCAGTCAAAGCCCTTATTTTATCTGTTTATTTTATTTTTATCGACAAACCAAAACAACATATAAGCACAAACATTCTTAACATATGAACATTCCACACATGGTGTACAATCAATGGCTCACAGTATTATCACATAATAGTATATTCATCACCATGATCATTTTTTAGAATATTTGCATCACTCCAGAAAAAGAAATAAAAAGAAAATAAAAAGCTCATACATACCATGCCCCTTATCCCTCCCGCTCATGTACCACTAGTGTTTCCATCTACCCAATTTATTTTAACATTTGTTCCCCCTATTTTTTCTATACCCCTTACCACTCCCTTTCATTGATCACTAGTGTTTTAATCTACCCAATTTATTTTAACCTTTGTTCCCCTATTAATTATTTATTTTTAATCCATATTTTTTACTCATCTGTCCATACCATAGATAAAAGGAGCATCAGACACAAAGTTTTCACAATCACTTAGTCACATTGTGAAAGCTATTTCATTATGCATTCATCTTCAAGAACATGGCTACTGGAACACAGCTGTACAGTTTCAGGAACTTCCCTCTAGCCTCTCTAATACACCTTAAACTAAAAAGAGAATATCTACATAATGCATAAGAATAACCTCCAGGATAACCTCTCAACTCTGTTTGAAATCTCTCAGCCACTGACACTTTATTTTGTCTCATTTCTCTCTTCCCCCTTTTGGTCGAGAAGATTTTCTTAATCTCTTGATGCTGAGTCCCAGTTTATCCTAGGATTTTCCAGGGAGGTTTACACCCCTGGGAGTCACTTCCTACATAGAGAAGGGGAGGGCAGTGAGCTTGCTTGCTGTGTTGGCTGAGAGAGAGATAGGCCACATCAGAGCAACAAAAGAGGTTCTTGGGGGGTGACTCTGAAGCCTAATTTTAAGTAGGTTTAGCCTATTCTTTGCAGGGATAAGTTTCATACGAAGCCCTTATTTTAACAGCAGACACCCTGCATGGTTGAGACTTAAGTTTACATTGTAAATCTGCTACTCATATGATGAAGTTTTGTGTCTGGTTTTCAGAGATCTCAAGTACGCAACCACAGGAAATAATATTTTCTTTCAGGGCACACAGAGAAACTTTTACATTATTAATACAGTACTGAAATTTCAAATTTGAAGCCTTCAGTTCATCCCTTTCCCTCATCACTGTATCCAGCATATTTAACAGCAACCAGCCAACATCATTCATTATATGTCTTAATTCCACAAAACTCCATGAAGGTGTCAGAAACACTCTCACCCAGAGCCTTGCCTCATAAAAGCATGCAGAAAATTAGCAGAATCTGATGGTTATATTTTTCATATCTCTTTTGCCAACTCTCCATCATTTTTTTTAAATATGCAGTTAATAGCTTTTTCTTTTTTTTAACTTGTTTTTCATGAACTATAACATATATGCAAAAAAAGCAATAAATTTCCAAGTGCACTTTAACAAGTCATCACAGAACAGATTTTAAAGCTTGGTATGGGTTACTGTCCATGATTTTTTTTCTTCTAGCTGCTCCAAGACACTGGAGACCAACAGAAATATCAATATAATGATTCAGCAGTCATACTCATTTATTAAAGCTATCTTCTTTGCTATACTCCTCCTTCTCTTATTTTTATTTATTTATTTACTTATTTTTTAGGGTGCCTAGTCTGGGAATCGAACCAGGGTCTTCTGCATGAAATGTGGGCATTTTAACAACTGAACTACCTGTGCACTCCTCTTCTTTAAATACATATATGCATAAAAGCAATAAAATTCAAAGTACATTGTAACAATTAGTTGTAGAACAGATTTCAGAGTCTAGTATAGGTTACAATTTTAGGTTTTTACTTCTAGCTGCTCTAAGGTACTGGAAGCTAAAAGAAATATCAGCATGATGATTCAGTCCTCATACTCATTTGTTAAACCCAACCTTCTCTTTATAACTGTAATATCACCTTTGATCTTTCTCACACTCTTTAGGTGTATTTGGGCTATGCCCATTCTTTTTCCTGTTGGAAGGGGCTGTCTATAATATGGGATATGGGGATGGAACAAGTTAATATTCTGGAAGGGCTGGCCCCTCTTCATTTCAGGACTTTCCTGGTCCAGGGACCTCTGGAGGTTGTAGGTTTTGGAGAGTTACCCTAGTGCAGCAACATTTTCAGAATCTTATATAATGCCCTAGACATTCTTTAGGATTGGCAGGAATGGTTTTGGTTGGGGTTTGGCAAGCTATGATAGGTAGCAGTGTCTAGCTGAAGCACGCATAAAAGTGACCTCTATTGTAGTCTTTCAACTCTCTCAGCTACTGATACTTTATTTGTTTATACTTCTTTCCCCCTTTTGGCCAGGATGGCATTGCTGGTCTCATGGTTCCAGGGCCAGGCTCATCCCTGGGGGTCATCTCCCACACCACCAGGGAGACTTTCATCCCTGGATGTCATGTCCCATGTAGAGGGGCGGGAAATGGTTTCAGTTGAAGAGTTGGGGTTAGAGAATGAAAGGCCACATATGAACAACAAAATAGGTCATCTGGTGGTGACTCTTAGGTATACCTATAGGTCCATAAGCTCCTCCACTACATACATTAAGCTTCAAAAGAGCAAGGCTGAAGATCAAAGACTTGGCCCAATGATTTGGATGTCCCTAATGTTTGGCATTCTCCCATCCCTCAAGGGACTTTGCCAATCTTTTTGATTATCTGCTTAAAATACTCTGGGATCTATTCAGACATTACATTAAACTATACAGGATTAAAGGCTCTCATTCTTATTCTGGGCTCCCTGTGTTTGGATTGTTTAAACGATCTATCCAAACAGATTGAGTTAGACTATATGCTGCAGAAAACCTAGGTTCTGGACAAAATAAAACTTTCTTTCTTTGGTCTCAAAGAGTAGGTGAAGTTCTAAAATACAGGCAAAGTCTTCCTTACCCTTGTATTCTGAATTACCTTAATCCTGACCTGATCATCTTCACTCTTGTCTCTAAATACCAGCTTATAGATATAAAATAGCCCCTCAAAATCCAGAAATAACAATTACACTCCATACTAAGTGTGACTGCTATAAAAGCATACACTTTAGACCTCAGTTTTCTTTTTTTTAAAATTTTTTTATTAACCAAAAAAAGAAAAGAAATTAACACAACATTTAGAAATCATTCCATTCTACACATGCGCTCAGTAATTCTTAGTATCATCACATAGATGTATGATCATCATTTCTTAGTACATTTGCATCGATTTAGGAAAAGAACTAGCAAAACAGCAGAAAAAGATATAGAATGTTAATATAGAGAAGAGAATTAAAATAATAATACTAATAAAAAATATATATATAAAAAAAGGAAAAAGAGAAAAACAAAAACAAAAGATACAAACAAACAAACAAACAAACAAAAAACTATATTTCAGGTGCAGCTTCATTCAGTGTTCCAACATAGTTACATTACACTTAGGTATTATTGTGCTGTCCATTTTTGAGTTTTTGTATCTAGTCCTATTGCACAGTCTGTATCCCTTCAGCTCCAATTACCCATTATCTTACCCTGTTTCTAACTCCTGCTGGTCTCTGTTACCAATGATATATTCCAAGCTGATTCTCGAATGTCGGTTCACATCAGTGGGACCATACAGTATTTGTCCTTTAGTTTTTGGCTAAACTCACTCAGCATAATGTTCTCTAGGTCCATCCATGTTATTACATGCTTCATAAGTTTAGTCTGTCTTAAAGCTGCATAATATTCCATCGTAGGTATATGCCACAGTTTGTTTAGCCACTCGTCTGTTGATGGACATTTTGGCTGTTTCCATCTCTTTGCAATTGTAGATAATGCTGCTATAAACACTGGTGTGCAAATGTCCATCTGTGTCTTTGCCCTTAAGTCCTTTGAGTAGATACCTAGCAGTGGTATTGCTGGGTCGTAATCCATTCTGCCATTCTATGTCTTTTGATTGGGAAATTCAGTCCATTAACTTTTAGTGTTATTACTGTTTGGATAATATTTTCCTCTACCATTTTGGCTTTTGTATTATATATATCATATCTGATTTTCCTTCTTTCTACACTTTAGTCCATACCTCTCTCTTCTGTCTTTTCATATCTGACTCTAGTGCTCCCTTTAGTATTTCTTGCAGAGCTGGTCTCTTGGTCACAAATTCTCTCAGTGACTTTTTGTCTATAAATGTTTTAATTTCTCCTTCATTTTTGAAGGACAATTTTGCTGGATATAGAAGTCTTGGTTGGCAGTTTTTCTCTTTTAGTAATTTAAATATATCATCCCACTGTCTTCTAGCTTCCATGGTTTCTGCTGAGAAATCTACACATAGTCTTATTGGGTTTCCCTTGTATGTAACAGATTGTTTTTCTCTTGCTGCTTTCAAGATCCTCTCTTTCTCTTTGACCTCTGACATTCTAACTAGTAAGTGTCTTGGAGAACGCCTATTTGGGTCTATTCTCTTTGGGGTGCGCTGCACTTCTTGGATCTGTAAATTTAGGTCTTTCATAAGAGTTGGGAAATTTTCAGTGATAATTTCTTCCATTAGTTTTTCTCCTCCTTTTCCCTTCTCTTCTCCTTCTGGGACACCCACAACACGTATATTTGTGCGCTTCATATTGTCATTCAGTTCCCTGATCCCCTGTTCAAGTTTTTCCATTCTTTTCCCTATAGTTTCTGTTTCTTTTTGGAATTCAGATGTTCCATCCTCCAGTTCACTAATTGTAGCTTCTGTCTCTTTAGATCTACCATTGTAGGTATCCATTGTTTTTTCCATTTTTTCTTCTTTGTCCTTCACTCCCATAAGTTCTGTGATTTGTTTTTTCAGATTTTCTATTTCTTCTTTTTGTTCAGCCCATGTCTTCTTCATGTCCTCCCTCAATTTATTGATTTGGTTTTTGAAGAGGTTTTCCATTTCTGTTCGTATATTCAGCATTAGTTGTCTCAGCTCCCGTATCTCATTTGAACTATTGGTTTGTTCCTTTGACTGGGCCATATCTTCAATTTTCCGAGCGTCATCCATTATTTTCTGCTGGTGTCTGGGCATTTGATCAGATTTCCCTGGGTGTGGGACCCGGCTGGTTGAAAGGTTTTTCTGTGTAATCTCTGGGCTCTGTTTTTCTTTTCCTGCCCAGTAGGTGGTGCTCGTGGCGCTCGTCTGTCTGCAGGGCCCACCAATAAAAGATGCTGTGGCTCCTTTAACTTGCCAATCCGAATCTTGCAGTCGGCCCAGGAAACCGCGCGTGCAGGGGGGGGATCGCCGGCCGCCGTGGCTTGGGGGAGTGCCAGTCCAAATTGCCCAGCTGGCCCGAGATGCCAAGCGTGGCGGGAGGGCCCCACTATCCAACGTTCCCAGTCAGACCGGGGAGCCACGTGCGTGGAGGGACCCCAGTCGCCAGCCGCCCCGGCCGGGAAAACGCACGCCCCTCGGGTATCTCACCACAGCGGATTCTCCCTGCCCGTTCAGCGGTTCCAGAATGGGGTACGCTGTCGTTTTGGTCTCTGTTGTGGCTCCGGGAGCTGTTTTGTATTGTTTCTGTTTCTTTAGTTGCTTTTCTGGAGGAGGAACTAAGACCCGCGCATCTTACTAAGCTGCCATCTTCTCCGGAAGTCCTCCTCAGTTTTCTTAAATGTATTTTTTAAATGAGATCATACAATAGTTGCTCTTTTGTTTCTGGCTTATTTCGACTCACTAAATGTCCCACAGGTTCATTCACATCATTGCCTGCCTTACAACTTCATTCCTTTTGTAGCAGTACAGTGTTCAATCATATGTTTACACCACCATTCACCAATCTTCTTCTCAGTCAGTACATCTTTCAGCCACCTCTATCTACTGGGCCACATGTAAAATGTCCAAAGTCAACAGTCCATCAACATTCTCAATTTTACATAATTTTGTCAGTGCTATCTTGATTATTGGAAACAGGGTCATTAGTGCCTCTGGGTCTAATCAGAGGAGAAAACCAAGAGTAAGAACCCATTTTTAAGATCCTATTTCTCAAGAACCACTCCTAGTACCAAGCTGTATTAGTCAGGGTTCTTTAGAGAAATAGAACCAACAGGGGATATCTGTAAATATGAAATTTATAAAGGTATCTTACAACTGTGGGAATGGAAGAGTCCAAAATCCATAGGGCAGCCTGTGTAGCTGGCAGCTCTGATGAAGGGTCCGGACAAACTCCACGGGAAAGGTTTGTTGGCTGAAGAACCAGTGAACAAGCCTCTTGTTCTTCCTAAAAAGTCTTCAACTGATTGGATAATCTTGTGGGTGTGAGAAGTGCCTTAGTTGATTGCAGATGTAATCAGCCACAGATGCAATCAACTCACTGATGGTTTAATACATCACTCTTCCAGCTTACCAGTCAGCCATAAAATATCCTAGCAGCAATGTTCAGGCCAACGCTTGCCTGACCAGACAACAAGGTATCATCACTTGGCAAAACTGATGCCAGGACATAACCATCACAGCCTTATGACACTTTTAATGTTTGTGGAACCAGTAGTAATGAACCTTCTTTCATTTTTGAGATTGCTAACTTTTTTTTTCACTCTGTCTTTTTGGTTAGTCTGGCTAGAAATTCATCAATTTGGTTGATTTTTTTCAAAGAGCTTCCTTTCGGTTTTATTGATTTTCTCTATTGTTTTTCTGTTTTCAGGTTCTTTGATTTCTGCTTTAATCTATATTATTTACTTTCTTTGCATGTTTTAGGTTTAATTTGCTCTTTTTCCTCATTTGGTAAAGTGAAAACTTATATTATTGATTTTAGATTTTTCTTTTTTTGTGATATATTATATGCATTCGATACTATAAGTATCCCTTTAATCATTGTTTCAGCTGTTTATTACAAATATTGATGTGAGATATTTTCATTTTCTTTTAGTTAAAAACAAATTTTAATTTATCTTGAACTTTCTCTTTACCCAAGGCTTATTGAGAAGTATGTTAATTGCAATGCATTTGGGGATTTTCCATGTTATCTTTCTGTTATGAATTTCTAGTTTAATTTCATATATCTAACAACATAATTTATATGATTCTTAATCTTTTAAATTTGTTAAGGTCTGCCTATGGCTCAGGATAAGGCCTGTATTGGTAAATATTCTGGGTTCTCTTGAGAAGAATGTGCATTCTGCAGTTGGGTGAATTGTTCTATAAATGTCTGTTGGGTCAAGTAGCTGATAGCATTCTTCAAATCATCTATATCCTTACTGATTTTCTGTCTTCATGTCCTATCAATTACTGAGAAAAGAGTGTTGTTATCTCCAAATATAATAATTCATTTGTCTGTTTCTCCTTTCAGACCCATTAGTTTTTGCTTCATATATTTTGGTGTTATGTGCCTAAACATTTAGAATTTTTATGTCTTCTTTGAAAATTGATACTTCATCATTATTTAATGTCCTTTTTTATCCCTGTGAATCATGTTTTGTTCCAAAATCTACTTTAAAAAGAATAATGTGGATCCTCCAGCTTTATTTTCGTTAGTGTTTAAATGGAATGCCTTTATTCTTTTACTTTTAACTTAAGTCTTTATAGTTCAAATGGGTTTCTTATAGTCAGCATATATTAAATCTTGCCTTTTAATTCAATCCAAATATTTATGTTTTTTGAACTTCTGTGTTAATCCATGCACATTTAAAATGATTTTTGATATAATTTGATTAAATTCTACCATTTACATGGATTAACTATAATTTAATAATTTCCTATTCCTTGCATTTATTCTGTTTCTTATTTCTTTTTCCTTCTTTCTCTGTGTCCAATTGAATATATTTTATGATACTATTTCATCTATTTTATTAATTTAGTATATACACCTATTTAAAAAAATCTAGTCATTGTTTTAGAGTTGCAATTTACATTTAAAAATAATCTAATTACATTTTCAAATGAGATTATACTGCTTCATGTGTAGTGAAGTGAAAGGATCTTATGATAGTTCTCTCCTCCTATTCTCTGCTGCCATAACTCTCACTTTTACATATGCATAAACATAGAATATACTGCTATCAGTATTGCTGTAAATCCTGTTATCATTTAATTAAATTAAAAAGTGGATAAAATATAATATTTTATCCTCTCACTACTTCTATTTCTGATGATTTTCATTTCTTTGTGTGGATCCATATTTCTCATCTATATCATATTCCTTCTGTCTAAAGAACGTCCTTTAACATTTCCTGCAGAATTCTGGCAGTGAATTCTTTCAGATTTTGTTAAAATCTTTATTTCTCTTTCACATTTGAGGGATTTTCTTTGCTGGGTGTAAAATTCTGGGTTATCAGTTTTTAAATTTCAGCTCTTGAAGATGCCACTCCATTGTCTTTTTGAGTGGTTTCTGCAAGAAATCTGCTATACTTCTTGTCCTTATTTCTATGGAGATAATAGCATTTTCCCTCCTCTGGCTGCCTTCATGATTTCCTCTTTGTCTTTGGTTTTCATGAGGTTGAATGTGCTATGTGTGGATGTGGTTTTTCTTTTTTCCTTTCCTCCATCTCTCCTTCTTCCTATTTTCCTCCTCCCTCTGCTCTTTCACTTCTCTCTCTCTCTCCTTTTCTCCTTTCTTATGCTCTCCTGTTTGGTGTTTTGTGAGCCAATTTACCATTAATTCTGCCCTTATTTTGTAAATATTCAGCCATTATTTCTTCCAGTACTTCTTTGCTTTAGTCTCTCTTTCCGGGTTTTTCTTCTGAAATTTCAATGACAATTTTGTTGCATCATTTGATATTGTCCCACATCTCTGGAAGGTTGTATTCTGTTTTTTTCCCCCACTCTTTTTACTTCTTTTATTTTGTGTTGGGTAATATTTATTGACCTATATTCACATTCACTGATTGCTTTCTTGACTTTGTCAAGTCGGCTTGAAGTACCCATTGAAGGCAACCTTTGTATCTTTTATTGGATTTTTTATTTCTGTCATTTCTATTAATTCTTATACCTTCCATCTCTCTGTTGAAATTGTCTATTTGAAATAGTGTGTGTCTATCTCTTATGTCAAAGTCTTTAAGTTATTAATTATAGTAATTTTAATTTTCTAGTTTGATAGTTACAATATCTGAGTGATGTCTGAGTGTGGTTCTGATGAATGCTTTGTCTCCTCAGATTATGATTTTTCTTGGCTTTTGAAATGTGTAATAACTTTTCTTGATAGTTTTTCTTGAAAGTTCAGTAAATACTGAAATAAACATCATTTATGTTTAGAATGAACAGTGTTTTCTTTTACTAGGCTTTTAGGTGTGGGATTGTATTAATCTGATCAGTTATTGGTCTGGGCTTTATGCTTTTTGTTGCTATAGTTACCAGAGTTGGTGTTTGTTCTTGCTATGAGCATAGAGTCTTCAATTTAATTTAGTGGTACATTGGTTTTGTCCCTCTGTTTGGCTTTGTGTGTTCTATTTGTGTTACTCCCCAAAGATAGCCTGTGTCGTGCAACTCTCTACAACTGTATTCCCCTTTTTCATTTAAGGCTTGTTAGTGTAGTGATAAAGATGGGAGAGGGCAGACATCTCTGATGTTCTTCTTTTAAGCCTCATTTGTAGTCAGATATTATGAACTTGCATCTTTGGGCATGACTTTCACAAGTATTTCTGTTTCTCCCCCTAAGTTAGATCTACCTTCCACCTTGCTCTCTTCCTTCAGCTTCAATGTGTATCTGATTAGTACCTTCTGCCTAATATTTTGAAGCCCTTCTTCTTGTGACAGACATGAGGAATGGATCTGGTGAAGTTTTAATAATCACCTCTGCTCTCCTCTGGTGTAATAGAATTCTACCAGTGTGCCCTAACTGGAAGATTAAACCTACTGTTCTGTACTAGAGATAAGGGAATGGATTAGGGCAGAATTTGGCAGTGGTTGCTCTTCCCCTTCCCCAGTCAGCACCACTGTGGTGTGGGTTTTCTCTGGATTATCCCCTAAACATCTCTGTGAGACCCTAGTGGAGTTCCTGGAAGAAAAATCTGCACAAGAGTGAGGAATCCTCTATACTTATGATCCTCAAAGTATTTATACTCTCACACCAGCTGTCACTTGGTCTTTAGTAGCTTGTTAAACATTTCTAGTTTTTGCTGGTTTGAAGATATTATATACCCCAGAAAAGCCATGTTTTAATTCTAAATCAATCTTGTAGAGGCAGCCATTACTTTTAATCCTAATTCAGTAGTGTAGGGCAGATATTTTTGATTAGATTATCTCCATGGAGATGTGACAAACCCAATTGTGGGTGTGACCTTTTGATTAGATGGAAATGTGACTCCACCCATTCCAGTTGTGTCTTGATTAGTTTACTGAAGTACCTTAAAAGATGAAAGATTTTGGAGAGAGCAGAGCTGACACAGATGCTAACACTTGAAGAACAGAGGTGCAGATGTTTGGAGATGCTTGGAGTCCAGCAGACATTGCCATGAGATGTTAAGCTTGCCCAAACCTGGAGAGAGCAAAGGGAAGCCAAGAGATGAAAGTCAGCTGCAGAGAAACAAAGTGAGGAACCCCCACAGGAACAGAGGCTGAAGGCAATGGAGCCCAGGGGCAAGGGACAGCAGATGACAGCCAGCCATGTGACTTCCCAGCTGACAGGTGTTCCTGACCCATCTGCCTTCCTTGAATTAAAGTATCTTTCCCTGGATGCCTTAGTTTGGACATATTTATAGACTTAGAACTGTAAACTTGTAACTTATTAAATTCCCTTTATAAGAGCCATTTTATTTCTGGTATATTGCATTCCAGCAGCTTACAAACTGAGACAACAACTTATATAGTGTTTGGTGGTGTCTAACCCCAGTAAGAAAATTCTTGATCCTTATTTCTCTTTTATGACACTTGTCTCTCTCTAGATTTTGGGTTAATTGTCTGCCTTGTGAACTCACTTCTCTGATGGATACAAGAAAAGTCATTTATTTGTAATTGTTAAGCTTCTTTATTGGTGCAGGATGGAAGTGACACACTCTCTGACTTTCTGAAGAGAGCTTATTTGAAGACACTTGAACCCATATTTATAATGTCATTGAATGATGGACTGTAAATAAATGCCATGTTAGATATAATGCTTGTTATTGTTCCAAAGATCAATAAGACTATAACCTTTGTAAATTTTCTTAGCTCCCTGAGAAAATATTGTTATGAACAACTGTATGTATGAAAGGTGATATTTTTAGAGAATGGTGTGTAAAGTTGAAAGAGAACTAAATTCATTACTTATTAAAATAAAGAGAATTCTGAGCTTTCCTCTGTTCTGTAGGAAAGCAAAAAGAAGTATGAGGGAAGAAGAAAAGGGGACATGGAGTGATACAGCATAGTGAAAAACAAGGACCTCCTAGAGAAATATTGGCTGAGAAAGTTTCCACATTGGTAGTGGTGGTGCTTTTAAATAATTTGCTGTCACACTTCATTAGGTAACTATCTCTCCATTAGTAAAATCTGCTACATGCATTTGAATACCTTATGTAAGTCATTCCTGGGGGTGGGGTGGGGTGGTTTCAAGTAAAAGGATCCAAGTTCTTCATCTAAGTTGAGATCTGGCATGCAGAAACAAGAGAACCATGGGAGATGAGATGCAAGAGATTGAGAGTTGAGTGGGTATAAGAAATTAGATCCCAAGATGATCACGACTTTGACAGCTGCTGAAATCCTTGGGAGACCTTTGAATTTCACAAAGCATATAAGCTAGGGGGTTTAAGCTAATTTTATTTGCATCACTGCTGACAATCTGGCTACATTTCATTGAGTGACAAATTGATTTTAAAATTTAAGTTCAATTTTATATCTGTGATATTCCTGCTTTGGTCCATAGTTGTAGACATACTCCACAGCTGGGTGGGGGTGCTGATTTCTGACTATGATAAACTACTTCTTGTTTCTAAAATTGTTCTGAGGATAGTCACAGCTTTAATACTGCTTGAAATAAATTATTTTCAAAGATGTTTGAATACTTTCTTTTTGAAGTGATGATATTGTAATGTATATTCACGAAACAATAAGCTTTTCCTGATTCTGTTACATTTCTAAAAGTAAGCAATTTTTTCTTGGAAGGCTCACATTCAGGATCTTAAGCATCTCTTATTTAGACGGCTTCTGAACTGGGAGTGAGATTATGAGTTTATATACAACCACTAATAACAATTACTCAGAAATTTGCTTATTTTTAAATGGCAGAATTGAGGCAATGTGGGGAATGAGGCTAATGCTGAGACTAGGCAAACGCGTACACAGATCTATAGAACAAACCTGCCTTGTATATACAAAAAAGTTCACTTCGTATCTGATATCTTAGCAATTTCAAGTAAGTCAGGGTTTTCATTTTAAGATTTCAAATGAATGCATTTCAAGATTTGATATAAGGACCGAATGTTTTCTCTTCCCATTTGGAATCCGATGGTACTCCTTTAATGCCATTGTCATATTCCTTGCTTTCTGACATCATTACACTTTGGATATTCCCAAAGGTTCAATTTTTAATCTACTGTTTATTTCTCTTTATGATTTCTGGTGAGCCGATTCTTTTCTAATTTCAACCATTATCTCTTTGCTAATGATTCTCAAATTTATACCTACAGTATGGTTTCTTGCTAGACCCTTAGACTTGTATTTCTGTGTGCAGCAAAACTCCATTCAGTTCCCCCGCCATCACTTCAGCACTGAGCTCATCATTTTCCCCTTCTTTACCTCACAACTCTCTTTCTCCATGTAGCATCCAGTCACGGAATCATCATTTTCAGGTTCCTAGGCTAGAAGCTATGGAGTCATCAGTGACTCCTTTTTCCCCCTTTCATTCTCTAAACAGATCTTTCATGACATTCTTTTATTTTCTCTTTTCTCTGTTACTCTTTTGAAAGTTTCTTTACCTTCTGACCAATAACTTATATGGTAAATACTACAAAATAATGATTAAGTTCACGCTGGATTAGATGGAAATGTGATTAGTCTGTGATGATTTATTCTTATTAAACCCCTAAATAGGCTCAGTGATTACTGTTTCATTTTCCAAAGGTACATAAATTATTTAATTAACAATAAATCTGAGAATTTTTCTGAGGATTCAACATCAGGGTCATACCCCAGTGCTCCTGTGGTAAAAACTGGTAAAATGTGGTAATAAAACCAGGCCCTCATCTAAGGACCAGCATCAAGATCACATCCCGGTGCCCATTTTGGACAAGTTGGCACTTAGGCACACATTTAGGCTTGTGGTTTCTCTCTTCTTCCACCTACAATTGCATTAAGTTTATTAATCTTATGTTTTTGATTTCAGTTCTAAGTCCTTTAAGTACTCTAAGCCTGAAGACATGCTTCTGAGGAAACAGAATTCAACTCATATTTAAAAATCCTAACTGCAATGACACTTGTGAAGTGATAGAAAATCTGGTTATTTTTGCTGTAGTGTTTAACTATATTGAATTGAAAACTAATTATGAAGTACATATGCAAGAACCCTATATATTTATTCTATATAAATAACATTACTTTCAATGAAATGCAATTCCGAAATAAAAAATTCATGCAATTTTAGACTTAACAAAGGATGCAATTTATAATTCTTGTTTCTTTCTGCATTCCTCTAGTCCTCAGTTTCTTCATCTACCCATATAGTTGCCTTATGGCCTCTATTTCCAATCCCTATACTAAATTCCCACAAAATTTATTCCTTCAATTAGAAGCCATTTTAGATTGAATTTGTTTGAAAGACAATTTTTAATTATAGGAAAGTTACCGTACAGAGTGCTCCTTTATACACCTCACTCAGCCTCCACTATGATAGCCATGATACATTTGTCAAAGTTAAGAAATTAATACTAGTACATTGATATTACCTGAACTATATAGACATTTCAAATTTTACAAATTTTCCCACTAGTGTTCTTTTCCTGTTCCAGGATCCAATCCAGGATACCATGCTACATTTATGCATCAGGTATTTTTGAACTCCTCTGGCCTGTGACAATTTCTTAGTCTCTTTCCTTGTTTTTCATAACCCTGAAAGTTTTTAAGAGTAACTCTTCATGTATTTTGTAGAATATCCCTCAATTTGGAGTTGTCAGATATTTTCACATAATTAGATTTGGGTTATGGGTTTTTAGGGAAGACTACCACAGAGGTGAAGTGCCCTTCTCATTACATCACATCAAGGGATACATGATATCAACAATGTATATTTACTCTTTTTCCCTTTCCATACTCTGTTCTTTGGAAAGAAGAGCCATGGTGCCCAGCCTTAACTCAATGTGAGATAAATTAAGCTTCACTTCCTGAGGGTTTTTCAAATTTTGCCTGCTATACTCATTTCTCTCCTCAAATTCTCATACTCCTGGAAGCAGCCAAAATACCTGTTGCTCTTTCATCTGCAAAGTTCTTTTTCTGTTGTACTTTTGCAACATTCCCTTCCCCTACCCAGAAGAGTGCTGCTTGTGCTTATTATATTCTTCCTCAAAGGTTGTGATCCTGGATGTTGTTGGTGCTTCCTGTTCCCTACAAAGACCTGAATTCCAGTGCCAAAGAGGTGGTCCTTATGGCTGACCCAATGAGCAAGAATGCTTCCTCTTCATAAGGTGTAGGGGGGAGGAAACTGGACAGACTATGGATGCGTGTACATTTGTGATTTTTGTTCCTGTTACACATATATATGAGCAAAGTGCTCAGTCTGCTAAATTTCTGAATATGTGGACCACTCCAGCTCATTAAAGAAGAGTTAGTTTGCTCATGTTAACAGCTACTACAGAAGAGTTGCCTACATGCCATCTAGTGTCAAGGTAGGTACAATTTCCAAGAAGTATTTTAAAAGGCTGCTCATACCATAAGTTTTGGTATGTTGTTTTTCCATTTTCATTCAGTTCAAGATATTTCCTAATTTCATTTGTGATTTCCTCTTTAGCCCTTTGGTTGTTTAAGAGTATGTTGTTTAATTTCCACACATTTGTGAATTTTCCACTTCTCCCTCTTATTGATTTTTAGCTTTATTCCATTGTAGTTAGAGCATATGCTTTGTATGATTTCAGTATTTTTGCCATTTTTGAGTTTGTTTTGTGACCTAACATATGGTCTATCCTAGAGAATGATCCATGTGCACTGGGAAGAATATGTATTCTATTTTGTTGGAGATGTGTTCTACATATGTCTATTAGGTTGAGTTGGTTTAGAGTATTGTTTAAATCTTTATTAACTTATTGATCTTCTGATTTTATGTTTTATCTATTATTGACAGTGATGTATTAAAGTCATGTACTGTTAATGTGGAACCATCAGTTTCTCCTTTCAATTCTATCAGTATTTGCTTCATATTTTTTTGGGCTTTGCTGTTAGGTGCATATATTTTTATAATTGTTACATCTTCTTGTTGAATTGTGCCCTTTATCAGTATAAAATAGTCATCTTTGTCCCTGGTAACTATTTTTGACTTAAAGTCTATTTTATCTGATATTAGTATAGCTATTCCAACTCTTCTTGGTTACTGCTTGCATGGTATATATTTTTCTATCCTTTCATTTTTAGTCTACTTGTATCTTTGAATTTAAGGTGAATCTCCTAAAGATAGCATATAGTTGGTTCCTGCTTTTTAAAGATTCATTCTTCCAACCTCTGCCCTTTGACTCCAACAAAATAGAATACATTTTCTTCCCAGTGCACATGGATCATTCTCTAGGGTAGACCATATGTTAGAGTTTAACCCATTTACGTTTAAAGTCACTACTGATAATAAAATCACTACTGCCATTTTGCTATTTATCTTTGTATGCCATACTTTTTGTCCTTTGATTCTTCTGCTAATGTCTACATTTTATTTATTTGATTATTAAATAACCTAGATGAAACGGACAAATTCTTAGAAACACAAACTACCTACTTAAAAAAAAAAACTGAACAAATCAATTGCTAGTAAAGAGATTGAAACAGTCATCAAAAACTTTCCCAAAAAGAAAAGCCTCAGACCAGATGGCTTCACAGGGGAATTCTACCAAACATTCTTGGCTCCAAGTCTGCTCAGAATCTTCCAGAAATTTGGAGAGGAGGGAACACTCCCAAATTCATTCTGAGGTCAAAGACAACCACATGCTAAAACTGAATAAAGAAACCACAAGAAAATAAGACTATAGATCAGTATATCTTATCAATGTAGATGCAGAAATCTTCAACAAAATACTGGCAGACCAAATCCAACAGCATGTTAAAAGAATTATACACTGTGATCAAGTGGGATTTATCCCTGGTATGCAAAGTTGGTTCAACATAAGAAAATCAGTTGATGTAGTAAACCACATCGACACAACAAAGGAAGAAAATTCTGCACAATCATTTTAATTGATGCAGAAAAAGCATTTGATAAAATCCAGAACCCGCTTCATGATAATAATACTTAGAACACTTGGAAAAGAAGGAAACTTCCTCAACATGATAAAGTACATATATGAAAAGCCCATAGATAACAACCTACTTAATGTTGAAGGACTGAAAGCTTTCCCTCTAAGATCTGGAGCAAGACAGGGATGCCTGCTATCACTGCTGTTATTCAACATTGTCCTGGAAGTTCTTGCAGAGCAATTAGACAAGAAAAGAAATAAAAGGCATCCAAAATGGAAAAGAAAAAGTAAAATTTTCCCTATTTGCAGATGATATGGTCCTATATACATAAAATCTTGAGAAATCCAAAACTCAAAGTTCCTAGAGCTAATGAATGATTCAGCAAAATTGTTATTGGGGTGGGTACAAAGTCAACACCCCAAAATCAGTAATGTTTCTGGACACAAGCAATGAACAATCAGAAGAAAATTTTAAATTTCATTCACCATAGCAATAAAAGCATGAATTATTTAGGAATAAATCTAGCCAAGAATGTAAACGACTGGTACACAGAAAACTGTGAAACATTCTAAAAGAAATCAAAGACCTAAACAAATGGAAAGACATTAGAAGACTAAATATCGTTAAGACATCTATTCTACTCAAGCAATTTATAGATTTAATACAATCCCAAGTATGGATAAAAAATAACTAATGAGGGGACAAAGCGTAAAATAAGCTCAGTAGATGGAAATACTAGTGGTCAATGAGAGGGAGGGGTAAGGAGTATGGTATGTATGAGTTTTTTCTTTTTATTTCTTTTTCTGGACTGATGCAAATATTCTGAAAAATGATCATGGTGATGACTACACAACTATGTAATGATATTGTGAGCCATTGATTGTACACCATGTGTGGAGTGTATTTGTGTGAAGATTTTTCAATAAAAATGTGAAAAAAAATACTTTATCATGAAAGTAAAATGAAAACCTACTCAATGGGAGAAAATATTTGGTAACCACATTTATGAGAAAGTTTTAATAGCAAGAATATACAAAGAAATACTTCAAGTTAGCAGAAAGTCAAACAATTCAATAAAAAAGTGGGCCAAAGACTAGAGTAAGCATCTCTCAAAGAAGATTTACAACTGGCCAGAAAGTACATGAAAAGATGTTCAATATCATTGGCCATTAGGAAAATGCAAAACTGAACCACAGTGAGATATATCACTTTACATCCATTAGATTGGCTGCTATTAAAAAAACGGAAAATAACAAGTGCTAGAGAGGATGCGGAGAAATAGGAACACTCATTAATTGCTTATGGCAATGTCAAATAGTGTAGTTACTGTGGAAGACAGTTTGGCGTTTCCTCAGAAAGCTAAGTATAGAACTAGAAATCCAGAAATCCCAGTCCTACATATATATATATATATATATATATACTCAAAAATTAAAAGCAGGGACTTGAACAGATACTTGCTCACTAATGTTCACGGCAGCGTTATTCATAATTGTCCAGAGATGGAAGCAACCCAAGTGTCCACCAACTGATGAATGGATAAATAAAATGTGGTATATATTGCTTGAAAAAGAGGCATGGGTAGTATTATGGCAGACACATTTAGGTTGCATCAAAACCAAAAACCAAATGTTTCTCTGGTAAACTAGAAAGCGTTGGATCTATTACTCTCTACATAGACTCCTTCATAACAGATTTTGGTTTAGAGGCTTGAATGCTGAACAGTTCTGTGTGAAAATGAAATAACAACTGTGGTTAACAGATTTCTCCCTGCCTGGTATCCAGTGGCATTTATTATTCAGCAGTTAATATTTTTCCTGTCTGATATTTGGTTTTGCTTGTTTTCTCATCCTATCCCTTTCTTTGTTTACATTGTCATTGCATAAACATATATTTATACATATATTATGAATGTATAAATACATATATTTATATGTATAAATACAGCTCTCATGTTTATACATTCAAGTTACAAACATGTAAAACCATTAATAATTATTTACCTCTCCCACCAGAATGAGAGCAGGGTCTTTGTTTCCTTCATTACTGCACCCAAGAGCCTAGAATAGACACCTGGCATATTGCAGGGATTTAATAGTGCTTATCAAATAATTGGTAAATGTTAGACTTTTTCCCTTTTTATAAGATGAGGTGCCTTGCATTTGCCACTGTTTAGATTCTTAAAATGCCATCTTCTAGCCTTTGTGGAGTTAGGTAGAGTGGAAGTAGGATTTCAGGAATCTCTTCTGGTGCCTCTGGATTTTTGTGTCTTCCTTTAGAAGGCAGTCTTTAATTGTGGCTCTCTATTTAATTTGAGATTCCTGGCCAGTTTTATGTATGAAAATGAAGGTGGAATTGTTACCTTCAAGAATATTTCTCCTTGAAATTGTGTCATCACATTTGTGCCATCTTTGCCAGAGCATAGTTTTCAAAAGGACAATGACAGAATCTGAGTTCTGGAAAATGAAATGCTCTGCAGTAAAGCTGGCAGCACCCTCAGAGCATTTGGGAATCAGCCAGGAGAAGTATACGTCTTCAGTCCTGAAACAGGACATACTGGGACTGCTATGTGAGCGCTGCTTTTCCAAGCCTTGCTAACTGCTGCTCAGGGACTGCAGATAGGGGCAGCAATGACTGCATTTCTCATTGGCTTGGTTAGAAATGTCATTTATATGGTTTGGAGTTGTAGAGAATGAGTCAAAAAAATGTAAGGAAATCCTACATATTCTTATTGTCTTGGGCTTGGTGGTTTACTACTTTCTCTAACAGATTGTTGTGGTCTGTTTCCTTTGTAAGCCTATTTCTGCTTTTCCAGAGCAGCCATTGACTTCATCATCTCAATGCCTTCTGGGTTCTGGTAAACCAGACTAGCCTGTGGATTGCCACTTTCTTTAGTGTCTTCTACTGCATGAAGATTATGATCTTTGTCCATCTTGTCTTCTTGTGGTGGGAGCAAAGGGCTTGGAGCCTGGGTTTTTGGTTTCTTCTGGGGTCTTTCATGATCACTTTGCATGTATTTGTGCTTGTTGGTTTGAAGGATTAAAAATCACTAATAGGAAACAATAGTATTTTGCACCCCATATTAAATGTTTTATTTCATAGTGCAGTATGGCACAGGAAACTGATTGCCATTTGTAGTTTCTTATTTCCTCTGGCATGCTGATTGTCTTTTTTTTTTTTTTCCTTTTAAATAGACATACCGAGAAGATGAAGGATACACAACTCTAAGGAGGTGATTGAACTAAGGTTCATATCACTGCTCTGAGGCCCCTTAGCTACCTCTTTCCCCTTTACATGGTTTATGCCTTGCCTAGCCTTTTTCCCATCATATCCTAAATCTTCTTCCTCTGAGCCTCCTACTGTCGCCATCTTTGAAACACTCAGCTGACCACATTTCTTTTCATTTCATCATAATAGTCATTAAGAATAGACATATCAGAAAAATTTGTGGAGGGTGGTATGTTCTTGGAGATCCCAGTGACCATGGCATGGGAGAAAGATCTACAGATCCTACCCTTGGCTAACTGCCAACAGTAAAATTAATTTACTGCAAAATTAATTAAAATTTTTGTTCTTAATTCTTTTAATTTCTTCTTTGGTATTAAAATAAATGATAAGGTAACATGAAAAACAGGCTGGAAACTAGAGCTATTGCTCTCTAAGGAATGCAATGTGCATTATTTTATTAAACTCCATAAGTCAAAACTCAGTTTTCATGGAAAGTAGAAGATTTTTCAACATTAATGAAGATAATCTAGTTTTCTTTGCCAGTACACTATGACCCCTCCCATCCATTAAAAGGAGAAAGAAAATAGCACAACTTTGAAAATAATTTGTATTTAAAGAAAAATGAACTTGTGCATTAATTGTTAGATAATTTTTAGGCAAGCATTTTTCTTATTGGAATAAATGAGAGAATAATCTCAATTCTTTAAGAGGTTTGTTCAACCATCCTGAATACCTATAGTAAAGTAGTCAATAAAAATACCATCTTTATATTTCTGGAGATCTTTTCTGATGCCTAGACTAGGCTTTCTGGATACAAGTCAGTTGGCTACCATGACCTGTATGAAGTTCCACTGCCCAGGACTTTAGAGTAGGATGGGCTATAGGAGAAAGGCACTCATGTCTGCTATAAAAGCATTGCCAGAGAAACACTGTTCTTGGATGACTTTAAGCCTCACCCAGGTTTTCTGACCAGCAAAAATGATCTTCTTCCCTGATACTCCATAGCTTGTTGTAGGGCACCAGGTATTATAGTTGGATAGAGATGATATAGATTACAAACTTCACAGAAGCAGTGTTGTGCATTGTTCTCCACTGTGTGCCAAGTGCCTGCTCTGTTTTTCATGCATGAAATAAGCACTCTGTAAACCTTATCTGAATGTATGGACATTCCTGTCCTATGCTCCCATTATATTGTGATTAGAGCAAGTGAGGCTTGGAGAGCAGCAGTGGCCTCTCCAGAGATGTACAGAGAGCCAGAAGCAGCTTTGGACCAGACTCCAGGCCTCCCGACTCCTATACAGCTCTCTTCCTTCCACACCTGTTCTGCTTTTCTAAAAGACTGGCTTGACCTACCTCCTTCTCTCTAATCCAATTCCTCTTTTCCCTATTTCCTCATAGTCATTTCCAGCCTTGTGTAAACATTTTATTAGTTTTCTATTTTCTGTTTTACAGCACAAACTGAGAAGCTTAAAACAACATACATTTATCATCTCCTAGTTTTTAGGACTCTGGAAATGGCTTAGCTGGACCCTCTGTTCAAGGTCTTATAGGCTACGTCAAGGTGTTGGCTGGACTCTATTCCTCTCTGAAACATGGTATCTTCTTCCAAGCTTATGTATTGTTTCTAGAATTTTGTTTCTCATGCTTGTAGGACTGTGATCTTTGTTTGCTTGCTGGTTCTCAGCCAGGGGCCATTTCTAGCTCCTACAGCCCTCCCACAGTTTCTTGCCATGTGACCTTCTCACAGAAAGAAGAATTTTGCAAGGTCAGCAGAGGAATATCTTTCTTCAGAAGACTCCAGATCCTCTTTTAGGAATTTTACCTTGTTAATTCAGGCCCACCCAGGGTAACTTCCTTTTTAATGAACATGAAATTGACAGATTTGGGAGCTTAATTACATCTGTAAAAGCCCTTCACCTTTAACAGATAATATAATCTAATGCCAGAATTGACATTTCATTATATTCACTGTCCCATTCCTATTTAATGGAAAGGGATTATTCAAGATATGTACAACAGAGGTTGGGAATCTTAGGAGCCATCTTAGAATTCAGCCTACCACAAACACATCTGTATTGGGCCAGTGCAGGGGAAGTTGGGATCTGAAGGACAATAAATGGAGTGCTTTACCTACATTTCTTGATAATTGTGGTACTCTTCTTTTTCTCTCTTGTTTGAGCTCAAGTTCTTTCTCTAATCCTTGATGTGAAATATGTATTATTTCACATATATATATTAACTCACTTGTTAAGGCAAGTGAATATGGATAATTGGTCATAAAGGGCAGATAGCCTCAAAAACACTGATTATTAGCAGCGGCCCCCTACCTGACCTCCTATGTCTTTTAATACTTGGCACTTAAAGATAATGTGCTTTGGTTCTATGTTTTCTCCCCCTAAATTTCCCCCAATTCACCTTTTCAAAAGGAAATTTATTTTATTTCTGAGTTTATTCAGTTTTGTGCTAATATGTCCAATGTTTTTCGTGAAAATAGAATTTCTTTTTTTTTATAGCATATAGGCTCATATCTGATACTGTATAGAAAATGAGATTGTTTAGATTTGGTCTTTTTTGTTGTGTGATCTTGTTACAGCAAGTGCTGATGTCCAGATATTAGCCCACAACCCTTGAAATGGAGAGTCTATGACTGTGGTACTGTTTTGAATCTTGGAGTCTAAGCTCAGAGATTATTCATGTAGATACAAATACAGAGAGAATTATAACTTCTGAACTCTCTGTTCCTGGTCACAGCTGTTCAGTCCCTGTTTAAGGACAGGTTACAGAAAGACAAGGTCAAATCCATGTTTACAGTGTGAAAATTTACTCTGAATATGGTATCACTACCAAGGGATCTGAAACTCAGCCAGGAACCGAACAAAGTCATCAGCTGAGAAGCAGGATGTCTCTCTGGGATTGCTGTGAAAATACCACCCTTCCCAGCCATGCTGACTGTTCCCCAGGGTCTGTTGATGGTGGCAGCAATAGTGGAATTTTCCATTGACCTGGGAATGGAAATGGAATCCTTGTAGTCTGCAATTTTGGGGAGTGGATCAGAAAACTCAAGAGGTCATCATATCACTTCATAGTCCTGAGTCTGGCTTTCTAACAGTTTCTCCTGTAGTGCTGATCATGGTTGACTTAAGTTCATTTCCACTTTTCCAGAGCAGCTGTTGGCTTCACTATTTCAGTGTTGCCTGAGTCCTGGTAAGGCAGGTTGGCCTGTGTTTTGCCACTTTCCTCAGTGCCTTCTACTGCATGAAGATCATGAACTTTGAATACCCTGTGTACTTGTGGCTGAAGAAGAGGACTTGGAACCTGAGTCTCTGGTGACTTCTGAGGTACTCCATAATGAATTTTTCCATTATAATCCATTTTAGCCTAAAGCTCAACAATCCATCCCTAGGAAACAGCAGTATCCTATATTCCCTTTCAAGTTGGCATTTATTTGTATGTACTTAAGCTCAATTCAGGAAATTGGTTGCCTTTCATGTTGTTTTTTGTTTTCTCTGGAATGCTGATTGTCTGTTTTTATTGACATCATAGGAAGATGAGGGTACATACAACTGATAGGAGGGATGCTCAAGCCAAGGCTCACCTCACTGACATGAAGACTTTGGGCTGCTTCTTAATACTTTACATAGTTTATGTTGTGGCCAGACCTTTCTCCATCAACGCCAAGTCTTCTCCCCTAATCTAAATGCTATCTTCATCTCCAAGACAGTCATGGCTGCTTATTCTTTTCTTCACTCTATCATATTGATCATGAGGAATCCTAGGGTGAAACAGACTTGTCAGAGAATCTTCTGGAATATAGTGTGTACTTGCAGATCCTAAGACCTGTGATCTGGGAAGAAAGGTCTGGTCAGGATACTTCTTGAAGACACTTTTTTTGATAGTTCTCTCTACCAAAAACTTCGAAAAAAAAGCTTTCACATTTAAAAAATTTTCCTTTTTTTTTAATTTTTGGCATGTGCAGGCTCTGGGAACCAAACCCAGGTCTCCCACATGGCAGGCGAGAATTCTACCACTGAGTATCCTTACACCATCAAATTTTCCTTTTTTGACACTAAATTGAATAATGGGCAACAGGAAATAAAGAATTAAAGTCTGCGCTATTTCTTTGTTGGCATTTCAAGGTACATTATTTTACTATATTACAGCAATCAAGGCTGGGGCTTTATGTTTGATAAAAGAGGTATTATATTCTCTTTATATAAAGCAAATAATTTAGTCTCCATTTCACACATATAACTTGTGTTTTTCCTGTTATAGGACACAAAAATTAGAAATAATTAATATAGTGATCATTAATTTTTATGATATTTCACCATTCTATTAAGGTTGGTCATTTTAGACAAGCTTTTAAACAATAATTATCAAATAAATCAATTTTCTATTTCTCTACTGTACTAATTGTATCTTAGTTATCTGATTGAAAAACAAAAACAAAGGAAAATGCCTCCTTTATTTCTGGAAGTTTCTTTGTGCCCTAGATTTTGCCTTTTGGGTTATAAATCCATTGGCTGCCATGTTCTGTATTGAGCACCAATGCCCAGGATTGGAGTGAGGCAAGGAGGAAGAGTGAGGAGCACTTGTTTTTGCTCTCGGTAAGTAACCAGGAGAGCCCTGCTTTCTGATGAGCCCAAGTCTTATGCTCTTTGACCAGTTAACTAACCTATCTACTATGGTCTCTCCACTGCCTGAAGTCAGAGTTTTAGAGTACCATATCTTTGAGCCTGATGGAGATCATTTAGAAGAGAAAATCCGTGGAAGCAGAAACTGCATCTGTTTTTCTTTCATCCTATGTCCCTGTTGCCTAGAACATGGCCTGGCACATAATAAACAGTAACTATTTTCTAAGTGATTGATTAACTGCATTAACTAATCTTACAACTCCTTTATATTATAAAGAAACTGAGGTCCAGAGAGGGGCAGTACATGTGCAGGTTTGCACAGAGAGCCTGTGGCAGTGCTGGAACTAGACCTTGGCTTCCTGACTCATGGTCAGTGTACTTTCCTTCAAAACCAGCTTCCTTTCTAAACAGCTAGCTTTGCCCCTCTGTCCTTTGAATCCCATCCTTCTATTTACTCATTTTCCTATCCTTCTCAGCCTTGTTTGAGCACATTTTCTTTGTTCCATTTCCAGGGGCTCTGGGATCTAAAGGACAATATTGGTGTACTTAATTTATTTTTCACTTTCAGTAATCTGTTCTAATACCTATCTTCTCCTCCCTCAAAGCCATGAATTAAGGTTCAGAGTAGGCACATATAGATGTTAGTCATCATGTAGGGGGAAAAGGTTGTGCTGGTGTCACTGTGAGTTGTGTAAGATCAAGTAAAACCTTTTGTGTACAGCATTCTTTTAAAATAGAAAGATTCTTCTTCTTATGTTTTCAGTTGTAGGATAAATTTCCTTTATGTCATCCTTATTTTTATACAGATGTCTTTGTGATCAATTGTTGTATTAATGATAATAATATACCTAATATTTATACTGGGCTTTATATTTTACCAGGCATTTTTATATAGTCTTTTATTTCATTGATTTTCATTACAGCTCTATGAGTTAGCAATTTTATCTCTATTTTGTAAGTTGGATAGCTCAGGCTGGAGTGTTTTGCTCAAGACTTTCAACTAATAATTGATACAAGTGGAACAGTCCCAGATTTTTTGACCCAAAGTCTTGTCCTCCTTCCAATAAACTATAGGTACCTCATTGCTCATATTTGTAAGATTAGCCTGTAATGTCCAAATTTGTATTTTTAAACAGAATAATCAACTAATTATTGAAATCATATATTGGTGGGATGCCAAGATCCAGAATCATAACAGATTGAGGTTTCTGTGACCTGCTTTACTTGGGGACAGAATTTTGCATTTTCCACTCACCTTTTGTGTTTGGATTTCCTTCATTTTCTATACATGGTTTAGCTCATGATGGGTGTGAAACTACTTTGTGTTTTATCCGAAGAAACAAATTTGGAGGAAAATTTATGCTCTTGAATTGATTCCTAGGTAATTAAATCTTTTGTAGTTTGCATTCTTAGAGCAGCAGCTGCATCTGTACACGTGTATTGTGTGTAGATATTAATAGCCTTTCTATCATGTGATGTAGTTTAGGGGAAATTTAAAATAATAAAAAGGTGATATGTTAGCATGAATAAAAAAGATTCCAACAGTATAGAAAAGTAGAAAATGAATAGTAACATTTTGCCATTTCATTCTTTGTTATTTGTCCCCTGCCCAGATATAGTATTTTGTTGTATGTTTTAGTATTTCTAGTGGTTACTTTCACAACGCTAATCAATAATTATGCCTTTCTATCTTAGTTCATCAACTTTGAGCTGTAACTTTAGAATATCATTCGTCAAGGTTTGGAGATTATCTCAACCCCAAATCCATTCCCCTCTTCCAAATTTGCTTAGTTTCATTTTATTTGTTATTCTTTTAGTGATTCATTTTATTACTTTA